>NC_143552.1:86765500-87095250 GCF_054136105.1 Typopeltis vanoorti
ATCTGCTATTTGTCAGGTTTCCAGTATTGTTAGATCTTTAATTTTGGTCCTCTAAGACTACTTAGTAAATCATGCCACCTGTCATGTCCTGTGGTTCTTTTTTTGCCATCATGGCCCAAACCATGCCACCTTAGATTAGTTAGCCTCACACATTCTTCAGTACTCAGGTTCTTTTCTAACATCCTTCATTTTATTATGATTCTATTGATGTCACCTGTTGACTTCTAATTTTCCTCAGAACTCTTACATCTGTTGGTTGTTGGTTGAACAATGTCTTGTACATTTTTTAAGTGTTTTTGATAATTTCTTTATTCTTCTGTATTGGGGAAGGAAAAGAGAAAGTTGTTTAACAGAACCTGGAGCATCAGGACCAAAGTTCATTGCTTCATTGAATATTTTGTAGCCTAAGCTTGTTGGCATTAGTGAAACCTGGCTATCAGAGTCAGACATTGTATCTGGAATCAAGTGTAAAGGGTATAATATTTTTAGGAACGACAGAAGAGATAGGAGAAAAGAGGAGGGGTGGGTAAGCACTATTAATGATATCGGATGACTTGAGTCCAGGTAGAGTAGAAATGCATGAAAGATATAATGTTATCCAGTGTGAGGGATAACATTATAGCTTTCAGTGGAACTCCGGTATGCTTAACAACAATGTCATCTTCTTTTATTTGGAAGCTAAACTTCAAACTTCTTTACCCTTGAAATCATTGTTAACATTTTCAATGAAGCCTCCAGCTGATTCAGTGCAAATACCTCCAGTAGATGCAGTAACTCTGAGAGATGACTGCCAGGATAGGAGAAATGGCTGACATTTCCATACCAAATTTGTCACAGCAGTTATTCAATTTAGTCAGAGATTGCTGAAGATTTACTGGATTTATTTAAAAGTATAACATCATCTGCATGATGTAAAGAGCTGAGATTAACATCTTCAATTTTGATATCAGGTTTAATACTATTTCCCCCTCACAATGTGATTCATATAGATGATGAATAGCAGTGGTAATAGCATGTACTCTTGCCTCACACCTGATTTGGCATGAAGCTACCTTCCTCCTATACCTCCTTCAGTTCTGAATACTGACTTACCCCTCAAACATAGCCTAAGTATTGCTTGATATAATGTCCCATTTAGACCATATAACTAGGACTCCAGAAATAGAACTTACAAGGGTGGTCTGAAAAGTTCTCGGCCTCGACCATAGATGGCAACACTATCAGCAAGATTTTTTTTTTTTAAGTTGGTACATTTGTCATAAGCATCCATGTGAAATTGCAAGTCATTCTATCAAGTAGTTGGTTTTATACAGCTATCTGAAGCAAAAGTGTTGTCTGTATCCCTTGAAAAGGATAAAATTGAGTATCGTGCGGTTATAAAATTCTTTGTAAAATAAGGTTTAACGGCAAAAGAAATTCATTCAACGTTCATAAAAGTTTATGGGCACTCTTCTCCTTCATTTTTGACCGAGTTTAAACCTGGCCGTACCAGCCTTGAAGGTGATCCATGTGAAGGACATCCAAAAAGTGTGAGAACACCAGAAATCATTGACCAAGTGCACTGTAAACTGAAGTCTCTTATTCCCATTGTATATTTTATGCTGTTACTTACTTTATCTTCTTTTACTTTATTTCTTATATACCTTTACTTTCTCTTTATACTCTATTTACTTTACTTGCTTTATTACTCTATACTCTGTCTACTCTTTTACTTAAGTTACTACAGGTTATCTAATTTAAGATACCTTGGGAACCTTAGAAAATTTATTTAATGTTACGACTGCACCACCAAGATTCCCCTTTATGGTATTATTTGTTATTTAGGAACGTTCTATAGAACGTTCCTAAATAACAACAAGTGATATCATCCACGCTCTATGAATGTATTGTATGCACTCTGTTCTTTGTTTAATATAATTGGAATCGGTTGATTTTAGTTTGTAAAGTTTTCTACTTTTTAGTGCCTTACATCAGTTATGTACCCTGAAGATGCCAACAGACTTAGTTGGTGAAACTAGTTGGTATAACTTAGTTGTTTATTATATACACTTGATCAATATAATCTCAATAAAAGTTTTTCCAATTATAATATCTCATACATTATACATACATAAAAACATGCCGCAATACTATCATACACCAATCTATAATCTCATTCCAATATTAATTTGTTCATGCAATATATATATATACTTCAATCAACAAGTTTCTCATATCTAAATTATACCAGTTTTTCTCTAGCTTCTTAGTCTGGAACATATAATCACAATTTAACCTTTTAAAATGTCCCGCCGAATATCAGCCAATCTTCTGCAATGTTAAACATACACATAAAGGTTTTACTCACAGTGCTTCTCTTGAGACATATATCTGAACTGGCTCTTTCATCTCTTATCTGTTTCCACTGACTTCTATTTCTGTCCTGGGCCTCAACACTCATGCGGGCTTCTTTTCTTTAGTGGCGTCGCATCGTGAAGAATTCTTGGGGCTTGATGCATTTTTATACCGATACTTGCTATTTTTCCATCCCGGGCCTTAACATTCGTGTGGGCTTTCCTTTCTTTAGGGCCGTTGCATCCTGGAAGATTTTTGGGGCTTGGAGTATGTCTCACCGATACTAAATGCTTTTCTGTTCTGGGCTCCAACATTCGTGCAGGTTTCTTTCCTTTAGTGCCATCGCATCGTGAAGAGATGCGATGGCACTAAATCAAACCCGGGGCTTGATGCATATTACGGTTCAACTTCTCCTTAGACATCTCCCTACTTCTCTCCGGACGACCAACGGACCTGTGTCCACGATGCTGGATCCCAAGACACTACGAGAGGAGACTGCGTTTCCTTCTGCGTTTCTACATACCAGCTTCCTTCCTTGTTTCTGCCTCTGCAAACCGGCATACTGCCGTTGCGTTGCTGCATTCTGCTTCATATTGGATCTGCTGCCTCTGGATACCTCTTGATCCTTTCTTATACCTCCTCTTGCAGTCCCTGGATTAAGGGTTGAGAACCCCTAACGTTCCTGCGCAAAAGGGGATGTGACACAGAACACACGAAAACAATCTTCACCACACGCGGGAGATCGTTAGATGTTCGCCGCCTGTTGTTGCACTGTCCTTGAGACATGCATTAGGTTAAGCTCAAATAATTGAAGGCACTTTACATTTTACAAACAAAGCTTCTTAGCCATTTCTCTAAAATTGGAACCACTTCAAATGCCGGGCTGCTTTCCAAGGCATTGCCTTTGAAATACACAGTTTAACATTCCTACCATTTCAATAATTACCTTTGCATGGTTTTTCAAATCACAAAAATTATTATAACTACAATTAATATAAACCTTATATGCAAAATTCCTAATAACAAAAATCCACAGTCAGTGGTAAATTACAATATCCTTCTATATACAATGTTTGTGACCTCTGTAAAAGTCGATGCAAAGTTAAGAAAAAAAAATCCTATTGCATCGAATTTTACACCACAATATGATATCGGATGACCGGTGAGTCAAAGTGCGTGAATTTGCCGAAACTATAGGCATTTCAAAAGAACGTGTAGGATATATTTTGCATGAAGAATTGCAAATGAAAAAGCTTTGCGCAAATTGGGTGCTGCACTTGCTCACAGCAGATCAAAAACACACTCGCATGAAAATCTCTGAACAGTGCTTGGAGTGTTTTAATAATTACCATATATGTTGGTGTATAAGACGACTCTCAAAATACTACAGAAAACCCTCTCGAAATCATGGGTCATCTTATACGGCGACTATAAAAAAGGGAAGCTTAATTTCTTGGATGAACATTTAGGTAGTTACAATGCATTGTTATATAAGAAAATAGGCAGTGTTTATAAACAGATCAGATTAACTTTTTGTTACATAAATTTATTTAAAATATTACAATAGATGTAAGTCTTATAAAACAAATAATAATTATTAACCTCAATTATCATTATTATAATAATGGCTATTATAGCCTGTTTTTGTTTAGAGTGTCCCTTATTTTAAATACATTGGCTATTATTACTCAAAAAAGGGGTATATATATATATTTTAGGGCATTATGGGTGAGTATAGAAGGCAATTATAGCAGAATAAAAGAAGTGGAAAAATTTTGTACATACATTGTTTTGATTCCAGGATGTCTTCCAATTTCATGATCCTGCTTAAGGTTGTTTATAAAGGGGGGGGGGGGGGGGGGAGGTGTTTTGATTTGGGAAAAAAAATTTGGAAACCCGGGTTATGTATTAATAATATATATATAAATATATATATATATATATTATTGTGTTTAGGGGCGCATTTTGTGGGGGGGGGGGAGAGAAGGGGAAGGGTTTACTTATGTGGAAACTGGGGCAGGGGAGGGGGGTTAACCTGACCATCATCGGGACTTTTTGGAATGAGTGTAGGGCTATGTCAAGACCGTAAATTGAATCTGCCAAATAAGGGCATTTGTTGTTGCTAAATGGCTGGAGGCATGGCTTAATTTGTAAGTTCTGGATCGTAAAACATTCAGAAATTAGGAAGGGGCGGTGGACGTTGATTGAATTTTCATCGTATTTCATGGCGATAGTTTCGGATATTCTAAGCATTGTTTCGTTGTCTTGTTTGTGATTATGGCCTTGTCGATTTGGGGAATATGTTTCAAAAACTTGTCAAAAAGACTGTGACGTTACCTACACTGGCTCTACAATTAGGTCAATCAAAACACACACCCCCACGCTCCCTTCCTCCTTTCCCCCCCCTTTATAAACAACCTTAAGCTGGATTATGAAATTGGAAGACATCCTGGAATCAAAACAAGGTATGTACAAAATTTTTCCACCTCTTTTATTCTGCTATAATTGCCTTTTACTCACCCATAATGCCCTAATATATATACACCCCTTTTTTGAGTAATAATAGCCAATGTATTTAAAATAAGGGACACTCCTAAACAAAAAACAGGCTATAATAGCCGTTATTATAATAATAGTGTTTAAGAGGAGTAGCATGGGAATTTTCCCAGAAACTATACCTCAATTATCATGTTAATTTTCTTCATCATCTGTTGAAAATAGTTCTTCAGATTCATTGTTTAAATGATCATCATATGGATCCCAGTTCGAATGAGTGAATTGATTTCGTTTTCATCGTCATCAGCGTCCCACAACAGATCATCTTCCATACCATCCATAAGATTAGAGATACCACACTTTTTAAATGATTTTATTACAGTCTCCACTTTTACTTTTTCCATGCTTTGATCACAAAATTGCACAACATATCAAGTGATGCAGTGGTCATAGATCCACCATTTGTAAATAAATTTTCACTAGTCAACATCCAATTATTCCACTCTTCTCGCATGTGATCTTTAAATGGTTTGTTCAAGCAGACATCTAGTGGTTGCAATCCAGAAGTTAAACCACCGGGTATAGCAGCGATTTTTTGTGTTATTTTTTTCTAGAAGACTTTTAGTATTCTCAGTTAAATGAATATGAAACATATCCCATACTAATAAACTGCATTTCTTCATTATACCACCTGGTCGCATGTTCCACACATTATTTATCCATAATTTCACACCATTTTCATCCTTCATTCCTTTTTCGTTAAAATGTACAAAAACACCTGAAGGAAATTTTATCTTAGGTTTAGTTTTACATTTGAAAATGATCATTGAAGATAACCATTCTGCCTTTGTTCAAATACCTATTCTGCAACGTGATTTTCAGTTGTAACCATCAGGTGATCCTCGTTCTCATCACACATTTTTTCTTTCGCAATTTTTTTAAAATATTTTCTTTCTTCCTCCATTCTCTTACCATCTTCTCGGTTATGTCAAACTTTTTTGCAGCAACACAGTTATTAGTTTGCTTTGCCATTTCAATTACCCTTATTTTAAATTCAGCTTCATACTTTCTTCGTTTTGTTGCTGGTTCCATGATTTTAAATGATAACAATTTTAGTATTTATAAAATTTAAAAAATGCAAAATTAATAATTAATTAAAATTCAGGCTAATCACTTTTAATTAGGGTAATTCATGGAAATACTAAATCTATGATATGAAAAAAATAATGGATATGCATAGATAAAAAAATAAAATAATCATCATCAAATTCCTGCCTTGTACCCTCACAGGGTGTACAGGACATGATAGTACTACATGAAAAATTTACATCATTACTAACTTCTATCTACAGTTTTCTCCAAATCAGTCTGTTACTTGTCAAGACTCCAACATTATCAGATCTTATATTTCTATTATCTAAGGCACTTTGTACAGTATCAATCCACCTATATCTTGGTCTTCCTCTGGATATTTTCCCTGCCAACCTGGCAGAGAACACTTGTTTTGCTAATCTTTCCTCGCCCATTATATTTAAGTGACCATACCACCTGAGATTAGCTCTGCTAACGCATTCCTGGATGATGACAATGTCAAGTTCTTTCCTAATATCCTCATTTTTAATATGATATTGCCATTGATGCCATCTATTCATGCCTCTAATCTTTCTCAGGACTCTCATATCTGCGGTCTCTAGTCTTTGGTCAAGTGTTTTCCTTCTGATCCAGCTCTCAGATCCATAAGTTAAAACTGGTTTGAATTTGAACACTGTCTTGTATGCAGCTAATTTAGTCTTCCGACTAATTTCTCTCTTATTCCATATGAACTTCTTCAATTGACTTCCTACCATACCAGCTTTGTTGATTGTTGTCTATTTCCATATTTAATTTACCATCTTCACTAAAAATCGTGCCTAAGTAGCTGAAATGTTTTACTTGTTCCACAGGTTCTCCGTTCACAATGCAGTTGACATTTTCAACGATTCTGCCTATTTTCATTGTCTTTGTTTTTATTGCTGACCTTCATACCATATCTGTGATATCAGTTATTCAATTTAGTCAGAGAATCTTGCAGACTTGTAGCAGATATATTTAGAAGTATAACATCATCTGCATAAAGCAAAGAGCTGACATTACCACTGCCAATTTTGATATCATGTTTAGTACCACTTTCCTTCATGATGTGATCCATATAAATAATGAATAACAGAGGAGACAATATACATCCTTGTCTCACACTAGATTTAACATTAAACCATCTTCCTATACTTTCTTCAATTCTAACTGCTGACTTACAACTCAAATAAAGACTAAGTATTGCTTGATATAATGCCCCATTTACACCATATAACTGTAGCGTATTGAATAGCTTTTCTCTTATATGCCTTTTCTAGATCGATAAAACTTAAATATAGATCTTTGTTATATTCCCATGCTTTCTCAACTATTTGTTGTAAAGTGAAGATCTGATCCTGACAGCCTCTATTTGGCCTGAATCCAGCTTGTTCTTCACCAAGCTTTTTTTCCACAATTCTTCTCAACTGTTTCTCAAGTGTACTTGCATAAATCTTGCCAGGAACATCAGTAGGGAAATACCTCTGTAATTCTCACATTCAGTTTTATTTTCCTTTATATATATGGGTACTATGAGAGCTCTACTCCAATCATCAGGAATTCGTCCCTCTGGCCAGGCTTTCTGAACTATGCAGTGCAGCCACTGTAAGACTTTTATACCACCATACTTCAGCATTTCTGGTCGAATATCATCTCATCCTGCTGCCCTTCCACATTTCAAGCCTTTGATGGCTTTTTCTACTTCCAGTATGGATATGTGTTCCTTACTGTATGACTGTTGAGTGTTTTTTACCACTGTGCTATCACTGCTTATTTCATTTAGCAATTTTTCGAAGTAATTACCCCATACTTCAAGGATATCTTTTTCTCCCATTTTCAAGTTACCTTTATCATCTCTAACTCCTTTTACAGCACTCTTTCCTCCATTTCTAAGCCTCTTCAACAACCTCCAGTATATCTTACTACCTTCTTGATATGTATTTTCTATGTTCTTACCAAAGTCCTCCCATGACTTTTGTTTAGCTAGTTTTACACAGTGTTTAGCTTTCTTACATTTGTCTCTGTATTCTCTAAGAGCACAAGCTGACTTATTTGCCAGGAACTTTTGATATGGTTTCTTTTCCTTCACTGCCTCTTTAACTTCCTGTGTCCAGCATGAAGTTCTGATTTTTCTATCCTTGCAGACAACCTCACCACATGCCTCTCTGGCTGAATAAATCAGGGTTTTCTTCAAGGTTTGCCACTGAATCTCCAAGGTTTGGTTCTTGTTGTTCTCAAACTCTTTCATTTTTTTCTTCAATAATCTTTGTGTATTTTAGTCTATAGTTCACATCTGAGAGCTGATCAAATTTTATTCGCTTTAAAACTTTCTCACATATCATTCTTTTCGATATGAAATTCAATTTTATCTTGCTCAAGACTAAATAGTGATTGCTTCCAATTTCAAATCCTCTGTACACTCTGGTGTTCTGCACCAGGGAGAAAATATCACTATCAACAATAACATAGTCAATGGGATTTTTCTTATTCCTTGTCTCATCTCTCCATGTGAATTTGTGCATATTTTTATGCTGGAAGATGGTGTTAGTAATAACCAGTCCACATCCTGAGCATAAAACCAACAGGTATTTGCCATTATTATTAGCTTTGCTCTTTTCTCCAAATTTTCCCAAAATATTTTTGTATGTCTGACAATCACTTCCTACTCTGCTATTTAGATCCCCAACAAGGACCAACTTTTCCTTTTTCATTGTGCCATTAGAGCCTAAAAAAATTCCTCCACTTTTACCTTAGTAGAGCCTTCTGTGGGACCACAGGCACAAATAAGTCTCATTGTCCAGTTCCCCATTTTGATATTTGGCCACATCACTCTACTTGAAACTGCCTGCCATTCAAGAAGATTAGTTTCGTATTTAGTGTTGAATACTATGGCGACTCCTTCTTTTCCTTGATTGTCATTGCCTGAATATAACATTTTGTATTTATTGCTCAGAAGGATCTCACCAGGTTTTGTCTTTTTTGTTTCAGTCACCCCTATTATGTCGATCTGGTACTTAACTAATTCTTCAGCTAGCTCTATTTCTTTGCCATTCAGGCTTCTTATGTTGATAGTATTGATCTTTAACTCTGGTGATGTTGAGTTGGGGTGTGTTTTCAGGTTTGTTCCAGTAGCTGACTTGCTGTACACCCTGGTTCCCTGGCAAAAACAATGGGGGGCCTTATGCAACTGGGGGATGCCCCAGCCAGCATGAAATTTTGTCATGTTGTACCATCTTAATTTGTAGTTTGGTTTAAGGCAATAAAAATACAATTTGGTCAGCTAAATCCTAAATTGCCAGCCCATCCTCGTTCGTTCAGTATCCAGGTAGATACCCAACAGGGTGCACCACGAGAAGGTTAGGATTGGTCATTGGTCAGAAGCCCTGGTCGGTTCTCTGCATTCCTTTAAAGGCTATGTGGAGGTCTCCTCTCAGTTATATAGATTTGACCCTTAAGCACCCCATATAAAAATAATGGATATAATAATACCAACATTGCATTAATACAAGAATGAAGAAATTGTTGGTTCAGCTTATACAACCGACATAAGCTTAAAACCTAAAAATAGCCTAAAATTTAGGCCTCCTCCCATACGCCAATATATATGGTAATTGGATTCACCATTACACACCAGAATCCAAACAGCATTCAAAACAGTAGATAGAAGATGGCTGTTCAGTGCCAAAGAAGACAAAGTCAGTTCCATCAGCAGGAAAGGTCATGGCATCGGTGTTTTGGGATGCTAAAGGCATTTTGTTTATTAATTATCTTGAAAAGGATAAAACAATAACCAGGGAATATTATTCTGATCTTTTAACCAGACTAGATGAAAAAATTCGTGAGAAAAGACCTGGTTTGCAGAAGAAAAAAATCATCTTTCATCAGGACAATGCACTTGCCCACAAAGGTGTTTTGGCAATGGGAAAATTAAGGGATCTGCATTATGAATTGTTGGAACATCTATCCTATTCCCCATATTTGGCTTCCTCTGACTTCTATCACTTCCCAAAACTAAAACTCTTCCTCGCTGGTCAGGGTTTTTCTTCGAATCAAGAGGTGATTGCAGCTGTAGAGGGGTATTTTTTAGATTTTTCTTACTGAGAACCACTACAGGGACGGGATAATGGTGCTGGAGCATCACTGGAATAAATGTATTAGTCTTAAGGGAGATTATGTTGAAAAATAAAAATAATTTTGAATAAATTTGTTTTTTCATTGTTAGACCAAGAACTTTTTGGACCACCCCTGTAAATTTACTAGCCAGAAAAAAAAATTTTACTCATCAAAAATCAGTCTACTTTATATAAATATTGTTATAGGTGAGGTTTTAGAAAACTGAATGTTATGAGTACAAAAGAAAGTAATACATTCTTTAATTCTCACTACATATTACATGTAGTTATACAGACATTTGCTTTCCTTTAATGTAGGTATAAAATGTATGCTACAGCACAGCTCATCATAACTAAAAGTTGTGTTTTCTATCATTTATTGTTCATAATGGAGAGCAAAGTTATATAAATTATGTATAAAAATAATTTAATAGTAAAGACAAATAATAAAATTCAAGAAAACAACCAGAAAGTAGGGGGCACTTGCTGCAGAGCTAGTCTTGCTTTCCACAATGTACTCAGTCACATGTTCCAGTTTTTGAGTTCTCATTACAAGATAATTTTTTTTTTTTAAATAACAGTATTAAAAAAGCCTTTTAATTTTGTAAAATGTTGAAGTATTTAGTTACACTAAACTTCATGTCTTGGGAAAATAAGACTTATAGATGTACTACAGTATTGAATTAAATTGTGCCAGTTTTAATTTGTGTTTATAATTACCAGTTTCTTTTGTTAATAAAATTCTATTGTGAGAAATGGACAATTAACGGACTTTAAATAATAGATATATATATATATATATCTGTTGATTATAAAATTTATTTATTGGAAATTTTAACCATAAATTAATTTAAATGCATTACGAAAAATTTACTTGTTTTGTTTGAATTGTGCGAGATTTACTGTTTTCAAGTAAAGTGGCATAACAATAACATGTAATGGCAGCTCATTATTCTCGCTTCATGACTAAAATGAAAACCGAGCAGCAGTTCATGCATCGAGTGAGAAGAATGCTATATGATACTGCTGAGAGAGAAATTAGGGGAATTTTTGAAACTCAGTAGCAGATATTTATGAAGTTTCTTGTATAGAAAGAAAAACATTTTAAAGTTATCAATTGTTATGTTATGATAGGGCATCTGTTGGGGGGGGGGGGGGGGGGAAGAAGATACATCAGGTTGAGATTTTATTGACTTTTCATAGGCTTTCATTACACAAAGAAAAATCTAGTTCTGAACCTTAAAGGAGATAAAAGGAAGAAACAAAGTGAAGATGACTGGTTTACCATATGACTTTTAGAGAAAACCAGCAATTGAAAACAAGATGAATGATTAACTTAACTATGCCAACACAAACAGTTGGGTAGTGTCCCAAACTGGACCATTCATAATAAGACTAATGATTTAATCGGAAATTTTTGTAACTTCGAATATGATGATAATAATAACTAGTCCATGTCCTGAACACAAATCCACAAATCTAGCAGATATCTGTTTGAAATATTTTACCAAATTACCATTATCATTAGCTTTGCTCTTTTGAAAAGATTTTTCCATAACATTTCTATGTGTGGTAATATTTCCTACTCTGCTGATTAGTTCTCCAAGAGTATAAAGTATTTTACCTTGGGTATAATAAATGTTAAAGATACCAAGCTATTTTAAACCTGGTTTTACTCCATTTCCCAAGTAAGCAAACAGACAAATAAGTCAAGTTTGCACCTGCACATAATGCAAGTCTAGCTGACCCTGCAGGTAGTGCAAGACCAAGGTAACGCATGGTAAAAATAGAATAAGCTCTGATCACTAATCTTAATATTTACCCATAATGCAAAGCACATCTCCTGGGGGAGATGTATGATGCTTTGTATTAAGGGCAAGGGGCCACTTCCCAGACCGGTTTCAACCTTTATTGAGGTCTCATCAGTGGGAGCCAGGCTAGAAATATCAAGATTTTAGTAATACAGAGCTTATAATTGACAGTGCCTTTGATGATGTTTCATTTAAGTCTTGGCTCTGGGTTAGTCCCAACAGGGTGAAAAGAAGGGAAAATTGTTCCATTGCATAAAGGAGGCTACAAGACTGAATTTAGTATATCAGGAGTTATAATCAAGGTATTGGAGAAATTGGTTAAGAACAAAATGCAGGAACGGGTAGATAGGAATGGGGGTGCAACATGGTTTTGTGAAGGGGTGGGTTGTACCTCAGTAATTTGCTGTTTTATAATACAGTGACAGCTGATTTGGATAAAGATAATGATTTTACAGTGATACTGCTGGACTTTGCGAAGGCTTTTGACAGGATATCACATGGAATTCTAATCAATAATTGCAGAACATGGGGATGGATATAATTGGTGAATTGGATAAGAGGGTAGTTGATGAAGAGATACCAGACAGTAGTTTATTCAGGAGTAGTGTCCAGTAGCTTGCGACTAGTAGTGTGCCACAGTAATCTGTTCTTGGGCACCACCACTACTACTACTACTACTGTATTTAATTTGTACATTAATGATATAGAAAAGGATCTGAGAGGAACTATTGTTATTTTCCTATGATGCAAAATTGGATAGAGTAAAGATGATGTTAACATTTTGTAGGATGATTTAGATAGACTGGCAATATGGGCAAAGGAGAGGGAATGTCAGTTTAATGTCAATTTAGAATGTGGAGACTGAGAACTGAAGTTTAGATGGCAGATATTGCAGAGGTGGCCAAATCAATACTTCAAATTACATGGTTGTTGAAGAACACATCAACAAGCAGGGATAGGGAAGTTATTGTTCCACTTTATAAGGCATGAATAAAGCCACACCGGGACTGTTGCTCACAGACCTGGTTGCCTGGATTTCTTGGTAATGAAGAAGTGGTTGAGAGGATCCAGAGGTGATTTACAAAGATTGTGACAGGTCTGTGTATTGTTTTCTGTGAGGATAGATTGAAGGTCTGAGGGTTTCAAAAACTAGCTGAGAGGCATAAGAGAGGAGATAAGATAGAAGCATATAAGTTATTAAAGGGTTTTATAGGATTGACACTGATTCCTTTTTTACAGTACAATGAAGAAAGGGAGAGAAAACGAGGAACCATCCGTGGAAATTGTGTAAGAGTGTGGTTAACAAGGTTGTTGGGACTAGATTTTTTGCTTTGAAAGATGGTGAATGTGTGGAATGCATTGCCAGAGGTGGTTGTGAGTGCTTGTCTCTGAATGAGTTTAAGACGTATGATAGGTATTATGTGACTAATGGCTAGTGTGTCAATATAGTCTCCAGCAATGAGTTTTCTGACTCTGTGGAGACATCCATTATAATAATAATAATAATAATGTTGCAAAGTGTAAATCATGCATTTGGGAATGAAAAGATTACTAGCTGTTTACCATATCGATAGAAACTGTACTCCAGGAAATTGATGAACTAGGGATTTGGAGGTGTTTTTGGATAGGGAGCTAAAGTTTAAAAGGCAGATTGAAACAGTGGCTAAAACAGCTTAGCAGATTGCTTAGTTGCTGAAGAACATCCAGATGAACAGAGACAAGTAGGCTATTTGCTTCAATAATGACATACCATGAGTTGCCATATTGAAAAGAATTATAACACCAGAGGAAAGCTCACCTAAAATACTTTATTAACGTAGAATTTTTGTCAAGTGTCGTTATCATCTTCAGTACAAGATCAAAATGGCAATTAAACATTAACAGGCAATTCTAAAAATTCTAACAATTCTAAATTCTAAAAAATTGCCAACTGAGTTAGGAAATTTACTGATCTTTTTAGTTATCGTACTTAACTACTTCAGTGGGGCTTTTTTAGAATTGTCTGTTAATATTTAATTGCCATTTTGTGATCTTGTACCGATGATGCCTATGATACTAAGGGAAAAAGTCATGCTAATAAATTATTTTACGTGAGTTTTCCTTTGGTGTTAATAATTCTTTTCAAGCAGGTTATTATACCTCTTTATAAGATCTTGTAAGATCCCCCCCCCCTCCTCCCATGTTGACTACTGTCACAGATCTGGTCACCTGGGTTTCTTGTGGATGAAGAGGAAATGGAGATGATCTAGAGGGAAGTGTCCAAGATTATGGCAAGACTAAGGACTACAACTTATGAGGATAGGTTGATGATTTATGGGGATTTGCTCAGTCATGAAGATACTTCACGTGAAAACATTGTTTGTTTACACTTGGATAAAGGATTAAACCAAAAGGATCATTTCTTGGCATCTTTAATTTATTAGGAAAGTCAGTTTCTTCAATTCGGCCAGCCTGGTTGGCCAAGTGGTTAACATATCCACTCTCCAACCAACAAGTCACAGGTTCGAATCCCATTGTGAGCCTGGATGTTTGTGATTGTCTTACTTTGTGTATTACTATAACCTTTGATAAGGTGCAGTATGACCATTGCTGTACTTGTGCCATTAAAAACTATAAATCATCATCATCTCCCCCTTTCTGTTCCAGGTGTTTATAAGGTTCCTTGTTCTTGCAATTTACCATATTATGGTCAAACTGGGAGATCAGCCAAGGTTTCATATTATAGAGCAGTGATTTTCAAGCTTTTTCATAAAATGTCACACCTAGACTAATTATTAAAATTCTGCAGCACACTTAAAATATATTCTTTTAATTTTTTTTGACAATCTGGTAAAAAATAGGCATAATTTTTATTGATATACATACAGAAGATATTAATAATAGTAATTACTTATTCTTGTTGGGAGCTTCAAGGGAATAAATGCGCAAATTACGACATTATTTCTTTCAATTAATTTATTTTCACAAATCTCGCGGCACACCTGAAGACCTCTTGTGACACACCGATGTGCCACTGCACACCGGTTGAAAATCACTGCTATAGAGCATCATCCATTCTGTGGTTTGATTATGTTTCCTTTTCTCAAATCTAAATAACTATCCAAACTGAATAACAAAAAAAACTGGGATAGAGGCAAGGCCTTCATTTCTCATTCCACTCAAAATCCCTGACCATTGTTCTAAGCCTTTGTTCTCTAACAGTCTAAGAAAAAAAAAAATCATTATCACAGTGGTGTATACATCACTATAAAAATTCCAGCTCACCATTGAACTTAACCTACAACTTAGATTTGCCTGGTTGTAGGCAGAGGACAACTTGCAAACTGGGGGGGGGGATATCATTTAATAAATCTGGATCTGATTTTTAAAGGATCAAATGGGGTTAAAAAAATGTACATCTCCTGTTCTAATACCAGTTGTACTTTATGGTGACTTTCCCCAGCTATTGAATGCAGCTTCTGTACTTTCATACTCCCACTGCTCACATATCCAGATAGTACGAGTAACCCTCATATAACGCAGTATTTATACAACATAGTTTTGATATAATGCACTCTACAAATTGTAGTAACTCTCGTTCAATGCAGTACTTATACAACACGGTTCCGATTTAACACAGTCTACATTTTGTAGTAACCCTTTCTCTTTTCATATATTTTTCACTGTGTGACTTAAAAATCAAATTTTATCTTCATTAAATTTACGTCTGTCTGTATGACATATGTAGTTATAAGTAGCAAATTTATATTAGGGAAATACCCTTTAGCACACATGTACGTCACTTGTTTACCATACAAAGTGTTTATTATTATTATTATATCACACCTCCAGGGAGTCCAAAGACTCATCGAGGGAGAGCATCTACTCTACAACTCTTCTTCTCACTACTCCACCTACCTTCATCATCTAACACTAACGCCATCTACTGCCGACTTCCACCACTAGTACTTTCACGGACAATCACAAACATCCATGCCCACAGTGGGATTCGAACCCGCAGCCTTTTGGCTCGATACACTAACCACTCGGCCAACCAGGCTGGCATTGTTGACATTGTTCTTTGTTTTCTGCCAGGAAATGCAAGTGATCATTTTCCCATTAGTAGCACTATGCCTTCACAAGAACCATATCCTCCTACACGGACCCATGTGGAAATGGACCAGGCTGACTAGAATACATTAACACATCATCTTTCAAAATTTAATACTGAAGTAGTCAGCCAAATGACGAAGTGAAGTAAAGTGAAGCAGTGAAGTATGTCATAGATTTTATTGCCCATGCAGCACTTCTCAGAAACATCAACCCGATTTCCACCCTAACTAAAGCCTTGGTGGAACCAAGAGTGCCAAACAGCCAAAAAAGATCAAGATAGAGCATGAGGTATATATGTTTCATATATACCTCATGCTCTGTTATATTGGATGAATGTTATATCGGTCAACATCAAGGAGAGGGGGTTCCTCATGGCTCTCTCTCTTAAGTGTGATCTTCTTCACTATTAAAGTGAACTCAATTAGTGAACAGTTTTCTCCCACAGTAAGCAATTGCCTTTATGTTGATGACTTCACAAATGATGTCACTCCTGTAACATGAGGTTTCATTGAAAGAAAACTTCAACAAGCAATTGATCGTGTTTCTTCCTGGGCTCTTTGTCATGGGGCACAGATTATCTTCAGGAAAAAACAGTCTGTGTACATTTTTGCTGGAAATGCACTCTCCAACCTGATCCTGATTGAAGAATGGGACAAACTATTATTGCAGTAGTACCAGAGCCAAGTTTTTGGGACTCATCTTTGATAGAAAGCTAACTTTCTTTATACACATTCATAACCTTTGGGAAAAGTGCAAAAAAGTATTGAATATTCTCTGCACTCTTAATCTTTTATAGAATGGGGTGCTGATTGATGTTCCATGCTTTGTATTTATCATTCACTTGTATGTTCAAATTATGGTTATGGTTCCCAGGTTTACAGTTCTGCAAGGTAAAGCACACTCTGATGGTTGGACTTATTCGTCGTCAAGGTATTCGAATAGCTGGCGGTGCTTTTAGTGCATTACCCATTCAAAGTCTTTATGTTGAATCTCAAATGACCCCCTCCCCTCACCATCACTTGGATGAGAACCTTTGTCTCTTAATTATGCCTAAAAATAAAGTCCTCCTACTTGGACTAGTCTCTTTTCTCTTATGTTGGGAGATCCAATATCACACACATCAGACTGCTATTCATTCTTTTGGTATGTATGTTAAAGAGGATATGGAAGCTATTGCATAAATATTGACAACCTTATCTGCATAACAGCATTCCACAATGGCAAGTTTGCACTCCATCTCCATCCTGCAACCTCTCACTTTATCAAAGATAAGACTCATACACCATCATCTGTCTACCTTCAAGTCTACTCTGATTTCTTCATGCCATTCAGCTTACACTTAATCATTTAAAAGAAAACTGCTACCAAAAGTGTGTAATTTATCCAGATTCATTTTGTTCTTTACAGGCTGTTTCCTGTCCTATGTATAATCCACGTGGATTGCTTTGTGAGGTCTTACAACAGTTGTAAAAAAAATGAAGACTCTGAATTTTGATGTTTGGTTGTGCTGAATTCCCAGCCACATTGGAATTAAGGGAAATGAGTCTGCTGATGCTCTGCTAGATCATCTCACACTTTTTACAAGTACTGTTTGACAGTTCCCTATACAGATTACAGACTAATTGCTCAGTGGCAGTCATCATGGCAGAAAACACTGAAAAACAGTACAAGGAAAACGTTTTGGCAGATTTTGCTTATTTATCAGGCTTGAAAAATAAGCAAATCTGCCGATACTTATTTTTCAAGCCTGAAAAATAAGCATTGGCAGACTAGTCAATATAGGAACAGAAGAGAATTAGTTGTCAGTCATTTTTTACTATTTCTATCTTCAATATGATGAGGAGGGTTGAATAATACTTATTAAATAGTTATTCAAACCAAACAGTTAATAAGCTATTATTCAATCCACCTCCTTGCCATATTGAAGATAGTGAAAAAGGCTACATATCCCTACCATCTATCAGTTCCGTTTCACCAAAATTAGTCAAAGTTCTTAAAAAATATAACATCCAGACTTCTTTCATTCCTCTACTTAAACTCCATTGTTTGCTCAGTATGTCCAAGCAAAAACATAACAACCTGAAATATCTGACATTTACCATATTTGGTGCAACTGCAACATGCCTTATTTTATTCAGATGGAAAACTCAATTATATTACATCCAGAGGAACATAAAAGATATATCACATATGGTTGAACCACGTCCTGAATTCTGCTGATGCTAACAATAAAAGCGCTATCATTCATCCAGTCATATGGGACAAATCAGAAAATATCTTTTGATGCTCTGATGAACTGGAAAGAAGAATTGTAGAATCTAAAGAAATCGTCCTCCATCCAGTGCATCTCAACACTAATCTCAACTATAATCTCTCAGACTGTCGTTGCGCTGCTGTCCAACTTTGGCATTCACGAGACCTTGAACGAGATAGGCAGAACATTTTCAAACGTTAATATGTTACCGCTTTAATGCATAGATTTTTTCTCTCGCGATGTTTATTGGTAGTTCCCTTGTGTTATACACCCAAAGAAGTTTTCTAAAAAGATGAAACTAATCATGCAGTTCATTTAAATTAAAATAGTATTTCTCTTTTTTATCTCTCGGCTTATAGTCATTTAATTTGTTTCAAAAATATGTCTCTCAGCCAAGTAAATCAATTGTATCATATATATTTATATATATTCTGCCTTGCAGTATGGGAACAAACCTACATTCATGTTGTGCCAAAAGCAGCATAAAAAAATTATATATACAATTATATTATTATGCAAGAACTTTTGATAGGCTGCCACATGGCAAGTTGTTAAATAAATTGAAATGGACAGGATTGGATAACAGATTAGTGAGTTGGACAGTGACTGGCTGTCAGATAGTTATCAGAAAGTTGTATATGGGGGGGGGGTATCCTGAAAGGGGAAAAGTCACTAGTGCTGTGATGCAGAGGTCTGTGTTGGAACCCATTGTTGGTCAACTTGTATATTAATGATATTGAGATGGGTTTAACTGGCAGTATGCAACTGTTTGCAGATGATACAAATTTGGGGAGAACAATGCAAAGTCAAGCAAATGTTATGGCCTTACAAGGAGGACTTGAATAGATTGTGTGAATGGGCAGGTAAGTGGAACTATTAGTTCAATGTTGCCAAATATAAGGTTTTGAAATTCAGTAAGCAATGATGGGATGCAAAGTATGCACTTTCTGGGGGAATTTTAAAGGAAGTAGAGGATATGATAGATCTGGGAGTGGCAGTGTACAAGGACTTAATATTCAGGGCCAACATTGCAGAAGTTGTGAAGTCATCACATCAGATAATGGCAATTATGCAAAGGACCTTGACATGCAGAAATAAAGAGGTTATTATTCCATTGATGTATTATTCCTAATCAAGGTCAGATAAGGCCTTCATTAAGCCTTGTATGGATTATTGTGCACTGATTGGTCACCAGGTTCTCATGGTGATGTGGATATGTTAGAAAGGGTCTAGAGAAGATTCACAAAGATGGTCAGTGCTCTTTGGAATGTGGAGTATGAAGATAGATCAAAAGAATGTAAATTGCAAAGCCTTGTGAATAGGAGGAGGAGGTGGGGATATGATTGAGGCATATAAGTTAGTCAGGGGTTGTTATCAGGTTGACATGGAAGAAATTTTTCATGGAATGGGAGAGGTGGTAGAACAAGAGGCCATCCCTGGGAACTGTATAAAGAGGGCATGAGCAGGGGAATGAGGAGTATGTTTGGTTTATGAGGGTAATGCATTACCTGAGTGTTTTTGAATGTGGACACATTGAACCAGTTTATGGTTCATGGTTGGACAAGCTTTGTGTATAATGCTGTGTACCTCTCATAATGACGCTCTGACTTCATGGAGGACACACACACACACACATATTTAAAAATTATTTTGATTGTCCCTCATCTACCTTGCAGCATGGAAACAAGCCTATATTCATGCCATGCCAAAAAAACAAGCATGAAAATATCAGCCATCAGACTATCTCCCAGCACTGTCTCACTTTATTTCTCTCAAAAGGTATTGGGAAAGTAGTTATCAGCAACCAACATTTTCAACACTCAGAAACTTAGCAGCTAATTAGTGACTATCCATCATGATTCTGATACTCTTCAGTCCACAGGGATCTCCTAGTCCACATTACTATTTCACAAGCTATTGAATAGGTCGATAAAACTCAACTGGTTGCTGTTAAAATTTCCAAGTCATTTGATTGGATTTGCAGTTGGGAGACCTGCTTTCTCTTTGGTTGTTGTTCACTATGTGTCTTGGCTCTTGTTCTACCACCTCTCCCATTCTATGAAAAATTTCTTCCCAGTCAACCTGATAACAACCTCTGACTACCTTATATGTCTCAATCATATTCCCACCTCCTCCTCCTCCTATTCACAAGGCTTTGCAATTTACATTCTTTTGATCTATCTTCATACTCCACATTCCAAAGAACACTGACCATCTTTGTGAATCTCCTCTAGACCCTTTCTAACATATCCACATCACCATGAAAACCTGGTGACCAATCACTGCACAATAATCCATACAAAGCTTAAGGAAGGCCTTATCTGACCTTGATTAGGAATAATACGTCAATGGAATAATAACCTCTTTATTTCTGCATGTCAAGGTCCTTTGCATAATTGCCATTATCTGATGTGATGACTTCACAACTTCTGCAATGTTGGCCCTGAATATTAAGTCCTTGTACACTGCCACTCCCAGATCTATCATATCCTCTACTTCCTTTAAAATTCCCCCAGAAAGTGCATACTTTGCATCCCATCATTGCTTACTGAATTTCAAAACCTTATGCTTGGCAACATTGAACTAATAGTTCCACTTACCTGCCCATTCACACAATCTATTCAAGTCCTCCTTGTAAGGCCATAACATTTGCTTGACTTCGCATTGCTCTCCCCAAATTTGTATCATCTGCAAACAGTTGCATACTGCCAGTTAAACCCATTCTCAATATCATTAATATACAAGTTGAACAACAATGGGTTCCAACACAGACCTCTGCATCACAGCACTAATGACTTTTTCCCTTTCAGGATACCCCCTCCCCATATACAACTTTCTGATAACTATCTGACAGCCAGTCACCATCCAACTCACTAATCTGTTATCCAATCCTGTCCATTTCAATTTATTTAACAGCTTGCCATGTGGCAGTCTATCAAAAGTTCTTGCATAATAATATAATTGTATATATAATTTTTTATGCTACTTTTGGCACAACATGAATGTAGGTTTGTTCCCATACTGCATGGCAGAATAAATATAAATATATAATACGATACAATTGATTTAATTGGCTGAGAGACATATTTTTGAAACAAAATAAATTATTACAGGTTAGAGAGATAAAAAATAGAAATACTATTTTAATTTAAATAAGCCTATTAACTTATTAACTGTTCTAAGCTTATTAACTGTTTGTTTTGAATAACCAGTTAATAAGTATTATTCAATCCTCCTCATCATATTGAAGGTAGAAATAGTAAAAAATGACTGACAACTTCTTCTCTTCTGTTCCTATATTGACTAGTCTGCCAATGCTTATTTTTCAGGCTTAATATAATGCAATTTGTTTTTCAGTGTTTCCTGCCATGATGACTGCCACTGAGCAATTAGCTTTAATCTTATAAAAGATCAAAGCTAATTGCTTTGATCATTTACTCTGTAATCTGTGTAGGGAACTGTCAAACAGTACATGGAAAAAGTGTGAACTGATCTAGCAGCGCATCAGCAGGCTCATTTCTCCTAATTCCAATGTGGCTGGGAATTCAGCACAACCAAACATCAAAATTCAGAGTCTTCATTTTTTTACAACTATTGTAAGACCTCATAAAGCAATCCACGTGGATTATACATAGGAGAGGAAATAGCCTGTAAAGAACAAAATGAATCTGGATAAATTACACTCTCTTGGTAGCAGTTTTCTTTTAAATGCTTAAGTGTCAGCTGAATGGCCTGCAGCTGTATCATTACTGCAGTCGAGTGGGATCCGGTTGGAGATAGTAATATCAGGAAATGCAGCCAACAGAGATCTTGAACTATCAGTATAGATGGGCAAGAAATCAGAGTAGACCTGAAGGTAGACAGTTGATGGTATATGAATCTTGTCTTTGATAAAGTGAGAGGTTGCAGGATGGAGATGGAGTGCAAACTTGCCATTGTGGAATGCTGTTATGCAGATCAGGTTGTCAATATTTATGCAATAGCTTCCATATCCTCTTTAACATACATACCAAAAGAATGAATGGCAGTCTAATGTGTGTGTTATTGGACCTCCCAACATAGAGAGAAAAAAGACTAGTCCAAGTAGGAGGACTTTATTTTTAGGGCATAATTAAGAGACAAATGTTTTCATCCGAGTGATGGGGGGGGGTCATTTGATTCAACATAAAGACTTTGAATGGGTAATGCACGAAAAGCATCGCCAGCTATTCGAATACCTTGACGATGAATAAATCCAATCATCAGAGTGTGCTTTACCTTGCAGAACTGTAAACCTGGGAACCATAACCATAATTTGAACATACAAGTGAATGATAAATACAGAGAATGAAACATCAATCAGCACCCCATTCTATAGAAGATTAAGAGTGCAGAGGATATTCAATGGCTTTTTGCACTTTTCCCAAAGGCAATGAATGTGTATAAAGAAAGTTAGCTTTCTATCAAAGATGAGTCTCAAAAACTTGGCTCTGGTACTACTGCAATAATAGTTTGTCCCACTCTTCAATCAGGATGATTAGGCTGGAGAGTGCATTTCCAGCAAAAGTGTACACAGACTGTTTTTTCCAGAAGATAATATGAACCTCATGACAAAGAGCCCAGGAAGGGACACAATCAATTGTTTGTTGAAGTTTTCTTTCAATGAAACCTCATGTTACAGGAGTGACATCATTTGTGAAGTCATCGACATAAAGGCAATTGCTTACTGTGGGAGAAAACTGTTCACTAATTGAGTTCACTTTAATAGTGAAGAAGATCTCACTTAGAGAGAGCCATAAGGAACCCCTTCTCCTTGATGCTGACTGATATAAAATGCTTCCCACGAATATAATGATATAATATAAACCGATATAATGCAAATTAATGCATTTTACTCGGTAAACAGCACCAAAATTTCCCCTGTAATCGACTTTTGGTGCTATTTTTTTTTTTTCATTAAATCGAATCCCCATGTTCCACTGTGTACATCTACCGAATATTGGTGTGTTTCGTCCAATACATTACTCGCTAGAAGGCTCTGAACACTTGACGTTATTTTATAATCACCCTGTATATGAAACTGGAATCATCCCCCAAAGATAATGCTCTATCATTTGCATTCCTAAAATAAATAATGCAGATAAGTGTGAAAAGTGTTGAACAATGAGTTGAATTTCACACTCTGAAAATAATTATACATAAAAAAAACTAACAAAGAATGCTGAAGAATTTTGTGGCAATGGGAAGTTTGGGGTCATTCACAGTGACCAATTTGGGGTCAGGAAACAATAACAGACAAGAGACAAAATCCTCGTTCTTTAAAGGATTATTGAAAGAAGATTTGAGACGAATAAAAATACTTTGATAGTTTTTCTTGATCTGAAGAAAGCCTTTGATAATCTTGACTGGAACCAAATGTTTCAAATCTTAAAAAAGCAATAAGGGTAGATCGGAGAGATAGAAGTCTCATATGTAATCTCTGTAAACACCAGGAAGCCCAAACAGAAGCAATCAACAAATAGGAACTAAAACAGCAAGGATAGGTAAGGTGTAAGACAAGAGTGTTTCTCTTTCTCTGATAATGTTTAATCTCTGTATTAACAAAACTAATAGAAATGGAATTAAGATAAATGGAAATGAAATTAATTAGCTCCAATTTGCTAATGATGTACTGATAATAAAGACAAATTTCATCTTGTCATCTTTCTCTCTCTCATAAAAACATGAAAAGAAATATATATATATATATGTATATATATATATATATATATATATATATGTATATATATATATATATATATATATATGTATATATATATATATATATATATATATATATATATATATAACATCCTTTTCTTCCAGTCTCTTGAAGAACATCTACATCTCTGGACAAAGTGCATTTCTCTTTTTTAGGTCTGACCTCCACTCTTTCTTGATATAAAATTATTACCTATATTGCATCTTCAGTATCCAAAAATTAGGTTTTCACTTTCACTCCAGTCATTACTTTAACTCTGACCAAAACTAAACACAAATCACAAATTCTTCCAACCACTGAATACTGCTCTCACATTTTGGATGGTGCTTTAGAGCTCCCTAAAAATTCTTGAATATTTTACAGAAGAGTGCAATTTGTTTAATGACAGATCTTTCACATAGATGTGAAAGATCTGTCATCAGAATTCCTCAGAATTGATCAATCTATTCATCAAAATTGATATCAGTGATTCCTCAACTCTCCTCTAAATCTATTAATACAGCTGCAGAAGCAGTTTGACACTGCATCACAGGTTGACTCCAATTCACAGAACAGATTCATTTTTCTCTTTGTCTGATCCCTCTACAGCCCTTGACCATTCTCACCTTTTAGATATTTCCTGCAGAGTACAGTATATGCTATGCTCAGCAGAGCATATATTGTTAGTTAAATCGATTGTTAATATGTTTTTTCTTTTACATTAGGTTTTTGCTCATTCACTATACTGATGTTATTAGGTTGAACAACCTTTGATTATGAAATTTCCATTAAAAAAAAAACTCCCTGAGATGCCATTAAAATTTCATATACTGTATCATTGTGAAAGAAAATATGCCTCTTTACTATAACTCAGCTTCTTTGGGTTAGTAAAGAGACACCTTTAGTTGCATAATCAGAATATTTGGCTTAGACAAGTAGGTTTCCATCCATCCTCTTTCCATCCTTTTTGTGGGATAAGAAAGGGTTTAATTTCACATCACAGTACATAAACAAGATCAACTTTTGCCTGAGAACACAAATGCATAACATGTAAAATTCCAGAGGCAATATTAAATAGAATTATAGCTTTAAAAATAGCTATCAAACTTTATTATAATCTGATAAATACCGGCATGGTTGGCCGAGTGGTTAGCATATCTGCTCTCCAGCCAAAAGGCTGCGGGTTCAAATCCTGCCATGGGCATGGATGTGTGTGATTGTCTGTGAAAATAGTAGTGGTGGTCGGTGGTAGATGGCGGTGGTATAGATGATGAAGATAGTTGCAGTTAGTGGAGTGGTGGAAACTGAGAGTTGTAGGTGCCCTTCCTCGATGAGTCCTTGGACTCCCTGGAGGTGTTATGTAATAATAATAATAATAATAATATTTTCATCTCTTAAGACATTTTCTTAGAGAGACAATCATACTTGAATTAAAACTTAGGAAACGAATAACCAAAAATAGTTTGTTTAACATGGAGTGCTTCCTTCAAATAATGGACCAACAAAATATTTTTAAATTTCTAATGAGACTTTTAAGCAGGCCTCCCATAGTGATTTGTTTATTTATCATCCAAATTGAATTCTTTATTATAAATAATATATTATTATAAGTAATTCTGATTTGTAGTGTTATAGATATAAATAATTTGGATTATTTATGGCCTGAGATAAATATGTTTAATTTTTTATTAGTGTGCTAAATGCAATAAGGAAGCCATGTTTCTTTGCTGTTGGAACACAAGTTATTGCAGCCATTCCTGTCAGACTTCTCACTGGCCAAAACATCTTTATTACTGCAGCCAAATAAAGCCATCAACACCTATAAACACTTCTACAAAATCTCCATTAAGAGATGACCACAGCAACAAGACTGTAGTTCAACACTCTGAAGTAAGGATGTGGATGTATGTAAATTGTGTGTGTGTGTGTGTGTGTTATTTCATGATTCCCATATTTTAGTTATAAATAAACATCTTAATAGATGTTTATTTATAACTCAATAAATAATAGTTAATATGCCTTATACCCAGAAATTTCAACAGACTGGAATGTCTTGTACCCAGCATAATTGAAGGATTTTAATTCAGTAAAATTTGAGGGACTTGAAATCATCCAATTATGATTTCTTTTATAGAATGAATTTTGTGATTTCTCTTATGAATTATGATTCAATTAGGATATATTCATAAAATATATTTGTATACATTTATAAAATTATGTGTTTATAGAGCAAAATATTTATAAAACAGTTAATATAATACCAAAATAATATGCTTCAATTATCAGCAAATTATCTATAAAAATTGAGGCACACAACACTAAATGTGTTAATCACACTTTAAGTGAATATATTATAGTCACTATACAAGCATTTGCATGGCTTAAAATTAATTATGCTTCAACCTTAAATTATGTCACCTTTTGAGAGGTTTGAATTTTCCTTCTTCTTTAGCCTCTTTCCATCCACTGCTATATATAGGCTTCCCCCCTTGAGTTTCCAGTTTTGTCTGTTTTTAGCTTGTGTCAACCATCTCATGTCAAACTTTGTAGATCATCCCTTCATCTTGTTCTTTGGTGACCTTTCCTTCTCTTGGTATCCACTCAGTTCTTCATTTTGGTTACCTTCCATCTGACAGTCTACTATGGCTGGCCTATCTCCATTTACATGCTTTACGACTTCACTTCAACACCTATAAACACTTCTATCCCATGAAGTGCATGGATATTTGTGATTGTCCTTCCAACTCTCTGTGGAAAAGGGCATCTGCAACCCTGCCACTTCTACTATCAACTGCAGTTGGCTCCTGCTGAGGGGACGTAAAACTAGGCAAGAAAAAACAAGGCATCCACAGTAGTGTAGTGGTTGGAGAGAGGAGCGCCATCCAGACACCAGCTAAGGGATAAAAAAATAAAATGAAAATAAAATAAAAAAATCCAGTATTTCTTATTCTGTCCCATTTTTTGTTATGTGGAGCATTCTTCCTTTTGAGGCTCTTTGGGGAGTCCCCACCCAGGTGCCAGCTAAGGGATAAAAAAATTAAATTAAATTAAAATTTTAAAAAAATCTAATATTTCTTATTCTGTCCCTTTTTTTGTTATGTGGAACATTCTTTCTTTTATTAGATATATGAAGAACCAAAGGCTTAAACATTTCTTTCTTTTGTTTTTTTAAGGATTTCCTTACAAAATATCAATATCTCATGTCATCAGAAACAGCAATAGTTATAATTTTGTGCTTCCACATGTCTGATCTGAGACTATGATCTTTTACACATCACAAACACACATTTTTTTATCCCTTTATAATTGACTACTAATCTGTACTACAGATTAGTAGGCTTTAAAAAAAAAACTCATATTATTTGTGGTGATTGTTACTGTTTCAACTGTGGTTCATTATGATCTCTATAACATCCCTGTAATGAATTTAGATTAGATTGTTTCACTCTTCCTCTGTTTTAGAGTGAGTACAGTTATTAAGTTCCTAATTAACCTAATTTCTAATTACATACTACCTCTTTCCCAGCACACAAAGTTTGGCTCTATATAACAGTGTACACTGATATCCTATAAGAGATATTAGAGGGTTCACATTCTGTAGTGTGAACCTTCTACTCATTATATTTATTATATAATAATTGCTACATTGTATCTCATCTCATCTCTCTCTCTCTCTCTCGGTAAGGTGCTAAATTTTTAATTCTTTATAATCTAAACTATTAATTCATTACTCTTAAGGTCTCTCTTTTTCTCTCTCTTTCCTTCTTTTTTCTTGTTTGTGACTTCTCATTTGTAAAAAATCTATTCCTGTCTTTCAGCTTGAATATACTCATTTTTTTAATTCTCTACATATATAAAAAAATACAAAATAAAAAAAAAAAAAGCTAAGATTTAAGTGATTTATGATCATCACTAGTATGCATTCCTTAATCCCAAAACCTAATCAAGTCTATTAAATCTGGTGAATTGCTTCTTAAATATTACCCAGTTCTGACTGAAAATAGGCACCAGATAGTAAATATGAAGTCTTGAAGCTTCTGAGAGAAATTATTATTTCTTTTTTATTCCTGAGACAAACAATGGGATGGAATTTTTCGGATGCCCCTCTTCTGGTCTCCACTCAGCACTCTGCCGCTTTGTAACGATTGTTTCACGTCACCAGTAATGATCGTTTCAAGGAAGTTTGAGTCCTTATGAGTGGTTTTAATGAGGTTCTTGCAGTTCAATTCGATACATTTTTTTGGTCATCAGTCAGAAGACTTGTGGGGGAACAAATCGCAAATTCAATTTATGAAGGCCTAAACTCTCAGTCAAAATGTCGTGCACAGTTGATTTTGGAATCTCCAATTCATCTTCAATCAATCTCACGGATGATTTTGGGTTTTCTTACGACCACTTTGAAATCGCTTAAACCACTCGTAAACTTGAGTACAGGATAAGAGCATTCATCACCATATGCTTTTTGAAGCATTTGATGTGTTTCAGTAAAACTTTTACCAAGTTTAACACAAAAGTCAATCACACCTCTCTGTTTGAAACTCATTTTCCGACCATTCGTCGAAACACACACTGTCACTCTTGGCACTATAAGTCAGCTTCTAATGAAACAAATGTCATAAACAGTTGACACAACACTAATGAAGCCTGCCACTTTCAACAAAAAAAAAGATACAACAGGTGGTGCCACTAGTTTCTTTTTTCGGTTTCTTTTTGGACAGAGGGTGTATGTTCTAATGCTCGACCAGCCAGACCAACAAAATCTTTAAACTTCTGAGAAAAAAAAAAAAAGCACAAGAAATTACATTCTTGTTTTCATCATATTTTACCCCAGCAGAAGCAAAGGAAGGTTTGCATCTAAGCTATTTGTATATAGCTTAGATTACTTAAGCTAGCTTCAGAGGAAGTTGTCTTTCATATCTGTAATGCACAGTACAACATGGAATAAATGTATATTACAACATGAAAAACGTGCAACAATTGTCTCACATCCAGAATTCAATAATAATATTGTACTATACTATTTTGCTATTTGTATAGAAGTAAAAAAGTCCCACCACTCCATTCCATATAATCATTCCATGTCATCAACATGATTTAAATTCATATCTTTTCAATTTAAGGATATTTGAGCTATAGAAGTCTCAACAAACTAGTAATATCGAATTTTTCCTAGTAAAAGAAAAATGAAATAAACTGAAATCTTTTATTCAATAATCTTCAAATATTTCCATCATATGAAAAGCTAACTAAACTCTTATAAATAATCAATGAAAATATGTTGAAAAAAATCAGGTATCTTCTTTATTTACAGTAATTGACTGTTTATCCAACCCTTCAATTACCATAAATCAGGTGACATGCAAGGGTTAAATAATTGAAAGGTCATTGTTTTGAAGGTCAGATAAAAAGCAGACCACTTGTATTTTGCAATATAAGCTCAAAATGCCAGCCTGGTTGGCCGAGTGGTTAGTGTATCTACTCTCCAGACAAAAGGCTGCAGGTTCGAATCCCACTGTGGGCATGGATCTTTGTGATCGTCTACAAAAATACCAGTGGTAGTGGTGGTAGGCAGTAGATTGCATTGGTGTAGATCAGCATTTCCGAGATTTTTCCTACAATGGAACACTTCACTAATCCTGAAATTTTCATGGAACACCTTGGTTATTTTGTAATGTATTAATACTTAATTATGCCATAATCATAAAGAGTATTAGTACACTTATGTATATGGTGTGACATGTTGATAAATATAAAATTACATTTAAATTAGTTATCAATCACTGGACTAATGAAATCTTGTAGCATATTGTAGTTTCCTCAGGCCAACATCATTAAATTAATTTGTGCTAATTTTCATTGACATATCCCATTCTGATCACCAAAAATTTATAATATTACTGGGGGGGCAATTCCCCCTGGTGCCTACGGTGCCCCCCCCCCCCCCCCAATAACTCGAATTTTGAAGACTTGAAGGGGGGGGGGGGTTTCTGCCCCAACTAGTAGCTAAGGTTACACGTTCGCATGACATAGAGGACTTATTGTTCTTATTCATTATCACGCATGCGTGTTTGTTGTAAACGTGTAATGTGATTGCTTGCTGGCTAGCTGTAGTTCAGCTTGATTAAGAGAGAGAGGATAAGGTTTAATTTTAATTACACCCTGATTTCTGTTGAAGTTTCCACCGGTTATTGACACTATTGTGGCTTCCTTGAATAAACGTTGTCTGTAGTCATCATCGAGATATGGCATGGAGCTGTTTTGCCACTCTATTGTGTGGTTAGACGTACAGAAATGATGTGTTAAGCCAGAAGAGATACTTCTATTGTGGTTTACATCACCAACATGTTCTTTTTGTCTGATTTCTAAATTCCGTGAAGTTTGTCCTATGTAGGCAAGACCACAGGAGCAGGGAATGTAATATACTCCTGGATATTTGTAGAAAGGTACTTTATCTTTTGGGGATCCTAAAACTTGTCTAATGCTGGTGGTTGGTTTGAAAACCACTCTGATGTTGTAGGTGCTTAGTATTCTTGCTATTTGATAAGAAATTGACTTGATAAAAGGGTTCAAGGGATAAATTATCTGTTTACAGAAAGCCTACAGATACTGGAAGATATCTTCATTATAATTCAAACCATCACAAGACACACAAAGTGAGCATTATCCACATGTTGAAATATAGAGCCAGAAAGTTTATATCAGAAGAGGAGGATACTCAGACTGAACTCTCATGAATAGCCAACACATTATCACAAAATGGATATCCTCAAAACATCATAAAAAAATATCTATACAGTGACAACCCCAGATAAGAAGAATCACACTCCCAGCACATTTCTACTGTAGTGATCCCTTTCATCAAGTCAATTTCATTCATTCATTATCACATCAAGCGTGATAATGAATAAGAACAATAAGTCCTCTCTGTCACACGAACGTGTAACCTTAGCTACTAGTTGGTTTACAACGTTTTTTATGTTCCTTTCAATTTGCATTTACTAGTTTTTATGTCTTTTCATAAACGCCTTGAAAAAGCCAGACAGTCTGCTGGCAAAACTGGTAGGCTATAATATAAGTTTGTTTTTATGGTCAGCATTAAATAAAATTGTATTTTAATTATAAACGATCAAATATGTTTAGTTTTAATATGAACATGTCTTCTTCTTCTTCTTTTCCATGGGATCCTTTTTTATTACCCTTATGTAGTATTCAATATTATTCCTCACTGAAGTATATATACTCTTACCTCTTGCAGTTCAGTTTGATGTGCAATTTATTAATTTTTGTACTGGAAAAAAAAAGTTTCTTCTACTACTATATAAACAACATATCTAAGTTGTGCTAATTCCATTGCCCTTTCCAGTAGAAATAACAAATATATCCAGTGCCCTTAAGGACAGATGAAACTTTCCAATGAGCATTTCCTTGAACATTCTTTTAAAACAGTGGTTCCCAACCTTTTTCCACTTGTTTACCCTTTTTAAACCCATTTCTATAAATTGTATCCCTTATTTTTTAAAATAGCTGTTTTTAAATACTGACATTTATTGTTCCATAACTAATGTTTTGCATTTTGTTTACTTTACTTGTTTAATGCCATTACTGATTATTTTTCGTGTACCCCCCCCCCCCCAGATATGCACCACTGGTTGTGAACCGATGCTTTAGAACAGTGATTTTGATCCTTTTCCGTAATACGGCACACCTAGATTAATTATTAAAATTCTGCGGCACACTAAAAATATATTCTTTTAATTTTTTTGATGATCTGGCAAAAAATAGGCATAATTTTGATTGATTTACCCACACAAGAAGAGGGAAGACCAGACACTAATAAATAAATGAGCAAATTATGACATTATTTCTTTCAATTAATTTGTTTTCATAAATCTCGTGGTGCACCTGAAGACCTCTCATGGCACACCAGTTGAAAATCACTGCTTTAGAACACCAACCACCATATCTTCCTTTATCTACTAAATACTTTATGAAAGTCTCAACTCTTCCACATTAAAGACTCACAGATCTACGATTCCTTTTTGGAATCTTCTATTAGTATTCTTCCGACTGTCACATAAAACTAAATAAACTTCATAAGAAGAAAATTCCTCTGGTCTGCATTCTTAAACTTCCATTAGCTCTCTCTTGTTTTTCTCATTACTTCGATACCGAATGCTCTGTCTGTCAGCTGTCAATCACCCATCAAACTCCTCGGCAAGCATGCACACTATATATGAGTGGCAAGCAAAAAGTTAAGTATAATGGCTGACATGTTGTTTCCATTAGCATAATGAGAATGTGTTTATAAAACACAACACTTAATAATTTTAAACTACAATAAAATTTCTGAAAGTGACACAACTATCCAAATCCAGTAAGTACATAATTTTTTAAATGCTTTACATTTCATTTTGACAAAATAACATCAATTACAGGCGCATCCCAAGTGCTGTTATACGTGTTATGAAACCAAAACTAATAATATACTATTATTATTGTTATTATTATTACCCAAGACCAAAGGGAGTCAAAGACTCATCTGGGAGGTCCTTTTATCATACATACAGCTCATCATACCTGCTTTAAACACACACTGAAATTCTTTGCAGACACCACACTCTCAGAAAAGGCATTCCAATCATTCACAACTCTGCATGAAAAAAAAACCCTGCTTCTCACTCCCCTACTCACACCTTCTTTATACAGTTTCCAGGGATGTCCTCTGGTTCTCCCCTGATCTACCACTATTTTCTGTAGAACCTCTCCAGTATTGATCCTATAACAACCCCCTTACTAACTTGTAGGTCTCTATCATATCTCCCACTCTTTATCCTGTCCACCAGACTCTGCAAGTTGCATTTGCTCAATCTTTCCTCATACTTGACATTCCAGAGGTTAGAAACTACTTTAATCGGTCACCTCTGGACTTTCCAACATCTCTTCATCCTTCTGAAAACCCGGTGACCAAATCTGGGCAAAATAGTTCATGTGTGGGCCTAATCAAAGCCTTATACAATGGAACAAGAATCTCCCTACTTCTACAAGTCAGTGTCCTCTGCATCATTCCCAGAAGCCTTTATGTTGTCTTCACAATTTTAGCTATGTGTCCCCTAAAGTTCAGATTCCTATCCACTATCATCCCCCCAGATATCTTATTTTCTCCACTTCCGACAATATATCCTCACCAAACATAAATTCTGCATCCCATCTTTGTTTTCTAAATTTTAAAACCTTACATTTTGCAACATTGCACTCACATCCCCATTCCCAATCACTCAATTTATTCAAGTTTCCTTGTAAGGCCACAACATCTTCTCTACTCTTCATGGTTCATCCCAAATATTTCAAGGCCAGCATCATCTGCAAATAACTGAATATCTCCATCCAAATCTTCACCAATATCATTAATATACAAGTTGAACAGTAATGGCCCTAAAGCAGACCCATGAGGCACACCACTAGTGACTTTCCTTTTCCTGGATATCGCTACCTGATACAACTTGTTGATACCTATCAGATAGCCAGTCTCCAATCCAAAGCACCAATCTAATATCCAACCCCAACAGCTCTAGTTTGACTATCAACTTATCATGCGGTAATCTATCAAAACCCTTTGCGAAATCTAAGTATATTACTGTGTATCCTTCTCCTCTGTCCGAGGAAGCAGTCACCTTATTGTAACAAGTAGATTACTAAAACATGACTTCCCTTTAGCAAATCCATGCTGTCCATCAAAGATAATACCATTGTTGTCAACCCAATTCTGGATCCTAGTTCTCACAAGCTTCTCCAACAACTTAACTACAACACCTAACACACAGATAGGCCTATAGTTGATGCTTGGGTTTTATCACCTCCTTTATGAAGTGGCACAATCTTGCTCTCCTTCCACTCCTTAGAAACTTGACCCAGTGCAAGACTTGTATTAAAAAAATATGTCAAGGCAGGTGTCAACTCCCTGGCACATTCCTTCAGAATATGTGGTGATATATTATCAAGTCCCCACAGCCTTATTTACATCTAGTTTGCTCAACTCCCCATACACCTCTCGCTCACTTACAGTCAATATCTCCTCCCCATCATCAACTGCTCTCAATCTCTCCATGAAATCACATTCACAGGATTGAAAGACCTTTATGAACTGCTCATTAGGTATCCTCACCACACCTTCTGCAACAGCTGTCTTTATACCATTTTCTCCAATCATTGTCATCCTTCCTTAATCATTCTTTCTTTTACTGGCTACATATCGAAAGAACTGCTTAGGATTCTTTTTGGCTTCATTAGTTAACTGCTGTTCATACCTCACTTTAGCTACCCTCACCAACCAAGTCACCTACCTTGCCTGGTCTTTGTAGTCTTCATGGAATTGGTTATTTCTACTTCTGTTATGCTGCCTCTGTAATGACCCTTTTTCCTCTGTATCGCATGCTCAATCTCTAATCTCTACTAACATAAACAATTTGTAAAAATATTCATAATGTTAAATTATGACTTTACATCATTTGTTTAGAGAAGATTTCATAACTATACTGTGATAAGAAGTATGTTGAAATGTAGGTATAAAAATAATCACAATTTAAAATTATGAATATTTTTGTTGAATAATAAGTTGAAGTTCAAGGCCATATAAGAAAGATTGCAAATACATTTCATAGGATAATTGCAATCCTGAAACAAACCTTGACATTTATGGATAAGGTAGTCATTTTTGTCTCTTTATGTCATTGATACAATCTCACTTGGACTATTATACACAGGTCTAGTTTTCTGGTTTCCATGGTAATGCTGATACAGTGGAGATAGTGCAAAGAAGTGTTTTAAAGATGATATCAGAATTGTGAAATACAGAATATAGATTAGGAAAATAGATTGAGAATTTGTGGACTGCAGACACTAGCAAACAAGAGAAAGAAGGGTGATGTGATTGTGACTTACAAACTTCTGAAAGGGTCATATAGGCTCGTCAAAATTTCATCTACAAATAGATGAAATTTTTCACTCTATGGTGAGATCTAGACTTTTCTGTTATAGAATGGTGCATGATTGAATTGGATTGCTTTTTGAGGTTGTGAATGCAGGTAGTGTGGATGAATTTCAGAAAATGTATGACAGCTGGTGTGAGAGATATGTGGTCTCCCTTGATAAGTCCCTGACTCCATGGTAGTCTGTTTTAATAATAATAATTGTTAAATTATTTAGAGACCTGTGGAATTCAGTTTATTATCTTCCCAAATTAGCAAAATACCATCTCTGTTGTGTGGAAACATAGTATGTGGAAAGCCAAAGGCAAGGTTTCAATGTTTCCACTACTATAGTATGCTCTCAGAATTTTTCCATAAAGAGAGAGAGTGGACTCTGGCATTAACATAGACGCTAAGTCAAAATTTTAGCATAAAACTTGTCATACCATAGGAAAAATACCTCCTTCTATGTAGTGGTAGAATAATAAGTAAGTTGCATCTGGAAAAAGCAGGCTGATCAGGAATTCTGTTATCTGAAAAAAATGAATAAAAGATCAAATGAACAAACAGAATTTTAAAATGTCTATTAACTCTCAACCTTTTTAATACATTAATAAAGATGTGAGTGCACAATAATTTATTTAGACACTCTTTTTTGATGACATAACAAAATTAACAAGAAGAAATCCAATGTAGATTTTAGTGACAGTATATTAACAGGATTAAGAAATCTTGTAAATGAATAAATGTGATAATTTTACAAAAGAAAATGTTGATTATTTGCCAATCGTTCTTCTGAAATATTTGGTTTTTTATGTGCATTTGGAGTGGAGAGAGTGGAATTCTAATTTTGTTGTTAATAATTTTTTGTAACATGGATGAATTACAGTAAATTATTATCTATAATTATTTCATTTCAGGATAGAATTGAATCCATTATTCTTGAGAGTGGAGTTCAAGCCCTTCAGCATGCACATTCACAAAAGTCTGAATTACATCAGAGTATGATTCATGACACTAAACCTACTAATACTAAATCAGTACTTCTAACTTCTTCACCAATCTCTTCAAAAATATTTCAGTCTCAGACATTTTCTCCAGCTCATCCAGCAATAGTTACAAAAACTTCACAGTCATCATCATCTCAGCAGACTCAAGCAGTAATTATTTCACCATCTCACAAGCCAGTGGTAAAGTCCTCATCATCACATGCCATATTAAAAGTGCCACATACTCAAGTTGTTATCACTACAACACAGTCAATTACATCTACAAAACCTCATTCACAAGTACTTGTTTCAGCTCACCAAAATTCATTAGGAAAAATTTCTCAGCAGTTACTTCTAACATCATCGCAGTCTTCTAATTCGATAATCACCCACCCTTCGATAAAAAAAGTCACACAGAGTGCTGCTGAAGTTTCTCACAATTCACCACTATTAGCATCATCATCATCAGCAGCAGCATCACAGCTATTGATAACACCATCACAAGCCTTAATAAAAGCTTTGCCAAACATAATCACAGCTACACAAGCAGTATCAAACAGTTCACAGTCACAGATAGCTCTAACAGCATCATCATCATCATCACCACCACCACCACCATCAAAACTATCTCAGATTTCACAAGTGAATTCTCTTCCTCCTAGCCTTCAGGTAAGACATTACGAAATGCTAAATTTTTAGCATTGACTATTAATAATATCATGTGTTGCTTTATAGATTACTTTTTTATTAGTGCATTAATAAGAAAATTCAAAAAATGTTTTAATATACATAATTCTAAAACTTTAGTGCTACCATATTTTTTAGAATATATGCCAAGCAAGAATGGAAACAACTCCTGAATGGGATATCTACCGTAAATAATGGAAATCTTCCATTTTAAGATAAACTGCTGTTTTTGCATCTGTATGTCCAGATTTTTTTTTCTTATAAATCTGCTCTTAAGTTTTTCATTTTTGTTCTAAATTCTACCCTGAAGTTATCATGCAAATTCATGTTCACTGTCTTGAATAAATCACTTCAAACTCAGCATTTGCAGTTATAGTCAATATGCAGGATTAGGTTATTGCTCTACACTGCAGATACTCGGCAGTGATTTCTTATATCATATGATGTATTATACTTATCAGAGACACTATAGGGTGAACACTATCTTGGAATATAAAGTTAATTATACTTGACAAAAAAAGTTACATTCTTGTTTTCTTCCTTATTTTTTCCTAGCATAAGCATATAAAAGTTTGCATGTGAAATATCTCATGGCTAAACTATTTGTATATAGAAGGAATGTAGTTTGAATCAAGTTGCCCTAGTATCCCAAATGTAAAGCACATTCTCTTCTATGGCATGTATAATGCCAGCATTACGAGAAGGGTCACTAAGACTGGTTTTTGACTGTTTTAGTATGGTCCAGGATGTTCAAAAAGGTTTCAGGAGCTCCATGAACTGTGAATAAACTATGACTAATCTAAAATAAATCATGTTCTCATCAGTGTAAACCTAGATCACCCTAGGCAGGCAGGCTTAACACGGTAAGCCAGAGCGATGCATTGCATCGAGGCGCCTTCTTCAAGGGGAGCGGAAGTGAGTAGAAAAAACACTCCAACATACTGACATAATGGTTAGTTTTGACGTCTCCTCCTTATTCACAAATGTCCCACTCAAGGAAACCTTAGAGCTAATCCAAGCTAAATTTCCTCCCGATATCTCAGCCCCATTTCAGTTCACAATGAACTCAGGCTATTTCGTTTGGCAGAGAAAATTCTACAAACAAATAGAGGGGACAGCAATGGGTTAACCACTCTCTCCCCACCCTTGGCCAATTTCTTTATTATGGAGACCTTTGAAGAGAAAGCCTTAAACTCTGCCCCACAAAAAACTACCATATGGCTTTGCTACATTGATGATGTGTTCACTATTTGCAACATGGCTCTGATACACTCCTCTCCTTCTTAACACACTTAAACAACCAACACCCCAGAATTAAGTTCACCCTGGAAAAAGAGGAAAACAACAGCTTCCCTTTACTAGACACACTAGTCATCCACCAGTATGATGGAACCTTGGTTTTCTCAGTTTATAGAAAACCAACCCATACAGGCAGATACATTCACCAACAATCCCACCATCCCCCCATCAGAACAATATGGAGTTGTTAAGACACTATACAACAGGGCTAAACTAATCTGTTCAGATGACAATGCCCTAACCAATGAACTAAATCACATCCTCAACACTTTCTCAGCCAATGGCTAACCCCCCCCACACACACACACAACAAGTATTACTCTAAATCCACCACCATTCTCTACATCCGAGGTACCTCAGAAAAAATTACCAAAATCTTAAAAAAACATGACTTGACCTCTTTTTACAGACCTTATAGAAAATTGGCATCCCTTATCTGCTCCACTAAAGACCAACCACTTCCCCTGGACCTACCTGGTGTATACCAGGTTCCTTGCAGTTGTAAGTTGTCCTACTTTGGCCAAACAGGCAGGACACAAGGACTACATCCGGTTTCACCAGTACAGCCACTCTGGTCTTGCAGACCATGCTCTGGATACATGCCACAGAATACGGTGGAAGAAAGCCACAATAATACGCCATAGCAAGTTCAAATTTGAAAGATTATTCATGGAATCAGCCTCATCCCTTAGAAACATGCAAAACCTCAACAAATTTGGTAGCATGAGACTGCCCCAAATTTGGGAGGCTTACATCAGGAGACCTTCAGCCCAACGGGCAAGAATACTTACATAGCCCTCAAGAGGGCACCATCAGGACTTTTAGGAAAACCATAGCTTCCTTGCTTCGTTCTCATTTACTGTGTTTATTTGCTGCGTGCACGTGTATTTATTGTAAGTCCCTTTGAAGATGGCAATGTGATGTTGCCGAAATACTGGAAATATATTACAGTTTAATTTAATGTATATTCTATTGTAATAGATTTCACAGTATGATATGAACACAGATGGATAAGAAAATAAATTTATTAACTGAGAAGCTAATATTTCACTGGTATTATATCCAGCATCTTCAGAGCACACAACACAAAGTTTGTTACAAAAGCAAGACAACCACAATCCAGTATAACAGTAGGGCTAGTATAAGTAATTGCAGTGTGCAGCACAAGACTGAGGTCCTAATATGGTGCCATCTAGGTTTAAAAAATAAAAATAATAAAAAATAAAAAAAAGTTCAAAGTTTTGAAATAGTAGTCCAAATGATAGTCTTAGAAAGTTTGAAAAATAAAATAAAAGTAATAAATATTAATTTGGTCTTAAGATGACTGTCTCCCAAATCTTTGGTAGATTTATACAGCCATACTTGTTAAGGTTTGGAGTATATTTTAAGGCTTCTGTTGATTCCAGGAACAACCTTGTAGAAGCTTTTGTGCATTACTTTTGTTTCTTTCCAATTGATCCTGTGTGCAGGGATATCCAAAGCATGGTCTGCCAGACCCGACTTGCCATAGTGAAAGTTTCGGATATATTTTTTGTGTTCACTGAGGCGGATGTCCACAGTTCTTCCTGTCTGTCCATAGTAGGCTTGATGACAAGAACAGGGCACTTCATAGATTCCTGGATGTGATAAAGGAGTGCATTTGTCCTTAGGTGAATGGATAAGAGTTGCTAATTTTACATAAGGTTTGAATACTGTGCGTAGTTGGTGTTTGTTAAGCACCATAGATATCTTTTCAGATGTGCCCTTAATGTATGGGATGGTGATAGTTTTGTTGTAGTCTTTTGTGGTAGATAGATGGGATTTCTGGGTAGCATTTAGTATGTTATCTATCTTATGTGGATTATAAACATTGGTTAAGAAGGTGTGACGTAGGTGAGAAAGTTCAGTAGTGAGAGCAATGTCATTGGAACAGATTGCTCTAGCTCTATGGGTTAGTGTTTTTAAGATACCATATTGTTGAGAAGGGTGATGGTGTGATTGTTTGTGTAAGTATCTCCCTGTATGTGTGGGTTTTCTATAAACCGAAAATGATAAGGAACCTTCTGGAAGACCTGTGATCAGTGTGTCCAGGAAGGGCAGGCAGTCATTGGCTTCTAGTTCCATTATAAAGTGTGGCTGTATAAATCTACCAAAGATTTGGGAGACAGTCATCCTAAGACCAAATTAATATTTATTACTTTATTTTATTTTTCAAACTTTCTAAGACTATCATTTGGACTACTATTTCAAAACTTTGAACTTTTTTTATTTTTTTATTTTTTAAACCTAGATGGTGCCATATTAGGACTTTAATCTTGTGTTGCATGCTGCAATTACTTATACTAGCCCGACTGTTATACTGGATTGTGGTTGTCTTGCTTTTGTAACAAACTTTGTGTTGTGTGCTCTGAAGATGTTGGATATAATACCAGCGAAATATTAGCTTCTAAATTAATAAATAGTTATTTTCTTATCCATATCATATCTGTGTTCATATCATGAAATCTATTACAACATGTCTGATGAACACATAAGCCTATCCACGCGTATATTCTATTCTACATTGTAATTTCCTTAAGTTATTTAGTAAGCATGTACAACCAACATTTAAGCCTGTCTACAAGAATTATTATATCTTAAATAGCAGGGGCGAATGCTGGTCTTGAAATTCATGCTTGCTTTTGTTATCATTCAGGGAGTGAGAGGTGTGATTGACGTCTGATTAGCAGAATAAAATTACTGACCATTTAAAACTATATATTTAGCAATTTATGTACATTTAATCATACAAATACAACATTTATTTTATAAATTATATTCTGTGTTTTTCAATTTAGCTACTTGAATACAAATTGTACCCTATGGTTCTTTATGAACTGGTCAATAACATCATCATAAAAAGTTAGTTGTAACTTAATTTTCCCAAGCACACTTGTAAAGGCTGGCTGAAGCTCACTGGCTAGAGCTACTTTGACTGCATATGGCCTGTGTTTAAGACGACATGAGGGTAGCGTAAATGGCTATGCATGCGCATGAAATCACAGTGCTACAGCGAGGACCTGGAAGCTTCCACAACCGAGCAAGCCAAGGTAGCTTTGACTAGACAAGCAAGCATCGGCCTTCGATACACAACGCAAAGCTCAATTATTGCCACGCAAGCTTAAGATGTCTTCTGTCTACAAAAATAAAAGCCTAAATGGAATGCTTATAAATGCGTGCATTTATTAACAAATAAATATTACTTCTTTCTCAAGTAATGAGCTTGCGCAGCAAGCATAGCAAGCATGGAGAATTCGCCCCTGCTAAATAGAAATACTGAGATTTCTTTACAGTCTGAATACAATATTTATATCAAAATAATTTCTTAATCACAATTATTGAAAACTTATATAAATTATTTGATGCAGAGTTATTTAAGAAAGAAAGAAATATTTGAATTTAAAAAAATAGCGCATGTGTGTTGCATAAGCATTAAGCTTTTTTTTTTTTTTTTTTTTTTTTTTTTTTTTTTTTTTTTTTTTTGGAAAAGGGGAACCTGCTGTTGTTTGAAATAATTTATTTTCGAAACAGTTTGCAAGACAGTTGTTACAAATGATGTAAATCACTTGGGGAGCATACTCATACAAAATATCAAAAATACTCAAAAAATGTAAAATTCCAAATATGTGGTGATTTCTTCTTTTTCTTTGTACTAAAAGAAAAAGTCATATAATTATGTTAATAATAAGAAGAAAATACGTAATATTTTCTTTTCCATTGAATGAAGATATCAGAATAAAGTGTGATTTATAATGTGCTTTCTTTGTGTGTTTTTTGAAAAGAAAGTGCACATGATTATTTTCTTGCTATTTTTGTGAACTAAACATCGGAAATAATGAGAATGACTAAGTGTAGTGGATTTGTAACATTTATGACCTCTTGACTTGGAAAAGTCAACCTGTGTTACCTTTGTTTCCTCCATTAGGAAATTCCAAGTCAACATTTTGGTTGTTTCCAAGATATATACATGTGTGTGTATTCATTTTGGAATATGTGTTATAGAAAATATTTGGAAATTATTTTCATGCTAATTCTATGCTCATGTTAAACAATTGTTTTAAAATATATTATTATTTCATTATTCCTTTGTCTCTCTCTCTCTCTCTCTCTCTATTACTACTATTGGGCGGCTTTCTACTACTTTTGCCGGCTTGGTTGGCCGAGTAGTTAGCATATCTGCTCTCCAGCCAAAAGGCTGCAGGGTTCAAATCCCACCGTGGGCATGGATGTTTGTGTAAATACCAGTGGTGGTCGGTGGTAGATGGCATTAGCATAGTTGTGGTCAGTTGGTGATTGAGTGTTGGAGACGGAGTTGTAGAGCTGGTGCCCTCACCCGATGAGTCTTTGGACTCCCTGGAGGTGTCAAATAATAGTAATAGTAATAATAAAATATTCCAAAAAAAAATGCTATCAATCAAAATTTATTGCAATAAATAAGGTTTGAATATTACTTTTTATATTACTTTGCACACTACTATGATGTATTGAAATATGCTTGTCACGTTGTTATGCTTACAGATTTAGATATACTGTTTGAGAACAACTCTTTCTGTTTTGATGAACAAGACATGTTAAATTGCATTACATTCTTATTTCAAGGCTAATTTTAAAATATCACAAAATTATATTCAGTAGTGTTTCAAATGAACTCGCAGTTGAAAAACGAAACAAATTATTATGTAGAATTTTGTATTGTTGTTATGTAGAGTGCTCATTTCAATAATAATAATAACAATAATAATAATCCTGTTTCTTTACTCTTGTTAAATAATCTTTCATAGGTGGAAGTAATATAAATAAATAAATAAATAAATATATGATAAATTATCTGAGACATGTCCTATAAGGAATTGATCAAAATTTTGTTTCTTTTGAAGTATTCCTATCCCTTCCCACTGCCATAATGCCTCATAGTAACTGAATTATAAATATCTACTTTCTTCTAACTTCATATTTCATACTTTTCGCAGTATGTATCCTTCACATTTAATATGATTAAATATTTTCATATATTATCTATAAAGCAAAGCCATCAAAGCAGGTCCTTTAGGCAATTTGTGAAATGCTGACAGTGTTTTTTTTTTTCAGTATATTTCAATTTAATCATCATCATCAAATTCCTGCCGTGTACCCTCAAGGGGTGTACAGAATATGATAGTACTACATGAAAATTTACATTATCACTATCTACAATTTTTCCTCCAAATCAGTCTACTACTTGTCAAGACTCCAACATTATCAGATCTGATATTTCAGTCGTCTAAGGCACTTGTTGAATACTATGGCTACACCTTCTTTTCCTTGATTTTCATAGCTTGAATATAACATTTTGTATTTATTGCGCGGAAAGATCTCACCAGTTTTTGTCTTTTTTTTGTTTCAGTCACCCCTATTATGTTGATCTGGTACTTATCTAATTCCTCAGCTAGCTCCATTTCTTTGCCATTCAGGCTTCTTATGTTGATAGTACCAATCTTTAACTCTGATGATGTTGAGTTGGAGTGTGTTTTCTGATTTGTTCCAGTAGCTGACTTTTTTTGCTGTTTGCCCTAGTTCCCTGGCGAAAATGGCTTGCTTTTTGATATATTTTATGGGCACCTGGAGATTTGATGACCTGTATCAGTTTGGCAAAAGTTGGAATGAGATTATCACGTCTGCACTTTTTTAAAAAAAGAGAATCTAGCACGTAGCTTACTCTGTTTAAGTTGAAGTTTGCCTATTAAGTCGGTCTTCTGCGCTGTCAGTTCCCCTTGAAGGAATAACACATTTTTATTTAACGAAACCTGTGATGAATTCATCAATAAAAACACATGTAATAACCACAGTAATGACTATTTAATTCATAAATATTTCATCCCAAGTATCTTGGGACATCATCAGTACAGTAGTTTAAACAATACTAGGAATAACATACAGTTATTCTTAGTTGTTTTTTTTTTAAAGTGCAGACGCGATAATCTCATTCCAACTTTTGCCAAACTGAAAGAAGTCATCAAATCTTCGGATGCCCATAAAATATATCAAAAAACAAGCCATTCCTTACTACTCAATCAGTTATCAGTTTCTAAGCATGAACTGGCAACAAATAATTTAAAAATTACGGAACTAGAATCAGACTTATGAAATACGTTAAATCACGATCTGCTACAATTGATTATTATTGTCTCAAACAATTTGGGGAAAAAGCTTTTGATAAAAGCAATAATAAACTTCATAATAAATACCTTAATCTGCTGAATTCATTAAAAAAAGATTACTAACAATTTACCAATGGAAAAATGGGTAGTCAATTTATCTAACCGTCTGCTAACAACAGACGAATTAAATGTTCTAGTAAGAGGTCATAAATTTGCGATTTCACCTAAATGTTTTCCATATCTAGATTTTATACATAACATAGAGAGAAACATATGCCATCTTTCCAGTATTGAAGCAAACAGACTTCATTTCGAGGTAGCAAAAGTAATCTACGATGCCAAACCTTTGGACTTAAATATCCCACCATCAGAATTGAAAGCTCTTACATCCTTAAAATGGAATAAAAATATAATCATTACCAGAGCTAACCAAGGGAATACCACTGTGGTTCTTGATACCAATTCATATGACCAAAAAATGAATTTATTACTCCGATATCGTAATACTTACGCCAAACTTGATTATGATCCTACAAAACGTCAACTCAGAAAATTAAATAAGTCGCTTGATGGAACCTCCTCCTGAGATGAAGAAACAATTAAAAAACTCAAGACATATACCATGCTAGACCTACCAGAATTTATGGCTTACCTAAGCTTCCATAAAATTAATTTTCCTCTCAGACCAGTTGTAGATTCTATTAGCAGTCCTACTTACAAGTTATCAAGATTCTTATCTAACTATCTCCGTCCTCATATAGGCCACTCAGCCTCTTCAATAAAAAATTCCACAGAGTTTCATGTAAAAATAAAAGACATTCAACTGTTAAAAACTGATTTGTTAATTAGCTTCGACATTGTCTCCCTCTTCACAAACATTCCCTACAAAGAATCAGTAGAATTATTATTATTATTATTATTATTATTGTTCTGGGAAACTCCAAGGAGTCGACATACTCATCGAGGGAGGCCCTAACATCATGTCAAGAACAACTATTCAACATTCACACAGTATCTATCATACCTTGCCTTGAACTCATTCACGGTCGTAGCACCCACAACAGACTCTGGAAGCTTATTCCACTCATTTACCACTCTCCAAGTAAAGAACCTAGCTCTAACACCCTTGTCAACCACGCTCTTGCCCAGCTTCCATGCATGGCCCCTAGTCCTCCCACCACCATTCAAAAATATCTTCTGGATCAATCTTATAAAAACCCTTCAGTAATTTGAATGTCTCAATCATATCACCCCTCCTTCGCCTATCGTCCAATTTCTGCAACCCACAAATCTTCAACCTATTCTCATAAGGTTCATTCCACAGACCTGCTATCATCTTGGTCACTCATCTCTGGACCCTCTCCACTTCCTCCCCATCACAAAGAAACCCTGGTGCCCATAGCTGGGCACAGAAGTCCAGATGGGGTCTTATCAAGGCTCGATACAGAGGAACAACAACTTGTTCGTCTCTGCATGTTAAAGTATTTTTCAGAAGCCAAGTGATTTGGTGAGCTGTTTTAGTTACTTTTGCAATGTGCCCCCTAAACTTCAACTCCCTAACCACCAACACTCCCAAATCCCTGGCCTCATCAATCTCCTGGAGTATGATTCCACCAATGCAATATACTGCTACTATTCTTTTCACCCCAAAGTGCATAACCTTACACTTTGCCACATTAAATTGACATCCATTTTTCCTAGCCCAGTCCTCCAAACTATCCAAATCATCCTGTAAAATTTTGACATCTTGTGCACTCACAATTGCTCTACCCAACTTTGCATCATCAGCAAACAAGTGAACACTTCCTCTCAGATCTTTTCCAATATCATTGATGAACAAATTGAAAAGCAGTGGTCCAAGAACAGAGCCCTGTGGCACTCCACTAGTCACAAGACGTCTTTTAGACTCCACTCCTGAATAAACCACTCTTTGATATCTCTCCTTCAACCACCCTCTTATCCATCTCTCCAACCCTATATCTATACCAATCTGCTCCAGTTTACTGACTAGGGTTCCATGTGGTATCCTATCAAAGGCCTTGGCAAGGTCCAGTAATATCACTGTAAACCCATTACCCCTATCCAGTTCAGCCGTCACTGTGTTATAAAACGTGAGCAAGTTACTGAGGCATGATCTACCCTTCACAAAACCATGTTGTCCCCCATACAATATCCTATTTTCATCTATCCAATCCTGTATTCTTTTCTTGACTAATTTCTCTAAGATCGTGACAATGATTCCTGATATGCTAATCAGTCGGTAATTTACAACAGCAGTCTTGGAACCACCTTTATGCAGTGGAACTATTTTCCCCTCTTTCCACCCGCTCGGGACTAACCCAGACCCGAGACTCAAATTAAACAAAATGGTCAAGGGTACTGACAATTCTTTAGCTGCTTCTCGTACAACACGAGCTGATATACCATCCAATCCCACAGATGTATTGACATTGAGGTTATGCAATAGACTACTCACCTCCACCTCATTAACCACAATTCCCGTATAATCTACTGGTTTATTCGTTTCTGCAATGTCACCACCTGGATGATATATTTTTGCAAAGTGCTCACTCAGTAACTCAACTATCCCAACTGATTCAGTTACCTCCCTACCATCGGGATTCTTTAAAATCAATCTGCCATGTACATTTTTCCTTTTACTTGCTACATATCTAAAAAACTGTTTAGGATTCTCTTTAGCCTGCATGGCCAATGTTCTTTCGTAATCCTTTTTTGGTTTTCTTACCACACTCGTCACCCTTCTGGCCTGTGCTTTATACCGTTCGTGTGCCTGCCGGTCACCCTTCTCCTTAAATTCTCTCCATAGTTGTTTCTTTTTTTCCAACTCAAGCTTAATGGTGTTATTCATCCATTTAACCCCTACTTGATTTATTATTCGGACTCTAGGTATACAGTTAGCCATTGCTTCATGCAAGCACTTCTTAACTACCTCCCATGCACTATCAACTTCTAGTCCTTGCAGTTGTACATGCCATGGCACTGAACCAATCAAACTCCTAAGCTTGTCATACTTTCCAGCCCGATAATTCCACATGTACCCTGTCTTAATTGAAAATTCTACACCTTTAGCCACCTCCCAAGTTAAGACCCTATGATCACTCTCACCGATTGGTGGCAATGTGGTCATATTTGTTACAGCCAAATCCTCAGATGTAATTACTAGGTCAAGCACTCTCTGACCCCTAGTATTTTCCATTACAGGCTGTCGCAGATAGTTATCCCTTAATAACCGCATAAAATCCAGTTCCTTCCTCCCGTGTGTCCTCTCCTCACTCCAATCAATGCGACCATAGTTGAAATCTCCCATAATAATCACCCTCCTTCCACCCATTTCTTCTATTTGCTTGTGCATACTGTCACCACCATCTTTTCCATCACCTGGTCTATAGCAGCACCCAATTGTATATTTAGTTCTGCTAGCCACAATCTCACACCAAATGGCCTCAAATGTGCTCTTTTCTCTATCCTGCAATTCAACTTCTATTCTCCTTGGCTGGAGCTCATCAGCTATCATCAACAATACTCCTCCCCCCATTTTATTCTCTCTGTCATTCCTGAACACACTATACCCATCACATTCAATCCCACTAGTTACATCATCTACAGTCAGCCATGTTTCACTAATACCTATAACCTGTGGTTTGGAAGTGCCAACCATGGCCAAAAACTCTTCCTTCTTGTTCCTAATACTCCTAGTATTAGTGTACATGAATTTATGACCCCCCCCATTAGCCGCAACCCTACCTTGATGCCTTATATTAACTATCCCACTCTGATTTGTTGTCCTTATTTGCTCTGGCATATTATATTCATTCTTACATTCAACTGCCTCCATAAGGACTGTATCTCTCCTCACCCCCCCCCCCTAACAAATCTAGTTTCCCTGAATCTGCACATCCACTACATTCAGCAACACTTTCTCAAGTCTTCTTACACCGTAACCATTCAAATGCAAGCCATCCATCTTATATAGATCCTTTCGCCCATCAAACTCACTCCACACATCCACAAATTCCACACCACTCGTCATACATAACCCACGCATAAAGTCATTCGCAATTATAGCCCTCCTTTTAAACATTTCACTGTCATACCGTGGCAAAAGACTAATCATTCTAACTCTCTCACTCTTTTCTTTTGCTACCTCAAACAATTCATTCAGGTCTTCTATCATTTCCATTTTATCTCCTTTCAAATCATTCGTACCTGCCACAACAATCATTTCTTTCACCCTTTCCTTTTGCTCTCTAATAGACGCAGTTACGTCCTTTATGGTCGCACCAGGTTGGTACGATTTTGTCAAATCCTCTACTAACACACCTTGTACTAACGAGTCTCCATACAGCACTCTATCCTTCATTTTTTTCATGTTCACATTCATACGTCTATTTTTCCTGTCATACCTTTTATTATTGGTTGGTTCATTCAGTCTACTTTTGTTCATGCACTCTAGCTGCTGTTTTGCTCTTTCTATCGCACTAAAGGTCAAACTTACAAACAAGAAGAATGAACAGCAATGGGATCTCCTTTATCACCAAACTTAGCAAACCTGTTTCTAGAACACCTTGAAGAAAAAATATTCACTTTTGAACCCAAACCAAATTACGATATGTTGACGATGTATTTGCAGTCTGGGATCATCCCGAACAGGAATTACAACTGTTTCTAGATAAAATAAACCTCCTTCATCCTCGCATCAACTTTACATTAGAAAAAGAATCTCCACAAGGTATCTCCTTTCTGGATTTACACATTCAAAGAAAAGAAGACGGTTCCATCGCCACATCTGTCTATCGCAAGCCTACATTTTCAGGTCGCTACATTCACAATTCTTCCACTCATCATCCATCTCAGAAATTTGGCATCATTAAATCACTAGTTTCCAAAGCACACAAATTCTGCTCCTCTGAAGATTCTCTAAACCAAGAACTAGAAATAATCAAAAATACAGCTATACTAAATGGATATAATCTTAAAACAACTAAAAAAAATCATCAGTCACCCTTCCACACATCAACCCAGACAAGAAGAAGTCCATAGGATTCCCATACCTTATGTCAAAGGCATCTCCAAACGTCTTTCAAAAATTATGAGGAAATACAATTTTGCCACTACTTACAAACCTATCAACCAAATCTATAACTGGTTACCCTCTCCTAAGAACAAACTCTCACCTCTGGTGTTACCAGGCGTTTATGAGATCCCATGCTCCTGCAAATTGTCTTACTTTGGTCAGACAAGTAGGTCTGTTCAGAAACGCATCTCGGAACATCAAGACAACATTCGTCTTTTCAAACCACAGAAATCTGGTCTCTCCCAACACGGAGTTGCAAATCCAAACCATAGGATTCATTGGGAGAAGTCGAAACGTTTACACAGATCTTTATATAAATATGAACGTTTATATAAAGAAAGTGAAGCTCTACTACACAGACCCAATTTAAACTCCAATGATGTTCTTACTATTCCTAAAGTATGGGAAATTGTCATACAAAATTGTGTAAAATAACCTTTATATACATATGTATTTTTTATTTTATTTTATTTTATATTTTTTAATTTTTTTAAAAATTATTTTATTTTATTTTATTATTATTTTTTCATTTATATTTAATATACTTCTATAACACGTTACTGCACGCATATTGAGATTCCATGGTAATCATGCACCCTAACTGTATGTTATTCCTAGTATTGTTTAAACTACTGTACTGATGATGTCCCAAGATACTTGGGATGAAATATTTACGAATTAAATAGTCATTACTGTGACTATTACGTGTGTTTTTAGTGATGAATTCACCACAGGCGTTATATAAAAATAAGTTCTATATTTTTAGTCTATCCTATATAACTAAAAGTCCAGTTACCCAGCATAGAACAATGAACTGCGTTTTTTGTTATAGGCAACTGAGATTCAGCTGTGATCGCGAGATAATCTGGTCCTTTAAATTTTAAGTACATTCAAAGAAAGGTAAGGGGCATTAAAATGGCATTGGAGTGCCAGAATCCCTAGAGCTGGCACTGACCCTAGGATATTGAATTGCATTGGTTCCACCAGATAGTAGTAATCTGCTGAATACCAGTGCTGTCTGGTGCTCATTAAAACTACAAGCAAAAACTCACCATGCACTGAACCTCACTTCTGCTCAGTGGCAGAGTAAAGCTTATCCTAAAAAAACAGCAAGTTCCTGCTGACCACTGACTTAAGCTGCCATAATGCTTATGGACTTATCTGCCAACGAGTAGTTAGTCACAGATAACTTAGTAGTGGAAGTCATATTTACATATACAAGTAGGTGGTGAGCTTTTGACTGATGGCAAGTATAGTCAAGCTTCATTTCATGGTAGGTTTTTAACTACCGTTGCATAGAGCAAGAGCTCAGCTTGCCATCATTGAGTTTCATTTGCTACTGTGCAGTGTTGGTGCTTGTCATAGTGCAGTCCTATTTGGAGAACCTCATATGGTAGCTCTTAACATTTCTAAAATATTTGACTGGGTTCAGTGGTGGCCCATACGTAAGCACTGCGACACTGCAGCACCCCCAAGGAAAAAATGAAAAATTTTAATTTTGTTTGTGTTTATAAATAATAATAATGCTTACAACATTATATAAATGCAATACAGCATGTTAAAGTGATTGAACAGTTAATAATTGGAATTATTCGATTAATACTTTAGATTACGAAACAAATACACTGCAATCTAACGCAGTATCAGAATTATCACATTCACCCAATTGCAGCCAGACTCGCTGATATTCGTTTGCGCTTGTGATTGCACGTTACAAGTCATTCTGACACTGCTCATTTGGGCAGTGTATCGTATGCTTGCGCGCGATATTTCTGTGAGACAAGAAACTTTTATTATTGGTGCATGTTCATGGTGAGGGTGAACTATTTTTTGCAAGTCTTATTTTATTCTGTTAAAATAACATATAATTATTTATTTATTATAGATACAAGGCTCACTTATGATGAGTGTCACTGTTGAAAATATGAAAAGAATTATATTTTTTCAATTATCGTTACATGAAACAAATACACTGCGATCTAACGCAATGTCAGAATTATCGCATTTGGCCAAATGCAGCCAGACTCGCCGATATTCATTTGCACTTGCACGTTACAAGTCATTCTGCCACTGCTTGCGCGCATTATTTCTGTGAGATACGAAACTTTTATTATTGATGTTTGTTCGTGGTGAGTGTGAAATATTTTTAATAAAGCAATTTTTTAATATGTAAATTTATTTATTAATAAATTGGTTACTGATTAGGAAAAAATGAATTTTTTTTTTAAAATTTTATTTTGTATATGCAGCACCCCCCACTTAAAATTTTCACTGGCTGCCACTGATTGGCTTGTTGTGCAAAGGCTTACTGAGCAAATTACCATGCTATAGTTTGCCTTCCATCCTCTACATCTAGATTGTCTACATCTACATCTAGATTGTCTCACATCTCTCATCATGAGTCATGGCAGATGGTTTTCTCTCCTCAGATTTCCCCACCAATGCAGGAATACCCAGGACTCAATACTCTGACTCACTTTCTTCCCTCTGTATATAATGACCTGCTCTCACCAACTGCAAATTCCTATCCATAACTTTGCTGATGACTGTACATTCCATTCCTCCTTTTCATTGGACAACCTTTGTAATATTCATTTAGAAACCTCAAGATCTACCAAAACCTAGACTGTGATTTCTTATATTTAATAGGGATGAGAACATTCTTATAGACTTCAATGTCATCAAAACTCAGTCCTGTCTAATCTCGACAGATCTCATGTCTGTTTCCCAAGCTCAGTAATGCCTAGATATTCAAAGATGATCAGATTTCCCTTCTTCAGTTAACCTATACGTCCAGGTTTTCCTGACAGAAACACTCCATTGCTTCAGCAGCCACCAAAAAATTCACTGTACTTTTCCACCTATGGCACCACTTCTCACATGTACAGCTGCTACGTCTGTACAAATTCCAAATCCACCCAACATGAAATACTGCTCACATATTTGGGATGGTGCATCAAAATCTCCTTGAAGACTGCTTGACACTATCCGGAAGTGGAAAATATAGTTGATTGATGATCCCTCTGTTACTCAGATTCACTCCAATCCCTTATTCACAGATGTTCAGTTTCTGCCTTATGCCTGTGCTTCAGATAATTCGTGAACAGTGGCCAGTGCTCTGTGAACTGGCCACTCTTAATCTCCCACTTTTCTCCAAAACTATAAAAATAAGATTCTAGTAGTAAGACTTATACGTTGGTTAGACATAACTGGTAATTAATTTACGGAATTAACAACGCATATAAAGTATATTAATTAAAGATAACTTTAATGAATCACTTCTATATTTCGGCAATGTCACATTGCCATCTTCAGGAACATAAAGATATGGTATGTGCACTAAGGAACTAACAAAGCAAATGAGGAAGAAAGTAAGAAACTAATTTTGTTCCTAAAGTCCTAATGGTGCCCTCTTGCGGGCTAATTTGGTAGTCTTGGCAGTTGGGCTGAAGTTCTCATAATGAAAGTCTCCCAAATTTGGGGCAGTTTCATGCACCCAAATTTGTTGAGGTTAGGAACGTTTTTTAGAGCGGCTGATGATTCCTTGAATAATCTCTCATATTTAAACTTTCTGCGGTGTATTATTTTTGTTTTCTTCCAACGAATTTTATGGTGGGTATCTAAGGCATGGTCTGCCAGCCCAGAGCGGCTGTACTGGTGAAACCGGATGTAGTCTTGGTGTTCTGAAATCCTGATATTTGTTGTTCTGCTTGTTTGGCCAAAGTAGGACAATTTGCAGCTGCAAGGGACCTGGTATACACCAGGTAGGTCTAGGGGAAGTGGTTGGTCTTTGGTAGAGCGGATAAGGGATGCCAACTTTTTATATGGTCTGTAACCGGAAGTAAGGTCATATTTTTTGAGGATATTAGTTATTTTTTCAGAGGTGCCCTGGATGTAGGGGATAGTGATAGACTTGGTGTAGTCTTTATTGTGGAGGGGCGGGAGGGGGGGTTGTGGTTTACAGGTTTTAGTATTTTTTGGATTTTTTTGGGGTTATAGCCATTGGCTAAGAAAGTGTTGAGGATGTGGTTTAGTTCCATAGTCAGGGCCTTGTCATCTGAGCAGATTAATTTTGCCCTGTTATATAGTGTTTTTATCACCCCATATTGTTGTGAGGGGGGGGGATTGCTGGTGAATGTATCTGCCAGTGTGGGGTGGGTTAACAGAGAAAACCAAAGATCCATCAAGCTGGCGGGTGATTAAAGTGTCTAGGAAGGGGAGGGTGTTGTTTTCCTCTTTTTCTAAGGTGAACTGGACTCTGGGATGTTGGTTGTTTAAGTGTGTTAGGAAGGAGTGGAGTGTGTCTGAGCCATGTGGCCAAATAGCAAACACATCATCCACATAACGAAGCCAAATAGTGGGTTTTTGTGGGGCGGAGTTTAAGGTTTTCTCTTCAAATGTCTCCATAAAGAAATTGGCCAAGGGTGGGGAAAGTGGTGAACCCATGGCTGTCCCCTCTATCTGTTTGTAGAACTTTCCTTGCCAAACGAAATAGCCTGAGTTCATTGTGAACTGAAATAGGGCTGAGATATTGGGAGGAAACTTGGCTTGGATGAGCTCAAGGGCTTCTTTGAGTGGGACATTAGTGAATAGGGAGGAGAAGACGTCAAAACTGACCATTATGTCAGTGTGTTGGAGTGTGAGGTTTTCTATACTGGCTTTAAAGTGGGCCGAGTTTTTTATGTGTGATGGTGTGTTGCCAGTGTAGTGTGTGAGCGTTTTGGCTAAATGTTTGGCTAATTTATATGTGGGGGAATCAATGCCATCCACTATGGAACGTAATGGCACATTTTGTTTATGTATTTTTGGGAGTCCATATAATCGGGGGGGGGGGTCTAGAGTTATAAGGTTTAAGTTTGTTGGTGACTTCCACAGGCCAAGAAGTGACTTTCTTAAGGAGTCTGTGGATAGTTCTAATCTGAGAGCTGGTCGGATTATATTCAATGGGGAGGTAAGTAGTACGGTCTCGTATTAAAGAATTTAGCTTACCTTTGTAGTCTTTTTGATTGAGTACCACAGTGGCGCTTCCCTTATCAGCTTTGGTGATTACTATTTTTTTGTTGTTTTTTAATTCTTGTAGGGCTGTATATTCGTTTTTGGATAAGTTGGATTTTGGAGGTTTGGCTTTAGTGAGAACACCGACAACATCCAGTCTCACGTTGTTGGCGATATGGTTAGGCAGGTTGCGAATTCCACGCTCTATTTGGATCATGATTTCTTCAGCAGGTATCCTTTTAGGAGCTAGGGCGAAATTGTGACCACGTGAAAGTGCGGTGAGTGCTTCAGGCTTTAAAACTGCCGATTACAATTACAAGTATTCCATCCTTGTGATTGTAACATAATGCATCACTAAGGCTTTGAATTATAGGCCAATCTGCTTGTCTGGAGTTGTGGTCAAGATTGGAGAAGCTAGTGTCCAGACAGTTCATCACTGGAAATTTAATCATGGGGAAAATTAATCGCATGAAAATTCATCACGGATATATGTAAAAAAAAAAAAAATTCCCATATAAGAACATTTTTAAAAAAATATTTCTTTTAAAAAATATTTTTTAAAAAATTTACATATAAAGTTATTCATATTCTTTCTTACTACAGGCTCTGTAGATGGAGTATTAATTGTTACAGAACTGAGATAGGATCGTGAGGGAGAAAGAGCACCATATTTAAGAATATTTAGGGAGAATAGTTATATCCAACTAATATCGTAGCCAATGGCGGCTTGTACATAAGCACGTGACACTGCAGCACCCCCAAGGAAAAAACAAAAAAATTAAATTTTGTTTGTGTTTATAAATAATAACAATGCTTACAACATTATATAAATGCGATACAACATGTTAAAGGTTACAGCTTACAGCTTATGATTCGACATTAATTGAATAATTAATAATTGGAATTGTTTGATTAACACTAAGATTACAAAACAAATGCACTGTGATCTAATGCAGTGTCAGAATTATCACATTCGGTCAGTTCCAGCTAGACTCGCTGATATTCGTTTGCACTTGTCTCTGCATGTAACAAGTGAATTCGACACTGAACAATGAGCAGTGTCGCTACAAATAAATTGTATGCTTTCACGCGGTGTTTCTGTGAGATATGAAACTTTTATTATTGGTGTGTGTTCGTGGTGAGGGTGAAATATTTTTGGTAAATCTTATTTTATTCTGTTAAAATAACATATTTATTTATTTATTATAAATACAAGGCTGAATTATGACAAGTTTCACTGTTAAAAATATGAAAAGAATTATATTTTCTCAATTTTCGTTAACTTGAAAAATTATCATTACATGAAACAAATGCACTTCGATCTAATGCAGTGTCGGAATCGAAACCAACACTGCTCCTTGAGCAGTGTCACTACAGATACACCCCAGGTTATGTAACACACGACTTAATGTAAATTCACAGTTATGTGATGACTCTACTAGCGCATATGAACATGTTTGTAACTTTGCGCAGGCACATCTTTGACAGCCTTATTGCAGTACAGTTGTAGATGCCTCGCACAGGTAGCTCAGTCACTTGTTATAACTTCTAGTTTCATTGTTTTTTTACCCTTAAAATGAAATGCAAACACAAAACCGAATGCGCTGGTAATAAATCTAAAAAACAAAGGTCTGCAATTACTTTAGAAGAAAAGTTGAAAATAATTCGTATGTACGAAGGCAGGAAAATTCTATAAACAATAGCTCGGGAAATAAATCGACCTATTTTGACAGTGAATACAATAGTGAAAGATAAAGTTTGCGTTGTTGAAAGCGCAAAAGGTGTGGTAGCGTTGAAGGGCACAATTATTACCAAGAAGAGGGCCCAATATCAGAGATGAAGAAATTGTTGTGTCACTGGATCGATGATCTAACACAGAAGCGGATGCCGTTAAGTTTATTGATTATAGGACAAGAAGCGTGTTACCACACAATCTACTCTATACATGTTTATGAGATGACATTCACAACAAAGTCAAGATGACAACTCATACGACCCCGACTACCCTCAGCCTTCAACATCAAAAGGGGGTCAGCATTCCTTAGAACAGTCAACTTAAGCTGTCACAAGACATTTTTTATTTGAAAAGTGAATATTTCATTTTGTGTTTATATTCTTTTATATTATGTATTTTTCATATTTACAGTGTGCATATTATTCAAATACAATTGATACATTTTTTTTAATCACCCCAAAAACGAAAAATATTACAAATGGAAAATATCTGATTAATGGCAAAAAAATAATTGTAAGACAGCGGTACGAGTAGCCATTGAACATTTTATTCTATGTATGTAATTTACAAATTCGACTTACTTAAAATTCGAGTTACGTAAAGGTTTACAGAACGCATTACTTACATAATTTGGGGTGAAAAATATTAAAAATGGATAATATCTGATTAATGGCAAAAAAATTAATGTAAGACAGTGGTATGCGTAGCCATTGAACATTTTATTGTAAGTCAAATTTGTATGTAATTTACAAATTTGACTTACTTAAAATTTGAGTTATGTAAAGGTTTACAGAATACATCACTTACGTAACTCAGGGTGTAGCTGTATAATTGTATGCTGGCGCGAATTATTTCTGTGTAAGAAACTTTTATTATTGGTGTGTGTTTGTGGTGAGGGTGAAATATTTTTAATACATTTTTTTAATATGTAAATTATTATATTGGTTATTGATTAGGAAAAAATTAATTTTTTTTTTTTATTTTGTATATGCAGCATCCCAGAAGCGTAGCTAGGGGGGGGCTGTCTGTCCCGGGTGGCACTTTGAACATTTTTGAACTTTTGCAGTTAATTCTAAAATGAGGTCACGAGAACTCAGTTCCAACTATTGTAATACTACAGCGAATTTTCCTCACAATTGCTGTAAGTATTGTTAGTTGTGAGAGGAGTTTTTCTAAATAAAATTGATTAAGAATTACCTACATTACTATGAAATACACTTAGACAATGTCATCAACGATTTTGCTAACAGAAAAGCAAGAAAAATAACATTTTAGAATGTTGGAATTAAAGTTTTACTTCAAAAATAAACAGTGTTTTAATTTCTTTCCCTATACGTCGTTTTGACTTTTTGTAGTATTTTTGATGTGTATTGAGAGGGGCGGCAAAAGCTCTAGCTACACCACTGAGCACCCCCACTTAAAATTTTCACTGGTTGCACTGATCATGGCAATCTTAAGACATAGCTTTTAGCCTAGTTTTACTCTAGTAACCAGAAAGGATTATTAAAGATCCAGATTTCTGACAACAATCAGGTTGTAATAATCGAGACTTATTTTTAGGGGGTAAAAGAACACCGTAAACGATATTATACATGAAAAGATAACATGAGATCTATTAGTGAAAATTAAAATTATTTGAAGAAGAACTGGAATCAGTACAATCAGGCATCTCCCTATCAATATTTGTAGTCCTGAAAAGGACTGTTTTGATGATCATGAAAAGGAACACTTTTTATTTCATACTGTTCAAAATATAGGTGGAATAATTAAATCACTTAATGAATTTGAATTTGGTGCTACCTGTCCTGCTTGATTTCATGTTCTTCAAATAGACTTCTTTAAAGAGGCATTGCTCGGCATTTGGCTGATGATGGCAGGAGATATTTTTGTGTATGCTTCCGTTATAATTCATTGAATCCCATCGTTAGTTTACGGGCTCGATCTTTAATCTCATTAAGTAGCTTCGCTGTTTCAATCCATGTCATGTTACCCTCATGATTATGTTGGTTAATTCGTTTGATAATGTTGTCGCCAGCTATATGAATACGAGCATGGCAATGCATTTTGACAATATCACATAATTTAATGATTTATATTTATCAGGAAATAATATAAATGAGAACATATTTTATATATCATATAAATTCGAAATGATAATATTTTCTCTCTGGCTTGATGTAGAAAATATATAAAATTTTTCTCATTTGTAACTGGTAATTAGTTTACGGAATTAACAACGCATATAAAGTATATTAATTAAAGGTAACTTTAATGAATAACTTCTATATTTCGGCAACATCACGTTGCCATCTTCAGGAACATAAAGATATGGTATGTGCACGCAGGCACTAACAAAAGCAAATGAGGAAGAAAGCAAGAAACTAATATTGTTCCTAAAGTCCTAATGGTGCCCTCTGGCAGGCTAATTTGGTTGTCTTGGCAGTTGGGCTGAAGTTCTCATAATGTAAGTCTCCCAAATTTGGGGTAGTTTCATGCACCCAAATTTGTTGAGGTTAGGAACGTTTTTTAGAGCGGCTGATGATTCCTTGAATAATCTCTCATATTTAAACTTTCTGCGGTGTATTATTTTTGTTTTCTTCCAACGAATTCTATGGTGGGTATCTAAGGCGTGGTCTGCCAGCCCAGAGCGGCTGTACTGGTGAAACCGGATGTAGTCTTTGTGTTCTGAAATCCTGATATTTGTTGTTCTGCCTGTTTGGCCAAAGTAGGACAATTTGCAGCTGCAAGAGACACTTCCCCTACACCTACCTGGTATATACCAGGTAGGTGTAGGGGAAGTGGTTGGTCTTTGGTAGAGCGGATAAGGGATGCCAACTTTTTATATGGTCTATAACAAGAAGTAAGGTCATATTTTTTGAGGATATTGGTTAATTTCTCAGAGGTGCCTTGGATGTAGGGGATGGTGACAGATTTGGTGTAATCTTTATTTGGAGGGGGGGGGGGGGGCTGTGGTTTACTGGTTTTAGTATTTTTTGGATTTTTTTGGGGTTATAGCCATTGGCTAAGAAAGTGTTGAGGATGTGGTTTAGTTCAGTAGTTAGGGCCTTGTCATCTGAGCAGATTAATTTTGCCCTGTTATATAGTGTTTTTATAACTCCATATTGTTGGGGAGGGGGGTTGCTGGTGAATGTATCTGCCAGTATGGGTGGGTTTACTGTAAACAGAGAAAACCAAAGATCCATCAAGCTGGCAAGTGATTAAAGTGTCTAGGAAGGGGAGGGTGTTGTTTTCCTCTTTTTCTAAGGTGAACTGGACTCTGGGGTGTTGGTTGTTTAAGTGTGTTAGGAAGGAGTGGAGTGAGTCTGAACCATGTGGCCAAATAGCAAACACATCATCCACATAACGAAGCCAAATAGTGGGTTTTTGTGGGGCGGAGTTTAAGGCTTTCTCTTCAAAGGTCTCCATAAAGAAATTGGCCAAGGGTGGGGAAAGTGGTGAACCCATGGATGTCCCCTCTATCTATTTGTAGAACTTTCCTTGCCAAATGAAATAGCCTGAGTTCATTATGAACTGAAATAGGGCTGAGATATCGGGAGGAAACGTGGCTTGGATGAGTTCTAGGGTTTCTTTGAGTGGGACATTTGTGAATAAGGAGGAGAAGTCAAAACTGACCATTATGTCATTATGTTGGAGTGTAAGGTTTTTCTATACTGGCTTTAAAGTGGGCTGAGTTTTTTATGTGTGATGGTGTGTTGCCAGTATAGTGTGTGAGCGTTTTGGCTAAATGTTTGGCTAATTTATATGTCGGGGAATCAATGCCATCCACTATGGGACGTAATGGCACATTTTGTTTATGTATTTTTGGGAGTCCATATAATCAGGGGGAGGGCTAGAGTTATAAGGTTTTAGTTTGTTGGTGACTTCCACAGGCCAAGAAGTGACTTTCTTAAGAAGTCTGTGGAGAGTTCTAATCTGAGAGCTGGTAGGACTGGTAGGATAAAAGGACGCTTGGTTCCTTTGAATACGAGAGATTATTCAAGGAATCATCAGCAGCTCTAAAAAACGTTCCTAACCTCAACAAATTTGGGTGCATGAAACTACCCCAAATTTGGGAGACTTACATTATGAGAACTTCAGCCCAACAGCTAAGACAACCAAATTAGCCGGGCAGAGGACACCATTAGGACTTTAGGAACAATATTAGTTTCTTGCTTTCTTCCTCATTTGCTTTTGTTAGTGCCTGCGTGCACATACCATATCTTTATGATCCTGAAGATGGCAACGTGACGTTGCCGAAATATAGAAGTTATTCATTAAAGTTACCTTTAATTAATATAATTTATATGCGTTGTTAATTCCGTAAACTAATTACCAGTTATGTATGACCAACGTATAAGCCTTGCTACTAGAATTTCTCATTTGTAATAATCACAATTTAATTTCAGTATCGGAATATTAAAAGTTATATAGTACAATTACTTTGGAAAAATAATGAATTCAAATAAAAAGAAGGTGCACACATGTTACCGAGTAGTATTTGTGTGTGTGTGTGATAGTTTGGAAGGGGGCGGGGGTATGCCATCAAAGATGAAATACAATTTTAATTCTATTATGAAAATTTTGGAAATAAAATTTCATTTTGACGCATGCACCTATACACGTTTCGAATGATAAACTGTAGGGAAAGTATCGCTACTTCAAAATTGCCGCGTAATATCAAAATTAGTAGAAAATATGTACATAATAGCCATTCATTTTAATATGTAATGAGCAATTCCAGGAAACCAAGAAAGTTGAAGTGCAAAGAATTATAGATTACGTTATAAATATTATACATTATGTGATATGATTCAAGATTTATGCATGATTATCTATAAGGTAATATCGTAAAAGTGCGAACCTTCACGCAATCTGTGAACTAATTTTCTAAGACTATGAATAAAAAATAAAGACAACAATTTGTAACAGATGGAAGCTGTAATTATTTTAAGATTCGGATTTTTATGAATTTATAAAATAATTGTTTGACAAAAATAATTATCTTGAATCAAGTTCTGGGAGAATAAAATGTATTGTGGACTAAGATAATTAGCAAACAAAAAGAAATTTTAGTGGCATTGTTGTTCACAGTGATACCATCTTAAATGAAGAAATATGAAACGATCTCTTATTTGCATTGGCATTAAAAACTATAATTATACGATAAAACAAGTAGCAAAAATAAATGTAACTTGTAGGTAATATAATTTAGATCCCAGTTACTGAGCAAATGGCAAGCAACTGCGTTTCTGGCAATAGGTAACTGAATGTTTCTACATAATAGCCATTCATTTTAATATGTAATGAGCCATTCGTAAGCGAGGTAATCTGGTTAAGTGTTCTCGTAAGCATGAAGGATTATCGCACCTTCTAATATGACATGATATGACAGTCAAATGCACTTGATATCCATGTTTTTTCAACAGGTGGTCTGACTTGTATCCTGGATTTGCTGGACATATATATACTTCCTGGCCACTTGGGAGGTTAACCCTGCGATTTTTTCGACTGCGGAGGTCGCAGTCGAAAAAATTGCAGCTTAGGTCGCATGTATCTGAGAGATACATTTATTACTAGTATGTGCTGGAATGCGATAAAACTTAAAAAAAAAAATGCAAATATAATACATGACGGTTTCTTTATTTTCAGTTACAATCTAGAAATTATTGAAAAAAATAAAAATAAAAAAAATAACAGCAATTAAACCAACACTACACTGACATTGGAGTTCGCAGTATCTCTCAGATACAATTTACTATAAAATATCACTTTCGCATTCGACTCTATCATTCTCATCATCGGACTCGAGGAACATTTGCTTAATCTCTTTAACATCTGATGGATTATCCTGTCGATATATTTTTCCAGCCATTTTTAATGGTAAATAAATAAATAAATAAAAACTAAACCAATATTATACTGACATCGGAGTTTGCGATATCTCTCAGATACAATTACTATCAAATATCACACACCTCTACATAATACGTGTTAAACCAAACTGACTTCAGTTTTCTAGCGAATAATTTCTGCAAATTTTTTCTGCGATGATTTTTCTTTTTCCTGCAATGAATTTTCCCTGCGATAAATTTTCCTCTCGATGAATTTTCCCCCACGATGGATTTTCCCTGCGATGAATTGTCCATGAACTATTCAGAACTGGGTTGACAGCAAAATTCTCTTGAATAGACTGCATGGGTTTACATAAAGGAAGATCATATTGTAGCAGCCTGCTTACTTATTATAACAAGGTTACTTTGGATAAAGGAGATGCATATACAGTATTTAGATTTTGCAAAGACTTTTGATAGATTGCCACATTACAAACTAGTAGGCAAATTGGAACTGATGGGCTTGGATAGTAGAATAGTGCATTGAATTGGAGATTGGCTATCTGATAGCCAATCTCCAATATATATATATATATAAGAGGGAGTGATATCCCAGAAGAGAAAAGTTCATTGTTTTGGGTCCACTGTTGTTTAATTTGTATGTAAATGACATTGGAAGAGGCTTAAATGGTGATATACAATTATTTGAAGATGATACAAGATTGGAGAGAGTTATGAGAAGTAGAGCAGATCTGGTAATTTTGCAAGAGGACATAAATAGACTGTCTGAATGGGAGAGTATGTGGGAGGGTGTCAGTTTAATGTAGCAAAGTGTTAGGTTTTAAAATTTGGGAAACAAAGATAGGATGCAGAGTATTATAGGATTGGTCGAGATATCTTAGAGGAGCTGGATGAGATGAACATCTTGGGATGATGGTGGGTAGGGACTTGAAATTTCATGGACTAAAATTGTGTAACACAGCAAATTATGGGAATGATGTGGAGAACACTGACATGTAGATGTAAGGATGTTATGTTTCCATTTTATAAGGCTTTGATCAAGCTAGCAATGGATTACTGTGCACAGATTAGGTAACCTGTTTTCAAATATATGATGAGAGGGTTTAGAGATGATTGACTAAGTTGGTTTCTGGTCTTTGGATGTGTAATATCAGGACAGATTGAGAGAATGCAGACTGTAAAGCCTACTGGATAGAAAGGAGAGGAGGACATGTGATCATGACATATAAGTTAGAAAGGGTTATTACCAGATTAATATGGATGAGATTTTTCATGGAATATCTGGAGACAGAGGGAGATTAAGAGGTCATACCTGGAAGTTGTATAAGGAGGGTGTGAGCAAGGGGACGAGGAGTAGATTTTTGCATGGAGCATTGTGGACGATTGCAATGCATTACATGATAGTGTGGTGAGTGCAGAGACAGTAAATGCATTTAACAACCTTACCAGCCATTAAAGATCAACGCATCCTCAAAAGCTTCGTATCCATCATACATTTCAATGTAATATCAATGATATTACAATTTTAATATGCACTTCGCATCCATGGAAATGTGGACGTATATATACGTCCTGGCCAGTAGCATGGTTAAGTCAAGGTATGATGAGCTAGGCATATGATAGTGGGACCTCTCATGATGAGTCTTTTGACTGGAGATCATCATAATAATAATAATAATGGAATATGGAAGAGTTTTGTGAGAAAGCAAGGAAACCAGCCAGAAGAATACATGTAATTGACAGCCATAATTCATTATGCATGTAGGTTAACTTTCCTATTAGAACATTAAGTAGATTTTTAAGAAAGCTTTTGAACCTGACATGCAAGGGGAAAATGGGAATGATAAGAGTTGCGATGTCTTGTAATAAATAACATCAGCCATCAGCATATTCACTGTACTAGTCACTGATTGTTTATTATTATTATTATTATTATCTGAGACCTCCAGGGAGTCAAGGACTCATCGAGGGAGGCTATAAATCATCGAAAAACTCAGCTATCATACTTCCCTTAAATTCAGTCACACTAGATGCACTCACTACCCCTAAGGACAAATTATTCCACTCACTCACTGCTCTCTGGGAGAAAAACCTAGCTCCTGCCCCTTTCTTGACTACAAATAAATTTAACTTCCATGTATGCTCCCATGTTCTCTCCCCACCTTCCATATAATGAAAAACTTCATCAGTTGATGAAAGTTTATTTTTCACTTGGTTAGAATATAATAAAATTAGTTTAATCCTTTTTCCAAGTGTGTGCAAACAAAGTTTGCACCTGAAAGTATCTTCAGGACTAGGGTAAGGTGGTACAACACCAGGGCAACTCATTGCAAAGGTGGAGCAAGCTACCAACATTTACCAACAACTGGGGTAAGGTGTTGTACCACCTTACCCCAGTCCTGAAGATACTTTCAGGTGCAAGGACTCACACTTGGAAAAAGGATTAAACTAATTTTATTATATTCTAACCAAGTGAAAAATAAACTTTCAACATCTTTCTCTAAATCCAGAGTAATTTATTAAAAAAAGGGTGGCACACCATTTGGCAACTCCTATAGGTAGAGATGACCTGCTAATGCTTCTGCATGGTATCTCCACTTGGGCCTGGCTCCCACTGAAGAGACCTCAATAAAGCTCGAAACTAGTCTGGGTTGTGGCCCTTCCCTTAATGCATAACATTAGACATATCCGCAAGGAGATGTGTTTTGCTTTATAGGAGATACTGAGATAGGAGTGTTGGTAGCTTGCTCCACCTTTGCAACGAGTTGCCCTGGTGTTGTACCACCTTTCCCCAGTCCTGAAGATACTTTCAGGCGCAAACTTTGTTTGCTCACACTTGGAAAAAGGATTAAACTAATTTTATTATATTTCATCAGTTGATATCCTATAATACCCATTCAAAAGTTTATAGACCTCTATCGTATCATCACTCTTTCCCCTGATAACAACAGTCTACATTCCACATACTCTAAATCTGTCCTCATAATCTAAATCCCATAATTTGGATATAATCTTTGTAACTGATTGCCTGAAAGAGTGGTTAGAGCAAGAACGGTCTTGTGTTTCCGAAAAGAGACCTCCCACAATAAGTCTTTTGATTTCATGGAGGCCTGGATAATAATAATAATAACTCTTCTTTGCACACTTTCCACAGCTTCTGTATTTCCTTGGAGCCTGGGAGACCAAATCTGCACACAATAATCCAGATGTGGTCTTGTCAAAGCCTTATAAAAAGAGGCAAAATTATTTCCTTATCCTTACAACATCACAATTATCCTCTGAGTTGTATTTGCAACTTTTACTATGTGACCTTTGAACTTTCAATTTCTATCCACCGATATGCCAAGATCCCTTGCCTTTTCAGTTTCGTATGGCATAACCCCGCTAATATGATATGCCGCTGGAACTCTAATCATGCCAAAGTGTATAACTTTACACTTACTAGCATTAAATTGACAGCCATTTTCATTTTCCAAATTTCCAGTCGATTCAAATCATTTTGTAAGTGCTGAATATCAGTAGCATCCCATCAGTAGTATCATCATGATTGCCCTGCTATCCTTGCATGATCGGCAAACAATGCACATCTGATGTTAGATCCTTCCTGATGTGATTAATGTATAGATTGAACAATAATGGCCCAAGGACTGAACCCTGAGGTACACCACTGGTAACCTTAAATCTCCAATATTCACACCCACTGTATTCTGTATACCACTTTTTGATATCTGTCTGTCAACCATCACCTGATCCAAGTCAAGAGTTTATATTCCAGTTCCATATTCTCCAGTTTATGCAACAGCCTTTCCTGTAGTATCCTATCAAATGCATTAGGAAAATCCAACATTATCATAGTGCAGGGTTGAATAAATTGTGTTTCCACAAAACATAATTTCCCAAATTGTGTTTTCTGTGGAAAGTGAATAAGTGTTCCGTGAAAAACTTATCAAAATCGATATTAATATGAGTCTGGAATTGTTTTAAATGCTGCGACTCTAACCAAGGCATTCCATTAAAAATTTCATGATTTGTGAAGTGTTACGTCATAGGAAAAATTTGGGAAATGCTGTCATAATGTATCCCAAAGTGTGTCAAATGCATTAGAAAAATCCAACATTATCATAGTGCAGCAAATGCATTAGAAAAATCCAACATTATCATAGTGCAGCAGATGCATTAGAAAAATCCAACATTATCATCATAGTGTAGGGTTTCCCAAATTGTGTTCTGCTGAAAGTGAATAAGTGTTCCATGAAAAATTATCAAAATTAATATTAATATGAGCCTGGAAGTTTTAAATGCTGCGACTCTAACCAAAGTGTTCCATTAAAAACTGATTTGTGAAGTGTTCCATTGTAGGAAAAGTTTGGGAAACTCTGTCATAGTGTATCCATTCTCTTTATTTAACTCGGCTGTAACATTGTTATAAAATATGAGCAAATTGCTAAACCATGACCTTCCTTTAGTAAACCCATTCTGTTCTTTGCAGAGTATAGCAAGTTTGTCTACCCACTTCTGTATGCAAGTTCTTACCAACTTCTCTAAAATCTTCACTACCACACCAGAGATGCTAATAGGTCAGTAGTTAGACACATAAGTTTTTGGACCACCCTTGTACAATGGAACTATCATACATTCTTTCCATTCCTGTGGTATCATGCCTGAGCTGAGACTTAAGTTATACAAGCATGTGAAAGGTGTAGCCAATTCAGCTGAACATTTCTTTAGCAAAAGGGATGATATTCCATCTATCCCTATTGACAAATTCTTATCCAGGTTATGTAACATTTCTTCAACTTCATTTTCACAAACTTTTAACTCTTCATCCAACGTAGCAGTAGCACTGTGCACCATGTTATATACACCTGGTTGATATATCTTAGCAAAGTGAGCACTCATTAACTGAACAATCTCATTAGCTTCCGACACTCGAGTACCATCTACATTCAATAAAGTTATTCTTCCACATTCATTCTTTCTTTTATTTGCAGCATAACGATAGTTCTTTTGGATTGCTTTTAGTTGCATGGCCAATTTTCATACTCCAATTTAGCTTTCCTCACACCAGTTATATATTTGGTTTAATCCTGTAGCCATGTGTAAGCAAACAAAGTTTGCGCCTGAAGTATTTTCAGGACTGGGGCAACTCGTGGTAAAGGTGGAATAAGTTCTGATCACTTGCCTTAGTATCTCCCATAATGCAAAGCACATCTCCTTGTGGGCATGTATAATGCTATGCATTAAGGGAAGAGCCACTACCCAGACTGATTTTGACCTTTATTGGGGTCTCATTAGTGGGAGCCAGACCGAAGGTCGAAACCGGTCTGGGTAGTGGCCCTTCCCTTAATGCATATCATTATACACGTCTGCAAGGAGATGTGCTTTGCATTATGGGAGATACTAAAACAAGTGATCAGAACTTATTCCACCTTTACCATGAGTTGCCCCAGTCCTGAAAATACTTCTGGTGCAAACTTTGTTTGCTTACACTTGGGTAAAGGATTAAACCAAATATATAATTGGTAGCATAGCCAAGTGAAAAAACTTCCATCAACTATCTCTAATCCAGAGTTTAATAATAAGTTATAATAATTATTATAACCTTATTATTAAAAAAATAATAATTTTAATAATTCCACCTTAGTATCACCATCTCTGGGTCTGGCTCCCGCTGATGTGCTTTTGTGCAGAAGTGGTCCCTTTCCTTGAGGTATGAGAGGTTCTGCTTAGGGTAGGTTTTTGCCTGTCTCTAAGTGGAGCCACCGCTGAGATTATGGTTCTATCTGGCCGTGGTGGGGTGAGCCAGCCACTGAGTGGAACAACGCTGAATTTGAGTCTTTCGGTTACTTGTAGGGAATGGTCTGGGGACTGCTTAATTTTTAGAGAAGTCTTTACTTAAACAGTACCTTAACATGAGGTACTGTTTAAGTCTGGGTAGTGGCCCTTCCCTTAATGTATAGCATTATACATGTCCACAAGGAGACGTGCTTTGCATTATGGAAGATACTAAGGCAAGTGATCAGAACTTATTCCACCTTTACCTCGAGTTGCCCCAGTCCTGAAAATATTTCAGGCGAAAACTTTGTTTGCTTACACTTGGATAAAGGATTAAACCAAATATATAATTGGTAGCATAGTCAAGTGAAAAAACTTCCATTAGCTTTCCTCATAATACTCGTTTTACAATTTCTGGCCTGAGCTTTATATATTTCATAACTCCTCTCACTCTTATTCTCACGATATTCTTTCAACATCATCTTCTTCATGTGGATTTCTTGCTTAATAAGGTTGGACATTCTGTTAACTCCCAACCTATTTATTCTTTGAACACTTAGGGATACATTCAGCTATTGCCTCATTTAAGCACTTTTTCAAAGATTGCCATGCATTGCTGACATTTTTTCCCATTCAGTAACTGATACCATTGGGACCAAAGATAGTATTCTCCTAAGTTGATCATAATTTCCAGATTTGTAGTTCAGCAAGTAACCTGTTTTAATTGGAGCATCAATACAATTAGATACTTCCCAAGGAAGTGCATCATGATCACTGTCACCAATTGGTGGTAAAATAGCCATATTCTTGAAAGAGACCCTGTCTGATGCTATGAGCAAATCCAACACTTTGACTTCGAGTTCCTTCTTTTACATGCTTCTTGAGAAAGTTGTCTCACAACAATTCAATAAATTCCTCTTCTTTCTTACCATGAGATTTCTCTTTTATCCAATCAATGTTTGGAAAATTAAAGTCATCCATAGTGATCATTCATTTGGTACCCATAAGGCTAAACTGGTGATGCATTTCTTCATCCCCTGCGACTGAGCCACAGGTCTGTAGCAACACCCCCACCATATATTTCATTCTGTTAACCTCCACTTCACACCAGATAGACTCAAAGTCGCCGCTACATGGGATATTGTTATCTTGAGTTTTCTTGAGTTTCTACCCTAATTGGACTTAAGTCATCTGATATCATTAGTAGCACTCCTCCTCCTCTCCTGTCATTCCTAAAAATAGTATATCCATTACACTCGATCCCAGTTACCATATCTGATTCTGATAGCCAGGTTTCACCAATGTCAACAATCCTAGGCCACATTGTATTCAATAAAGCAATGAACTCAACCCCTTTGTTTCTAATGCTCCTGGCATTTGTGTATAGACGTAATAAATTACCACCTAGCCTATTCTTATAATTATTTGGTCTTGTTCTAGAATTTTCTCTTTTCCCTCCCCAGACATACTTAAAACGTCCAAACCTAAAGCATATTTTTCCACCCCCTTCGCCACATACATAACCATGTTTGAAGACATCATATCTTTATCATGTTTGCATACCACAGCTGAACTTTCACACACAATTATCCCATTCCTCCCTAGTTTCCCTGAATTTCTGCATTAGGTCTCATACCAAGAAGTAATTTCTCCAGACTTCTGATGTCAAATGAATTCAAGTGCAGGCCATCCTTCTTATACAAGTCTTTTCTGCCATCAAACACATCTCACACATCTAAAAACTCACATCCATATCTTCTACACAGCCGGTGCATGAAATCATTTGCTATCATTACCCTCCTTCTTAACTCACTACTGTCATATCTGGGTAGTAACTTTACTAGCAACTTCACTAGATTTTTTAAAACAATGCACCAACCATTTTCTTCTGATTGGGACATCTTTGCCATAGCAAATCTATTGCACGAATGGCAAACAAAATATGACATGACACTGAATTTTCTTGTTTTTTATGAAATAGCTACACAGCTATGAAATCGAAGCTTGATAATAATAATAATATTTATTATTATTATTACTGGGTATCTCCATGGAGTCAGTAGACTCATCGCGGGAGACCCAAATTAAAAAAAAATATCTATCATATCTGTTCTTGAATTCATTTACAGACGAAGAACTCACAACTGAGTCAAGCAATGCATTCCACTCATTCACCACTCTCCAAGTGAAAAACCTCGTTCTCACACCCTTGTTAACCACACTTTTCCTTAATTTCCAGGGATGACCTCGTGTTCTTCCATCACTATCACACAGCTGAAACATTTCCCCTGCATCAATCTTATAAAAACCTTTCAGTAATTTCAATGTTTCTATTATATCCCCTCTTCTCAGCCTCTCAACCAACCTGTGCAATACACAAGCTCTCAATCTATCAATGTAGGGAGCAATTTTTACATCACTCACCAACTTAGTCCCTCTCCTCTGAACCCTTTCCACAACCTCCTCATCTCCAAGGAATCCAGGTGACCAGACCTGAGCACAGTAATCCAAATGTGGAAGTATCAACGCTTTATAAAGGGGAATAATAACCTCTTTATTTCTGGATGTTAGCGTGTTCCTCAACAACCAAGTAATCCTATGTGCAATCTTGGACACCTTAGCAATGTTACCCCTGAACTTCATCTCCCTATCTACCAACACCCCTAAGTCCTCATCAGTCTGTTGGAGTACCATTACATCAATGTAGTACACAGCTGGTAATCTTTTAATCCCAAAATGCATAACTTTACACTTTTCCACATTGAAATGACATCCATTTCCTTTTGCCCATTTTACCAGCTTATTTAAATCGTCCTGCAAACTCTCAACATCCGCTTGATTTTTTATTGCGCTACCCAACTTTGCATCATCAGCAAACAACTGAATATCTCCCTTTAAGCCATTTCCTATATCATTTATGTACAAATTAAACAACAATGGCCCAAGCACAGAGCCCTGAGGCACACCACTGGTCACCTGCCTCATCCTGGACTCTGCTCCTCCATACACCACCTTCTGGTATCTCTCCCTGAGCCATTCTCCTATCCATATTACCAGTTTAGTATCCATCCTCATCTTCTCCTCATCATGTTCCTCATATTCCTCATCATGGAATACTGTTGCACAATTTGTGCAACAGTATTCCATGGGGTATCCTGTCAAAAGCCTTAGCAAAATCCAGAAGTACCACCGTGTAGCCATTTCCTTTGTCCAACTCAGATGTCATTCTATTATAAAAAGCTAATAAATTTCTAAGGCAGGATCTACCTTTAATAAAACCATGTTGGCCCCTATAGAGTATCATATCATGATCCACCATTCTTGAATTTTGTCTTTAACCAACTTTTCCAATACTTTTACCACGACTCCCGAGATGGTGATTAGTCTGTAATTAACTACTGCAGTTTTAGAGCCACCTTTATGCAAAGGAACCACTTTGCCTTCCTAGGGACCATACTAGAGTTCAAACATAAGTTAAATAACCAAGTAAGAGGCTTTGACAATTCCTTTCCTTTGCACATTCATGCAACACCTGAGCTGATATTCCATTTAAACCTACGGCAGTATTCGCATTTAAATTTTGCAATATACTAAGTACCTCTGATTTCTTAACTTCAATTCTCACATTAGTTATTGCTACAGAGATATTCTCACTTGAGTGATAGACTTTTGAAAAGTGATCACTCAGTAACTATACTATTACATCTGAATTTGTCGCCTCGATACCATCAGCACCCACTAAGGTTATCCTTGCAAAGTCATTCTTCTTTTTACTTGCCACATACTGGAAGAATTCTTTGGAATTACCCTTGATCTCCTTGGCTAAGGTCTTCTCATAATCTGATTTAGCTTTTCTTACTATGCTGGTAACCTTCCTAGCTAAAGCCTTGTACTGTTCATGGGTGTACCGATCGCCTTTCTCCTTGTAAATTCTCCATAACATTTTCTTTTTTTGCAGATCAAGCTTGATACTACTACTCATCCATCTAATGCCTACTTTTGTTTGTCTTTCTGAACATGGGGACACAATCCGATATTGCCTTCCTCAGATACCCGCTGATTTTATCCCATGCACTGCTAACATCTTTCTCCTGCAATATGTTCTGTCATGGGACAGCTGCAAGCTCGCTCCAAAGCATGTAATTATCTCGTAGAAGATGTATGAATTTCATTTCCTTTTTGCCACGTGATATTTCCTCCTTCCAATTGATATCACCATAATTAAAATCCCCCATAATAATCACTAACCCTGCACTCATTGCACTAATTTGCTGATGCATGAAGTCAATATCATCCCCTATACCCCCTGGCCTATAGCAGGGGAGTATATGGGGGTGATACATTCTCGTAGACAGGCTTATACGTTGGTTATGCATTATTAAAACACTTAAGGAATTGAACAACGTAGTTAAGGATATAAATTAAATTAAACTTTAATAAATATTTTCCGATATTTCGGCAACGTCACGTTGCCATCTTCTAAGATACAATGCAACCAACTGTATAGTTGGTTGCGTTGGTCACTATTTCACACCAGACCGCCTCAAATGTACTATTATTCACATGTCTAGCATCTTGATATACTACTTTCTTTGGCTGCCACCATGCTTGTGGAACTATAATGGAATTTATACATGCTAGCCTTTCCGATTTTTTGTAAGGATTAATATCTTTGTAGGATCTCGGCATTATATCGACTTCCATGTGTACTTCCATCCTGTTTCACAAGTTGTTGATGTTTATGTACTCTCCCCCAATATAATTTTTCCTCCCTCTGCCATTTCCAGGAATATATATTGAGTTCCCTTCTGATACATAAGTAAACTGATTATAAACACACTAATAGATCTGCAGCTGTGTTGTGTGAGGAATAAAGTCCTTTCTGTAAGTTGGCTAAACTAAATTTTGCCTGTTATATTATCGTCCAGATACAGAATTCTCTAAAAAGAGTGAAATTCTACATAAAAGCCATTTCATCAGTCTAGCTTAAATAAGAATGACATCTCAAATATTTACAATATTGGGAAGTGATCACACTTAATGTCCCTTACCATTGTATGTGGTTTTTTTTTCTTTGGACTGTAATGGTATACAGAACAAGGTCTATTCATGCTTGTGACATATACTCTTTTTTGCTGTTGTTGTTCTGTTCTTTTAAACCATTTACATTGACAATGATATTGAGATAAGACCAGAAATTCTGTATTTGTAATAAAAATTTAGACAAAATGTTTTCCTATTTGTAATTTTTATTATGGAAATCTACAAAAAGCTACGTTCATGTGACCTCTCACACTTTGCCTGAACTAGAAATTTGTGAGGGTCTACCTAGAAGAACCAAGAATGTATTTGTTTTAAGTTATTCCACTTGGTTATACTATAAATTAAAGATGCCAAGAAGTTTTATTCTTGGGTTCATCCTTTATCCAAGTGTAAGCAAACAAGGTTTGTATGTTAAGTCATTCACAAATGGGCTACTTGTATATAGAAGCTAATGACTTCACATCAGTTGCCTTAGTATCCCATTATGCAATGCACATATTCTTACAAATATGTATAATGCTTTTCATTATGGGAAGGGCCACAATGTGTGTAAGGATATGTACCCTGAACAGTTTCGACTTTTATGGAGGTGAAAAAGTAAAGGGGGTGCTCATCATAGACCTAGAATAGTTAGTATAGGGATGCAAGAGAGTCTGATAGTCTCTCTGTCTATCTGTCTGTCTGATTTCTTGCTCCTATTAGGAGAAAGAAAAGACAGACAGATAGATAGATAGACAGATAGTATGAGAGACAGAGAAAAGGGCCTCAGCTATTTTATATCATCATATAGCCAAAGGCTATCAGTTTTCTTTTTTCACCAATCTTATATAGATGAATGACTAAAAACCAATTGAAACTAAAGCACAAAGATGACTGATACCCAGGTGGTCAGCCTTATCTGAGTAAACCGCCTTGAGTTGGCCTTCACTGTCTGGGATTGATTTCCAGTCATCCCTGCAATTGAATATAAGACCACATTGAATTAAGAGGATGGAACCATTTAAAAAAAAACCTCTCATAGCAAAAATAGACACATGTTTATCTCTCCCTGGTGAACATTGCATAATATGGTTGGTCTTCACCATCTAGTCAAAAATTTGATATCTCGAATGCATCTTTCTAAATACAAAAATTGTCTGCCTGAACAATAAAATTTCCACATTTAAAGCATTTGGATGTCATATTGCTGGTTTTCAAATCCATGTTTTTTCTAACCTTCCATAAATGGTATTTTAATTCATTAATTATAAAAATCAAAATTCTCTTCCCATTGCTGATAGCTGGTGGGTAATGCAAAAAAATAACCTGTTCTGTTGTAAGTAATGGAATGCCCAACACATTACATAATTTGTTCCAAATACACAGGGCAAGAGGGGCAGCTGTAGAATGCATATTCTATGTTTTCCAATCAGTAACAGATGTCACAGATTAGATCTCCGATGTTACAGTATCTCCATTTGATGGTTTTGACTGGAAGGCGACTGTATGCAATTCTCCAAGCAAGATCCCTCCTGTTAGGGTATCCTTAGAACTTCAATAAGTTATGAAATAAAGTGTTGTTGTTCAGATCCAACTGTGCAAGTTTGTGGCAAAAGAGGTTAAAAATTTCTTTATACTAAATTTTACTTTTGCAATGGAAAGAATGTCAATGCCAGAGTGTTGTAGCAGTCTTGGAGTTAAGCACAGTGTTGTAGTATTCAGGAACAATCTCAGCTTTTGGACCTTTATAATAATTTACTCCAAAAAAGGGAAGATGAAAACCCAGGTAGTATAGGAGAAGTTCTGCACATGTGTGATTGGTCCGCAATATTTTATATTTTGAAACTGTATCACTTAAATAGCATAATTTTAAGAAGAGAAGCCCAAATCCTCCATGCTTTTTTGATAGTTGAAGAAATTTCTTTTTAACTTCTTCGTATCTGCTTGACCAAAAAAATTGCACAGCCATGCTATATATTGCTTTTCTTCAGCTTCTGTGATGTATATAATAAATATAATAAATTATGTAGACAGTTATTATTATTATTATTATTATTATTAAACAAGACCTCATGGAGTCAAAGACTCATCTGGGAGGTCCTTTTATCACACACACACACACACACACACACACACACACACACACACACACACACACACACACACACACACACACACACACACAAAATCTCATCATACCGTGTCTTAAACACACTCAAACTTCTTGCAGACACCACACTCTCAGGCAAGGCATTCCAATCATTCACAACTCTGCACGAAAAAAACCTGCCTCTCACACTCTCTTTATACAGTTTCCAGGGATGACCTCTGGTTTTCCCCTGATCTCCCACTATTCTCTGTAGAACTTCTCCACCATTGATCTTATAACAACCCCTTACCAACTTCTAGGTCTCTCCACTAGACTCTGCAAATTACATCTTCTCAATCTTTCCTCATACTCAACATTCCAGAGGTCAAAAACTACCTTAGTCAGTCGCCTTTGGACCCTTTCCAACATCTCTTCATCCTTCTGAAAACCCGGTGACCAAATCTGGGCACAATAGTCCATGTGTGGCCTAATCAAAGCCTTATACAATGGAACAAGAATCTCCCTACTTCTACACGTCAGTGTCCTCCACATCATTCCCAGAAGTCTTTGTGTTGTCTTTACAATTTTGGCGATGTGTTCCCTAAATTTTAGATTCTTATCCACTATCACCCCTAGATCTCTTATTTCCTCTACTTCCAACAATATATTCTCACCAAGCATAAATTGTGCATCCCATCTTTGTTTTCCAAATTTTAAAACCTTACATTTTGCAACATTGAACTCACATCTCCATTTGCTTGCCCAATCACTCAATTTATTCAAGTCGTCTTCTTGCAAGGCCACAACATCTTCACTACTCTTTATGGTTCTTCCCAACTTTGCATCATCTGCAAACAACTGAATATCTCCATCCAAATCTTCGCCAATATCATTAATATACAAGTATAATAGTAATGGCCCTAAAACAGACCCCTGAGGCACTCCACTAGTGACTTTCCTTTTCCTAGATATCGCACCCCCATACACAACTTGTTGATACCTATCAGATAGCCAGTCTCCAATCCAATGCACTAATCTAATATCCAACCCCATCTCCTCTAGTTTGACTGTCAACTTATCATGAGGTACTGTATCAAAAGCTTTTGCAAAATCCAAGTATATTACTGTGTATCCTTCTCCTCTGTCCAAGGAAGCAGTCACTTTATTGTAATAAGTAAGTAGATTACTAAAACATGACCTCCCTTTACCAAATCCATGCTGTCCATCAAAGATTATACCATTGTTGTCAACCCAACTCTGGATCCTAGTTCTCACAAGCTTCTCCAACAACTTAACCACAACACCTGACACAGAGATAGGCCTATAGTTTGATGCTTGAGTTCGATCATCACCTTTATGAAGTGGCACAATCTTGCCCTCCTTCCACTCTTTAGGAACTTGACCAAGTGCAAGACTCATATTAAAAAAATATGTCAAGGCAGGTGTCAACTCTCTGGCACATTCCTTCAGAATACGCGGTGATATATTATCAAGTCCCACAGCCTTATTTATATCTAGTTTACTCAACTCCCCCCCCCCCCAAACACCTCTTGCTCACTTACAGTCAGTCTCTCTCTCTCCTCCCCATCATCAACTACTCTCAATCTCTCCATAAAGTCACATTCACAAGATTTAAAGATCTTTATGAACTGCTCATTAAGTATCTCCACCACACATTCTACATCAGCTGTCTTTATACCATTTCCTCCAATCAATGTCATCCTTCCATAATTATTCTTTCTTTTGCTGGCTACATATCGAAAGAACTCCCTAGGATTCTTTTTGGCTTCATTAGCTAACTGCTTTTCATACCTCTCTTTAGCTACTCTCACCAACCAATATAATAAATATTATATACAAATGAACAGGAAAGATTATGGATTTAAGTAGTATGGTTTAAAATAAAAGGAAAGTGGCCCTATTTTCCAGTCTCCTAAAGTTTCAAAGTTCTTGAATATAAGTTTTTGAACTAGAAATTGTTATTATTATTATTATTACTACCCCAAAACCTCATGGAGTCAAAGACTCATCTGGGAGGTCCTTTTATCACAGACACAGCTCATCATACCGTGTCTTAAACACACTCAAACTCCTTGCAGACACCACACTCTCAGGCAAGGCATTCCAATCATTTACAACTCGACATAAAAAAAACCTGTCTCTCACTCCCCTCTTTATACAGTTTCTAGGGATGACCTCTGGTTCTCCCCTGATCTCCCACTATTTTCTGCAGAACCTCTCCAGTTGATCCTATAACAACCCCTTACCAACTTGTAGGTCTCTATCATATCTCCCCCCTCTTCCTCCTGTCCACCAGACTGCAAATTACATCTTCTCAATCTTTCCTCATACTCGACATTCCGGAAGTCAGAAACTACCTTAGTCAGTCACCTTTGGATCCTCTCCAACATCTCTTCATCCTTCTGAAAACCAATTGTGTAAGAAATATAGTGGAGAAGGGAATTCCAAATATAATGAGGGGGGGGGGGTTCTCTCTTAGGGGTTAGTCCAAAAGGAATTTCTCCAAGATCCCACTTTCCAGAACTTTTAATTTTGTATTGTCTGCATCAGCAGTTAATCCACTGATCTTGCTGAATTTTTTCAAAATACCAAAAAAGATATATGTGGAATCATTATCTTTCAAAGTGTCCACTACATCATTGGCATTTGCTAATACCCCTTATTTTCCTTCATAGTTGAAGGACCTATTATTCCTAGCACTGCACGTGTATTGTCGTCTTCCTGTAAGAAAGGTTCAAGAACCAATGCAAAGAGCAATGGATTAAGAGGGCAACCTCTTGACTCTTTTTCGAATTTTGACCAGGTCTGATAGGAACTCATTTAACTAAGAAGTGGGTAGTTGAATTGGCATAGGCTCCTTTGATAATGGACAGCAGCTTTTTTCTTACACCAGTTTGCTGGTGATGTGGAATAGAATGGGATGCCGGACATTATTAAATGCTCGAGTAAGGTCTACTGATAGCACTGCCATCGACTGCTTTTTCGTATTAACTAAGTGGATTAGATCACATATCATGAATAACAAAATAAATAAACTTTTCATCTTTTTTTTTGATAAAATACTCATATAATCTACCAAAGATAACTTTTTCAATATCTCTATTCAAAATTTTAATTTCTTCCTTGATAATACAAAGTGAGCAAAATAATCCCTGTTTAAGGCAGCCTTGTGGAGCACCATCCAGTGATCCAAATGTTGCAAAACTTGTAGAAATACATCGTGTGTGTGTGTGTGTGTGTGTGTGTGTGTCATGCAGAAGTGACAGCTGGGGGGGTTCCTGAATTTACCACCACGGGCGTTATAAAAACCAAATGCATGGAATTTGCATATCACGCAACTCTGCGGGTACCGGGAGGGTTTTAAAAGATGACATGGGATTTTTCCCTTCATTGTGGTTGTTAATGTTGTCTACAGTGATGGGGCTAACCTCGTCCCAACATGCTTTGTTCCTGAAGCAGTACTACTGGTGCAGTATTTTTCTAAGACAGGGAGTTATTGGGATCATCCTGATAATTTACCAGCACTGAAAAACAGCATAACAGGAAGGGCAGCACATTGAACAGTACAGCCCATGAATGTATAATGTAAGTGAATAAAAATGTGTTATTTATGCTTGTGTCGCTTTTCTCCCTCGTAAACGCACAGTAAAATTACTACATCTGCATTCGGTACATCATACAGTACCCCAGTAGTGAATATTGAAGTTTTTTTTTCTTTAATCAGATATTGCTTTCGCATGATGCAAAGTGTATTCCTGTAAAGTTTCACAGCATTTGGATCACTTGGTGGCCTTCCACTAGACCTTAACAGAGATAGTTTAATTATGATCACCCAGTATTTAAAAATTTTTATATAACTATATACATGATGCATTTTTTGTGATGATGAATTATTTTCACATTTTATTTAAAACTTACAGTTCAGTGTTCAAGTCCTGCCCTTAGACAAATCAAATTCAGCAGAGACTTCTCCTCAGATATCTGTAATGGCAGAGGAAAGGATATACTCAGGTAATATTTAAAAAAGTATGTTTATGGAATATTTTTTCATAATAAGAAATTCATGGCTGTATTAGATTAATTATATTAATTATGTTAAGCTTTAGTTAACACATAATGGAATTTCTTTCTATTTTGTTTTTCACAGAATTAAAATTTTGTAAAATTTAAAGCCATGTATGTGTTTAGCAGAATGCTGGTCACACATTGAGAATTAGCTATTTCTTATCTAGTGAGACCTGTGGAGTTTCCATAATTATACCCATATGCACCACAGTAAAAAATATTTATTGCACAAATGTTTCTTTTTACATATCACAAGACATCATCAGTGTGAGAGGAGAACGGCAGTGAACAGTCTGAACAAAGAAAACAGTTGAGCACATGCATTACATTTTAACCTGATGAAAATGCAGTCACATGTTTGTTATGAAAACATTGTTGGACTGAATATAATCATTAAAATTAAATTAAAATTCATTATCATCAATTTCCTGATATGTACCTTCAAAGGGTGTTCAGGTTACTATGACAGTGCTACATGATTCAAGTTTACATTATTATTAATCTCCTATCAACAGTTTTCCTCCAAATTAGCCTATTGCTTGTGAGAACTCCAATATTGTCATATCTAACATTCTGCTTCTAAGGCACCTCTAACTGAATTAATCCACCTAGACCTTGGTCTTCCTCTGGGTCTTTTTCCTGCCAGGTTGGCATCAAACACCTGTTTTGCTAACCTTTCCTCACATAATTCTATTTAAGTGGCCATACCACCTTAGATTAGCTCTGTTGAAATATTCTTGAATGCTAATAATGTCAAGTTCTTTCTTAATAGCCTCATTTTTAATATCATTGCCATTGGTACCATATGTTCACTCCCTTAATCTTTTTCAGAACACTCATATATATGTGGTCTTTGGTCAAGCATTTTCTAACCCAGCTCTCAGATCCATAAGTTAAAATGGGTTTGAACACTGTCTTATATATACAGCTAATTTAGTGTTTTGACTTATTCCTCTCTTATTCCATTTCTGATATTATAATTATTCTTATTAGAGGGCACTGTGGAGGCATATGAATGGGCACATGGTGATATTGCTGCTCCAGTTTTTTTACAGTTTTAAAGTGGTTCCAACTCCTGTTTTAAGTTGAAAGTGTTCCCAAGTAACCCTACTTATCACGCTGAAGATAGTGATATAAAATTCAACGAGATCGCCTAAAAAGAAACCAAATTTTGAAGTGTTGAAAAGTGAACAGAGAGGACCGTGGTCAACAATGAGCGAAAAACAAAGGACGTCACCATCTTTACAATCACGCCATAGCTGCCTAAGGGAATAAAGGTGTGTATCAAATGCCTGGAGGATTTATCGTCCGACAGAAATAATATAACTTTAACGAAATGCAGTAGGATTCTACACTTAAAATGTGCCGGCTTTTCAGAAACAACCGGGCAACATAAATATAAATCTGATGTAACATGCGAGGAATGGAAGTGCCTACTCTGTAGGAAGACCAAAGAAATGCACCTAAAGCAGCCACATATGACTCAGCCGATTATACTGGAGGCAAAATCAGACGACGAACTGAACAGACAAAAAAATGCAGGTGAGTCCTATAATTTCAACTCTTTAAATATACTAATAGGAAATGGTCTAGAGACCATAAAAGCCAGCTTAGTAGACCTTGTGCAAGAACTCTTTAATAAACAGAACGAACAAAAAACAAAAAAATCTAGCGAATATGAAGATTTGGTCAAACATAATAATTTAGCGGTGATAGAAGTGTTACAAACGGTAAAAGATATTAAAATCAGCATTAATGTACTTAATAACAGGCAACACAATTTGATGAAAGAGACATCCGAACTCTGTCAAGAACTTCATTCTCTAAAACTACAATACGAACGTTTAAATCAGCAACAACATAAAGAAGATCTTGTCATAAACGGTCTTCCTGAAACTGCACCTACAGAAAACCTCAGAGACATGGTTTTAAAATTAGGCTATGCAATTGATATCCCCCTACAGCTTAACGACATTCAGACCGTAAATCGGATTCCTAGGAAGAGCAAAAACCAAGGCTTGCCATGACCTGCACCAGTCATATTTCATCTTACAAGCAAGTCCACAAGAGACAATCTCATAAAAGCCAGCAGTCAGAAAAAAACAGTTGCCAAGGGCTTGAACGCACAGCAAGACAATACACCAATCTTCCTATCCAAATATTTAACATCATTCAACCAGAATCTGTTGTACCAAGCAAGGAAAGCAAAAATAGAAAAAATTACCAATTTTTGTGGACCAGAGATGCCAAGATATTCATAAAGAAGTCACAAACTTCAAAGCCGATAGAAATTAAAAGCTCAGAAGACAAAGAAAGGCTGCCACAGTGAAAAAAAAACTAATAAGTCTCCTAATTAGCTCAAAAAGAAGCCCACAATAAAAAAGAATGTGAACCATCAAGACAGAGGAAATAACACAGGATATATCAGCAATTTCACTTTGATCAGACCTTTCAGATTATTCATTTGACCTCCTAAACACTTGCCTACTTCCAACACAGCAACCAATTCAATAATATACAGGGTGTTCGGGATAAATTTGACATATTTATAATTAATTATATTTTTCCGTAAGTTACATGTATTAACACACACTTCTCTTCATTTAAAAGTTTGGACCCTTCTTCATTCACATACAAGATGTCAGAAAGGATGGATAGCTGGAACCCACCTGAATCATGGAAGAGAATAACTTGTATCATGATGATTCGTGCCCGCCATCAAAATAAGGATATTACGACTGATGCCCAATGCTCCCTGAATACAGTAAAAACAATCAGGCATGAACTAGAGACTTGCAATGGTGACTACGAGGATGTAGCAAGAAGAAAGATCCCTAGCAGACGATCTGATTGCGTTCGTACAGCAGAATTCCTCGCAAATCTGCAGGAACAGGTGTTGAAGAACCCTGGCATTGGAATTCGGGCTTTGTTCGTGGAGTTGCTAACTGTAGTCAAGCCCTGGATAACAAGGGTAGCCAATGGTAGGCCGTATGTATGGCAGCAGGATTCGGCCCCTTGCCACACCTCTGGGAAAAGTCAAAAATGGTTGTCTGAAAATTTCTACGACTTCACCAGTCCAAATGTTTGGCCTCCAAACTCCCCAGACCTTAACCCCATGGATTATTTTGTATGGGGCGCAGTTGAAAAAGACACCAATCGCACTTCCAGTAATACAAAAGCCCAGTTAATGGATAAAATTAAAACAGTTTTTGCGGCCCTTCCCAGGGAGACTGTAGCATCAGCTTGTTCGAGGTTCCGAAGCAGAATTGAAGCTGTGATCGATGCTAATGGTGGTTATTTTGAGTAAATCTTGTTGATAGTATTGTAATTAACTCTGCCTGTAATGTTTTTTTGTCAATTCATTAAATTTAATAGATACAAAGAAGATTTTCTTTTTCCTTACGAAACTGTCAAATTTATCCCGAACACCCTGTATATATATATATAACCAGTGTCATCCTCAGATAAGCTAATTACAAAGTTTCGAGGATGCAGTTGAGACATTACATCCCAGTAGTAGTATTTATCTAACATTATTTACTTAACATTCTGTAATGAATACTTGTAGTAACAGAAAATGTGATAGTAATACTTCAGTTATATATTTGTAAATAATTTGTGATGAGAATAATAAACTTTGCCAATAATAAAAAAAAAAAAAAAAAATAATAATATGAAGGACACAAAAAAATTATTATCATTATTATTCAATATGATCCTATAATATCCCTCATGGTAAAAATAGTTGTATATATTGTAAATATTATTTTCTGTGATGTGTATATGTCCTATTGGTTTAATAAAATAGTCTCAGATGAAAAAAAAAGTATTATTATGTGACATTTCCAAGGGCTCATTGAGGGAAGGCACCTATTCTACAACTCTCCGTCTCCAACATTCAAATCCACCAACTACAGCGAACCAAAACTACCATCATCATCTACACCAACGACATCTACTGCCCACCACCACCACTAGTATTTTCACAGACAATCACAAACATCCATGCCCACAATGGGATTCAAACCCGCAGCCTTTCAGCTGGAGAGCGGATACACTAATCACTCGGCCAACCAGTGTTTACAAAACCTTAATATTCAATACCCCCCTCCCCATTTTTCCACTGATATCATCAGTTCAGTCCCCTAATTTTTCTCATGAAATGAATTATTATAATAATTCATTTCATAATAACATTGACTCATAGCCATATTAAATGTATTTGAGTTGCTGTTTTGAATAGCGCATCATATATGAGAAATACAATTTTATTAATACAGACCAGTATTTTACAATAAAAACATTTATTCAAATCTACCAGTTTCACCAGCAAACTGTCTAGCTTTTTCAAGGCATTACGGAGATATGAAAGTTAGTAAATGCAAATTAAAAGAACATAAAAAACATTGTAAACCAAACTAGTATCTATGGTTACACGTTTCGCGTGACAGAGATGACTTATTGTTCTTATTCATTATCAGGCATGCGTGTTTGTTGTAGACTTGTAATGTGATTACTGGCTAGCTGTAGTTCAGATTGATTGAGAGAGAGGATCAAGTTTTTCCACGAACTGTTTAGAATTGCACCCTGATTTCTGTTGAGGTTTCCACCGGTTATTAGTGCTATTGTGGCTTCCTTAAATACACGATGCCTGTAGTCGTCATCGAGATATGGTGGAGCTGTTTTGCCAATCTATCGTGTGGTTAGACGTGCAGAAATGATGTGCTAAGCCGGAAGAGATGCTTCTGTTGTGGTTTACATCACCAACATGTTCTTTTTGTCTAATTTCTAAACTTCGTGAAGTTTGTCCGATGTAGGCAAGACCACAGGAGCAGGGAATGTAATATACTCCTGGATATTTGTAGAACGGAACTTTATCTTTTGGAGATCCTAAAACTTGTCTGATGTTGGTGGTTGGTTTGAAGACCACTCTGATGTTGTGGGCTCTTAGTATTCTTGCTATTTGATAAGAAATTGACTTGATGAAAGGTATCACTACAGTAGAAATGTGCTGACGGTGGGATTCTTCTTGTCTGGGGCTGTCTATAGATATTTTTTGATGATGTTTTGAGGATATCCATTTTGTGATAATGTGTTGGCTATTAGTGAGAGTTCGTTCTGTGTATCCTCCTCTTCTGATATAAACTTTTTTGGCTCTATGTTTCAACATGTGGATAATACTCAGTTTGTGTGACTTGTGATGGTTTGAAGTATAGTGAAGATATCTTCCAGTATCTGTGGGCTTTCTGTAAATGGATAATTTGACACTGTTAGGTTGTTTTTTTATCAAGATACCTAAAAAATGCAGTTGGTTGTTGCGTTCTACTTCCAGAGTGAATTTTATCTTGCTATGTATTGAGTTGATTTTATCCACAAATTTTATTATTTAATAAGTTTGCAAGATGCTTTGCCAAAAGGTAGGTTGGTGATGATCTTCCATCAACTATTGGACGGAGAGGTATATCCTGTTTATGTATTTTAGGTGCCCCATGGAGTGATAGGATGTGAGGATTTAAGTGTTCTCTTCACTTCTTCTGGCCAATTGTTACAATTTCTGATTAGTTGGTTTGTTTCATTATGTTTTTTATTGTGGGGTCTCTGTCTAGGATTTTATAAGTTGAGGTGTCCGATAGTAATACGTTTAACTTATCATAATAATCTTTAGAGTTGAGGATAACTGTAGAATTTCCTTTATCAAGATTGCACTAACTGACATGCTAGCCAGCCTAGATGTTGTATCCCTTTTCACCAGTGTTCCAGTAGAAGAGGTAATAAACATCATCCAAGACCTCTTTCCTCTAGACATCACACAGATGTTTAGACACTGCCTTCGATCTAATTTCTTCAAGGTTAACAACACCATATACCAACAATTAGAAGGCCTAGCAATGGGAAGCCCACTATCACCATCTTGTGCAGACCTTTTCATGGAAAAACTTGAAAAAGAAATTCTCTCTGCAATCTCTCTCTCTGAGACCATCTACATGGTGGAGATATGTGGATGATATATTCATCATATGGCAAGACAGCTTAGACAACCTAAAATTGTTTGTGGATAAAATCAACTCAATACATAGCAAGATAAAATTCACTCTGGAAGTAGAAAACAACAACCAACTGCATTTTTTAGATATCTTGATAAAAAAACAACCTAACAGTGTCAAATTATCCATTTACAGAAAGCCCACAGATACTGGAAGATATCTTCACTATACTTCAAACCATCACAAGTCACACAAACTGAATATTATCCACATGTTGAAACATAGAGCCAAAAAGTTTATATCAGAAGAGGAGGATACACAGAATGAACTCTCACTAATAGCCAACACATTATCACAAAATGGATATCCTCAAAACATCATCAAAAAATATCTATACAATGACAGCCCCAGACAAGAAGAATCCCACCGTCAGCACATTTCTACTGTAGTGATACCTTTCATCAAGTCAATTTCTTATCAAATAGCAAGAATACTAAGAGCCCACAACACCAGAGTGGTCTTCAAACCAACCACCAACATCAGACAAGTTTTAGGATCTCCAAAAGATAAAGTTCCGTTCTACAAATATCCAGGAGTATATTATATTCCCTGCTCCTGTGGTCTTGCCTACATCGGACAAACTTCACGAAGTTTAGAAATTAGACAAAAAGAACATGTTGGTGATGTAAACCACAACAGAAGCATCTCTTCTGGCTTAGCACATCATTTCTGCACGTCTAACCACACGATAGATTGGCAAAACAGCTCCATGCCATATCTCGATGATGACTACAGGCATTGTGTATTTAAGGAAGCCAACAATAGTACTAATAACCGGCGGAAACCTCAACAGAAATCAGGGTGCAATTCTAAACAGTTCGTGGAAAAACTTGATCCTCTCTCTCAATCAATCTGAACTACAGCTAGCCAGTAATCACATTACAAGTCTACAACAAACACGCATGTGTGATAATGAATAAGAACAATAAGTCATCTCTGTCACGCGAAACGTGTAACCATAGATACTAGTTTGGTTTACAACGTTTTTTATGTTCCTTTTAATTTGCATTTACTAACTTTCATATCTCCGTAATGCCTTGAAAAAGCCAGACAGTTTGCTGGTGAAACTGGTAGATTTGAATAAATGTTTTTATTGTAAAATACTGGTCTGTATTAATAAAATTGTATTTCTATTATAAAACTACCAAAAATATATAATTTAAGTGCATCATATTTTTGTCTTTAATAGCTTTTTTTTAAATAAATGTTTCTATTATTTTGACTTATCCTGTACATATATATATATGAGAGAGAGAGTATCTTGTTCTATTCCAGTCTCCTTCCATTCTATGGAAACTCTCTTCCTCATTAATCTGGTAACAACTCCTTGCCATTTAATATTATAGTTTTAGATTTTAGTAACTTGGTATGCCTGGAGTAGGAGATCATGGCATTAATATAGATCATCATCATATCGAATGGCATGATACATTACATCACAGTCCTTATAAATTTACAAGATTATTTGAAGAATCTTGCAAGGACTTTCTACAGCAGCCTTAGTCTTAATAAGACTGATTCTATGTTTTTATCTCACATTTGGAAATAGTTATACAAAATACAAATATATATAGTAATTTTAATTACTTTTCTATTATTGTAATTAATTAATCATTAATACAGATGTCATTTCCATCTAAATGTGAATTTATATGATTTAAAATTGTTACATTAATTGATTATCTTATTCAATGTGGTTCCAACATCTAAGTTTAAAAACTAGCTTAATAAAGGTCTTTTACAATGGAACCACAATCTCTTTACCTTGACATATCACTGTTCACTTCATAATTGTCATAATCCATTGTCAGATCCTCAAAAGGTTGGTCCTAAATTTTAGATGCTTGTCCACCATTACCTCTGGAGGTAATGGTCGACAAGCATCTAAGGACAAGGATGTAAGAGAACAGGATTTCTTATATCCTTTTTCTCTTTCAAGATATTTCCACCAGTTGTATACTTTTCTCCCATCCTTGTCTTCTAAAATTCTGGTAGAATCTGCTCACTCATCTATTCAGATAGTCTATCAAAATCTTTCTGTACAGATGCATTCTACTCTGCTCTTCATAATTCTCTCTAACTTTGCATTATATGAAAATAATTGCATATATCCATTTAAATCTCTCCCAGCATCTTTAACATATATGCTGAATGGAAGGGCTCCAAAATGGATTCCTGCAGCACATCATTTGTGACTTTCCCCTCTCTCTCTCTCTAGTGTACCATTACTCCATGCACAATTTGCTAATACCTATCAGACATACAGTCTCCCATCTATTGCACTAATCTCTTATATACCCAATCTGTTCTAATTAATTGCGAAGTTGGAAATTAATTAAAACTGATTGGTTATATAAGAGATTAGTTATTGCAAAGAGATTTGCTAGTTTGCATTAATTGCCAAGTTGGCAATCAATTGGAACAGAATAAAATTGCCATTTGGCAAACTTTAAGGGCTTTTGCAAATTCTAAATATACTATCATATATACATCACTCTTGTCCAGTGTACTTTTTATCTGGTTATAATTCATTCTTAGCTTGGGTTTTTTTAAAGGAAGATCATGGTTTTAGCACTCTACTTAATGAATCATATTCTGGATCCTAAACCTCACCAACTTTTGTAACACCTTAACCACAACTACAGAGATACAATTTTGACCTGTCATTCTAACCCTCAGTTTGATCACCCTGTCCTATGTGAAGTGTAACTGGTGCTGCAGACTCTTCTTAAACAAGTATGTCAAAGCTGGTGTTAACTCACTGGAACAGTCCCTTAAAATGCACAGTGAAATGTCATTAAGGCCATTTCCTTATTAATTGCGTGTACTTAATTTTTCACATAACCCATACCTATTCACTACAAGTTCCTCATCTGTCATTTCCTCCACTCTCAGATGCTGTATGATGTCAAACTTATACTTTGGTGAAATGTTCATGAAATATATCCTCTATGGTACTTATCAGATGTACCATTCTAATAATTAAAAATCACTTTCCTAAAATCATTCTTTCTTCTGGAATGTAATGAAAGGCTTGGGTGTGTATTGGTTAGTTTATTCATAGTAGTACTTCACAGTATATGGAACACAAAAATTACAAAATGCATGTATTATATATTAAATTGCTAATATTTATTAAGTTTCAAACCAGCATCTTCAGAGCACAAAGATATACTTGTTAAAGAACACAGAGCATTCACCTAGTGTAATGAAAATTAGGTAAAAATTAATATTCACATTCAGCTCAATATCCTTGTTCCTTATTTAACCTTCTGACCTTTGGAATACCTTCATATATTGCCATTTGTTAAAAAGTTCTTGTCCATTTCCCAAGCAGCATTGAACTTTTTTCCCATCTAACTCTTTCTTTCATCCTATTACTCCAACCTATCTCCTGAGCTTTCTATAATCACTAGCCTTGTAGTTATATATATATATATATATATATATATATATATATATATATATATATTCTTTATTAACAGAAGTTGCCATAAAGCTAGGCAGATGATGTCCCATAGTCATTCTTTACAATTTGGAGGTAGATTCAGCACCTTATTCACAATAACATCCTCTGTGATGAAATGCAAGATTCATGATCTTCATATGCCTTCTATTACAGTATTCATTTTCTAGAAATTAATTTTCCTCAGTGATATGGATGAGATGATTGTGATGGTGGCCACGAATGACTTGAGAGGCAGTGTGAATCGGGTGGCAAGAGATCTGAGGTTCGTGCTTGAGGCTGTACAGAAGACAAGAGAGAGAGAGAGAGAGAGAAGGAAGATAGTGAGTGTGTTGCCCAGTATGAGAATGCAGAGCTGTGAGAAGGGCATCAATAACGAATAGTATAATAGCCAGGATGTGTCGAAAGAGAGGCTTGGAATATGTGGATGCTTGGAAGGCATTTGAGGAAAAGGAACTGTATGCGCGCGTGCGAGAAAGAGAGAGAGAGAGAGAGACGAATTGCATTTAAATGAGGAAGGACATAGACATCTGGAGAGAATGCTGATCTCTGAACAAGTCAGTGTGTCAATGCAGGAAAATAGAATTATCAAAGGTGAATGGTAGCAGGGGGAGCCCTGTTTTGGGAATAGGTGCTTGAGAGAGAGAGAGAGAGAGAGGTGGGGGGGGATACATCGTGTAATGCTTAAATCACTGGAGTTTGGAGGGGATAATGATATATAGAAACAGTGACAATGCTTTGATTCTTTATACTAATGCCAGGAGTATTTGGAATAAATGAGATGAATTGGTGGTACTGATAGCATTAGCCTGTTCAATGATTACTGGGATCTCTGAGACATGGTTGACAGAGGATGATATACTGACAGGAATAGAAGTAGCAGGTTTTTTTGACAGCATAGGAAAGGAAGCAGTGGTCAATTACTGCTTAAGATAAGTGATGACTTATGTTCTCTCAGAGTGGAGGATTTGGAGGGCTATGGTACTAATGGTTTTGAAAGCATATGGTGTGAGGTAGAGGTGGGCAGAACAGGATATTTAGTGGGGTGTTGCTACAAGCTAGGGAGCAAAGAGGGTGAACAGCTCCATTAACCTGGGTTTGCAATGAAAGTCTGACCATGGAAAAGATACTCAGGGATTTGAAGGAGTGGATGGGGTAAGATAGTGCCATTGCATAAGGGTGATAGCAGAGACCGGAAGTGTTAAACTATAGACCACTTTGTTTTTTGTCAGTAGTTGTTAAGCTCTTGGAGAAATTAGTGAGGGTTCATTTACAGCATTGGGCAGATGAGGGCAATGTTATCTTTGAAAGTCAGCACGGATTTGTTAAGGGGTGCTCTTGGTTTAGTAAGATGATTGCCTTTTTTAATAAAATGACGAGAGTTGTTGATGAGGGTAAGGCATATTCTGCCATTTTTTTGGATTTTACAAAATCATTTGACAGGGTACCACATGATAAGCTGATATTTAAGTTGCAGCAGATGAGTTTAGATGTCAGGTTAGTGAACTGAATTCAGGATTGGCCATCTGATAGATATCAGAGAGTTGTGAATGGGGGGTGTGGGCAGTATCAGGTTGGGTCCCACAGAGCCACTGGGACCTGCATTGTTTAACATTTATATTAATGACATTGTCAATGAAATGCAGAGGGATATTCAGTTATTTGCAGATGATGTGAAGGTGGGAAGGATTATTAGTAATAGTGCATATGTGGTAGCCCTGCAAGATGATTTGAATAAACTGGACATTTGGACACATGTATGTGTGGGGTCAGTTTAATGGAGCTAAATGTAAAGTCTTGAAGTTTGGAATACATCAATAGGAGGCTGCATACTTTGTTGCAGGAATTGTACTGGAGGAAGTGGGGAAGGTGATGATTGATAGAAACCTGAAATTCAGGAATATATTGCAAAGGTAGTGAAAGTAACCCAGAGGATTGCTGCAATATGGAGAAGGATGCTGACCTGCAAAGATAAAAGAGTTGTGATTCTATTGTATAAAGCCCTGATCAGACCACACATGGACTATTGTGCTCCAATATGGTCCCCTCTCCATTCTTTCACAGAGGAAAGAATGAAAGATAGAGTTTGGTAGATAGAAGAAGGAGATGTGTTATGATTGAGACTTTTAAACTGTTGAGAGGGAGTTACAGAGTTGACACTGGCGAGTTCTTTCATTTGGTGGAACAGGAGGAAAGGAGTGAGGATATGGGGCTATCCCTTGATTTCAAGGAGTGGTAATATGGACTTTGAGTTTTCTAGGATGGGCCTACCACAGTGAATCATGTGACTGCATGGAGATATGAATCATAATAATAATATCTCTGCATTCCAATCAACTATTTTCATAATTAAAATTGTCCATAATAATCACCTTTCTTGTTTGCTAAGCCAAGTTGACACTACATTTTCTTTTTAATCATCCTCTGCATTCCCTGGCCTATAACCACATCCCAACTAAACATCTCATTCTGTTTGCCTCCACCTCACACAATGTTGCCTCAGAATTGCTGCTACTTTTCTTATTTGTATTTTCACCTTGTATAAGCACAATTCTTTAACCATCAACAGTATCCCTATTCCCCCCCCCCTTGTATTTCCTATCCTTATGAAAAATATCATACCCTTCTTCTTTTTCTTCTTCTTCTTCTCTCTCTTTCCTCCTGTCAGAATATCAACCATGTTTCACTTGCACCAATGATTTTTTTGAGAGAACAAACGAACTCACTCACGCAACAGTTTCATCCTCTCTCCCTGGAGTCTCCCCAATCCTACCAGTCTTTTAACTGTGAGTTCTTTATTCCTGACCCCTTCTCTTTATCACCATTTATTCCATATTTTACTGAACACATTTACTTCCTTTGCTATCCCATTTTTATGTTGACCACCTCTTACACACATTCGACATCCATACTCCTTATGCTATGGCTATTTTGTCCACTTTGATCCCTCCCCCCTCCCCTATTTTCCTGCCTGGGTAGTGTGAAACCATTATCTTAATGGTCTCACACTATTTTCCTCTCCTCTTTGATCCTTGTCCAGTCACAATCACTTCTTTTGTCTTACCTATCATGCTCTCCCCCATTCTTTCACATTATTGCTTACTTCCTCAGATCTCTCCCTTTCAACACCATATTATATAACATATTTATCAGATGTAATAATATTCTTATTTTTGCTTTGTTTTCTTCACTTGCATAAATATGTTTGCAGTGTGGCATAGTTACTAGCTAATTATTTTACAGATTGAGTTTGATTCTTTTTCCACATTCATGTAAAATTGTTTCGCTTGTGGCTCACTCAGAATCTGAGTTAGCCACATTCTCTTGATAATACATGCTATTACCAATAAACTCTTTTGTGATCATTAGCAATTTTTGCTTTCACTCTCTGATAAGAGAGGTATTCTTTCTACACACACACACACACACACGCACACACACCAGAAGTAAAATAAATGTCTGTGCACTTGTGTGGAAACAAGCCATATAGGAGTAGAAGGACAAAGTAGCAATTTGCCTATAGAGAAATAAAATATTTATACACTTCTTCAGTGACTCAGCATGTAAATGTGAAAATTTCACCACATACTGACTGACAATTAAAGGTTAACGTGATATACTTCCAGAACTTAACTGCACTCAAAAATTGCTCTTTTTAATTATTCACTGAGTTTTATTCTTTGATTTTGTTCATTCTGAGCTATGCACTTAATATTGATTAGGAATGGAAGGAAAACATTGCCTATAAAAGTATTTCTTGCATCATTTTTTCCAACCATTTTGAACCTCTCAGTCTAGTGCTTGCAACTGTATTTAGATACTTAATGTGACAAAGCATTTTAGAATCTGCTATATATTAAAATTATAATATATAATTATATATATTATTATTATATATATTTTTATTAGTGGTATTTTATGTTGCAATTTTCATCCATTTAGATGAAAATAAATCAAAGCAAGGAATTTCCATGCATTCTTATCTTCTTCGGGATGAAAATAAGGGAAATGGTATAATTTCACCCACTTTAAAGAATGAAGATACTTCAAATGACGTAGCTTTGACCAATTTGGTTCATACAGTTTCTGATAATGAATCTCTTGAAGATGATCAACTTTTTCCAGAGAATGAAAATGCAATAGATGATAATGATGATAATCATTCCACAGGAGAAAACTGTGACGGTGCCCCACTCAATGACTCAGATGATGAAGAATTGGTATAATTCCCTTAGTTTTGTAAATATTTGTGTTTATAAGCTTCTTATATTGAAGATAGTTGGATAGGAATTTTAGTTTTGTAAATAATCACACAAAAATGCTGCACTACAAAACAACAACGAAAAAAAAACTTTAATTATAGATATTCATCATCATGTATATCAAGGATTTAGGCCTAGCGTAGCCTGTTCTGGCCTTAGAAGTCATCATTGAATTATAGATAATTATTATTATTTCTGGAAAATTTTTGCATGTTACTCCTCTAAGTAAATATCAAATTTTATGGCTATTTTGCCTATATCTGTTTAGGAGTGCCCCTTTTATGATGTCATTAGCTTTTTACTCAATTTTTAGGGCATTACTGATATTTTAAAGATATAGATATATGAAGAATATAAGGAAGGAATAATTTTGGACATAATACCTTGGTAGGATGTCCCTGTTGTCATCTTATTGCATGGATTAATGGCGATATTACTGAAATATGACTGAAAGGAAGGGAGGGGGTTGGAAATGTGGAGATAGAGAGATGTGGGAATATTACGGATAAGATTACAAGGTATGTGATATTTAAAAACCCAGGTTTTAAGGGTGGGTGGTGAATTCTTTGGGAAGAAGGTGAAAGATAGAAATTTTATGTAGAAAGGAGAAGAATAGAATATGATGAAACAAGATCATTGATGGGGGCCAATGACATAATAAAAGGAGTACTCCTAAACAAAAATAAGCAAAATAGCTTTAATTATAGGTTTTGACATTTGATCTCATTACAAAGTCATTTCAAGAAAGCATTACATAGTTAAAAAATAAAACTATTCAAAACGTGAAAATATCAAAAAAAAAAAAAAACTACTGCTAATAAAACAATCTTCTGTTATAGGTTCAAGATTGTCTCTGTAGTTAATAGTATAAGTAATTATAAGTAATGGCAGTTTCAGACAGTATATATATTTGCTTTGCATATTAAAAAATTATACCCTTCATCTTTAAAGATACCTGTGGCATGACTATAAACAACAAATTACACGATAACCACAGTAATTAACGTTAATGAAAATGTACTTTTATTTCATTAAAGTTAATTACTGTCGTTATTGCATAATTTGTTGTTTTTACTCTTCATGTTTTGCCACTGAGGAATTGGTTGCCTTCTTTAAAATTAGCTATGCATCATGAACAACAATCAGCAACTGTTCATTCCTCCTTAATTGCAATGTTTGATTTCAATCCATTTTTCAGAAAGTGGCTGGAGAAATAAATTTATGTATTGTACTGAGATTTATTGATAATGACAGATGAAGGTGATAATTCCAGCCAACATTTCAATTGAGATATCTCTTGTGATATTTCTCACATATCTGACGAGGCAGTCTTGCTTACTGTTTCACAAGAAGGGTATTCATGGCAGTCTCAGATAAATATCATGTTTCTTTTGGATCATGTGAACCTTGAGTCCTGTTTTCATCTTCCTGTTGGTATTCTACATCTGATTTGTGTTCATTTAATTTATATCCTTTGTATTTTTACATGCCATTAATTTCATATAATGCTTCCCCAAAAATTCTTCATATAAATTCTTACAAGAGATTATTATTACAAGAGACCTCCATGGAGTCAGGACTCATCAAGGGAGGGCATATCACTCACACCACATCATACCTTCTTTCTCTTGAATTCACTCACACATTTTGCACTTACAACATCCAAAGGCAAGTAATTCCAGTCATGCACTGCTCTATGACAAAAAATCTAGTTCCCACATCTTTCTCAATTGCATTTATTCTCAACTTCTGTGGATTCCCTCTTATTATCTTCCTACTTTCTATAGAATGAAAATTTCCATTTATTCATATCCTATATGACCCGTTCAGAAGTTTGTTGGTCTTTATCATATCATCTCCATCTTTCTGCTGTCTGCTAGCATCTGCAATTCACGAATTCTCAATTTCTCCTGATGATATTCCACAGTCCTGATATCATTTTTAGAACTCTCCTTTGCACCTTCTCCACTATATCTGCATCACCTTGAAACCAGTAGACTAGTTCTGTGCACAATAGCCCGGGTTAGGTCTTATCAAAGCCTTGTAAAGAGACAAAATAACTTGTTCTTACCTGTCACTGTTCATTTCAACATTTCAATTATCCTCTGAGTTGTATATTCAATTTTTCTATATGGTTCCTGAAATTTAACTTCCTATCTTCCAAAACTCTAAGATCCTGAGCCTGGTCAGTTTCTTCTAGTATAATCCCACCAATACAATAAAAACTACATGCATGTAAAATACAATACAATAAGCCATTGGACATCTCATTACACCAAAGTGCATAACTTTACATTTACTAACTTTTAAATGACAACATTTTCACATACTTCCCACAGTTCCAGCTTATTCAAATCATTCTGCAAATACTGCATGTCATTTGCATTCTGAGTAGCTATCTTTGCATCATCAGCAAGTAGTTGCATGTTTCATGTTAAATCCTTTCCAATGTGAATGTAAACATAAAATAACAATGGAACAAGGACTGATCTTTGGGTTACTTACTCCACTGGTCTCATAAATTAACATGATAACACAAGGAGAAGAGCGAATAATATTTATTCAAAAGCCATATATTTTGACCTGAAAATCACAGGTCATCGTCAATGGCATCAGGCAATTGAATACAAAGCAGAACTCAAACAGTGGATTAATTTGAAACCCTGAGAGCCATGTGATGTAGCACAACTATAGCACAACACAAAGTAATAACTGAGGAAATGTATTATTAAATAAAAATAATAACAAACTTAGCGATGTATGAGTAGAATAAGACTCTCATATCTTCAATAGCGAGGGGCAGTCATTCTGATTCAAGGCTTCGGCACTTTCTTTAAATAAATGATCAAACTTATTTAAACAGCAACAATGGAGTAAGCACATTTCAGACTATAGGATATTGTGGTTGGTATCTATTCCATATTGTGCAAGACCAGATTTATCAGATTTCCTATTGTTGATGTAAGACTTGTGTTCTTGTGTTTTTTTCTCCACTGAGTATCCAATTTGTCAAAGTAAGAAAGGTGACAATCACAAGGAACTTGGTAGATGCCAGGAAGAGCAAGAGGGAAGCATTAAAAGATGGGAACCATGCTGATAGTTTGATGGAATAAATGGAATAGATACTGACCATGGTATTGTATGGTCTGAACTGCACTTTCTCAATCATTGTCACCATAAGTTCAAACATTTATTTAAAAAAAAAAGTGGCAAAGACTGACTCCATTATTCAAACTTGAATCAGAACAACTCCATCACACTATCGAAGATATGAGAGAGTTTTATTCTAACAACACATCAATAATTATTTTTTCATCATCATCATCATCATCAAATTCCTGACATGTACCCTCAAGGGGGGGGGGGGGTACAAGATATTATTATTATTATTATTATTACCACGGGCTACTCCAGGAGTCCTTAGACTCATCGAGGGAGGCCCTAAACATCATGTTCACGCAGCTGTTCAACATTCTCACAGTATCTATCATACCTTGCCTTGAACTCGCTCACTGTCATAGCACCCGCAACAGACTCTGGCAGCTTATTCCACTCATTTACCACTCTAAAAGTAAAGAACCCAGCTCTAACACCCCTGCTAACCACGCTCTTCCCCAGCTTCCATGGGTGTCCCCTAGTTCTCCCACCACCAGTCCTGATCTCAAAAATATCATCTGAATTAATCCTATAGAATCCTTTTAGCAATTTGAATGTCTCAATCATGTCTCCCCTTTTCCGCCTATCAACTAGTTTCTGCAACCCACAAATCTTCAACCTGTTCTCATATGGTTCATTCCATAGACCTGCTATCATCTTAGTCACTCGCCTCTGGATCCTCTCAACCTCCTCCCCATCAAGAAGGAACCGAGGTGACCAAATTTTGGGCACAGTAGTCGAGATGAGGTCTTATCAGGGCTCGGTACAGAGGTACAATAACTTGTTTTTCTCTGCTTGTCAAGGTATTTTTCAACAACCAAGTGAGTTGATGAGATGATTTAGCTACTTTCGCAATGTGCCCCCTAAACTTCATCTCCCTATCCACCAACACTCCCAAGTCCCTGGCCTCATCAATCTCTTGGAGTACAGTTCCACCAATGTGGTATACTGCTGCTAATCTTTTCACTCCGAAATGCATAACCTTACATTTTGTCACATTAAATTGACATCCATTCTCCTTAGTCCAGAACTCCAATCTATCTAAGTCATCTTGCAAGACTTTGACATCTTCTGCATTCACTATCGCCCTACCCAACTTTGCATCATCAGCGAACAAATGAACTGTCCCACTTAGACCCTTCCCTATATCGTTAATGAACAGATTAAACAGCAGTGGTCCAAGAACAGAACCCTGTGGCACACCACTAGTCACAGGCCGTTTTTTGGACTCTACTCCTGAATAAACTACTCTTTGATATCTCTCCATCATCCACCCAGCTATCCATCTCATCAACCCTATGTTAGTACTTCATGAACAATTGATATGATAGTACTTCATGAACAATTTACCTCATTACCAACTTCCTATCTACAATTTTCCTCCAAATCAGTCTGTTACTTGTCAAGACTCCAACATCATATCAGATCTTATATTTCTATCGTCTAAGGCACTTTGTACTGTATCAATCCACCTATATCTTGGTCTTCCTCTGGGTCGTTTTCCTGCCAACCTGGCAGAGAACACTTGTTTTGCTAATCTTTCCTCTCCCATTCTGACCTTCAAGTTCAAGTGACCATACCACCTGAGATTAGCTCTGCTAACGCACTCCTAGATCTTCTTTCCTAATATCCTAGTTTTTAATATGATATTGCCATTGATGCCATCTGTTCACATCTCTAATCTTTCTCAGGACTCTCATATCTGCGGTTTCTAGTCTTTGGTCAAGTGTTTTACTTCTGACCGAGCTCTCAGATCCATAAGTTAAAACTGGTTTGAACACTGCCTTGTATACAGCTAATTTAGTGTTCCGATTAATTTCTCTCTTATTCCATATGAATTTATTCAATTGACTTCCTACCATTCCAGCTTTGTTGATTCTGTTGTCTATTTCCATATTTAATTTACCATATTCACTGAAAATCATCCCTAAGTAGCTGAAATGTTTTACTTGTTCAACAGGTTCCCCATTCAAAACACAGTTGACATTTTCTATGATTCTGCCTATTTTCATTGTCTTTGTCATTTTGTTGCTGACCTTCATACCATATCTACTACAACAGTTATTCAATGTAGTCAGGGACTCTTGCAAACTTGTAGCAGATTTATTTAAAAGTATAGCATCGTCCGCATAAAGCAAAGAGCTGACATTAACATCTCCAATTCTGATATGATGTTTAATATCACTTTCCTTCATAATGTGATCCATATAGATAATGAATAACAGAGGGGATAATGTACATCCTTGTCTCATACCAGATTTAACATTAAACCATCTTCCTGTACTTCCTTCAATTCTAACTGCTGACTTGTAACTCAAATAAAGACTAAGTATTGCTTGATATAATGCCCCATTGACACCATATAACTGTAGTGTATTGAATAGCTTCTCTCTTGGCACTTTGTCGTATTCCTTTTCCAGATCGCCAAAACTTAAATACAGATCTTTGTTATATTCCCATGCTTTCTCAACTAATTGTCGTTGAAGTGAAAATCTGATCCTGACAGCCTCTATTTGGCCTGAATCCAGCTTGTTATTCATCAAGCTTTTCTTCCACATTTCTTCTCAACCGTTTCTCAAGTATACTGGCATAAATCTTGCCCAGAACACTCAGTAGGAAAATACTTCTGTAATTCTCACATTCAGTTTTATTTCCCTTTTTATATATGGGTACTATTAGAGCTCTACTCCAAACATCAGGATTTTGTCCCTCTGTCCAGGCAGTGCAGCCACTGTAAGACTTTTATACCACCATACTTCAGCATTTCTGGTCGAATCTCATCTATTCTTGCTGCCTTTCCACATTTCAAGTCCTTCAAGTATGGATATGTATTCCTGACTGTATGTCTGGTTAGTGTTTTTTACCACTGTGCTATCACTGCTTGTTTCATTTAGCAATTTTTCGAAGCAATTACTCCATACTTCAAGGATATCTTTTTCTCTATGAAATTCAATTTTATCCTGCTCAAGAGTAAATAGTGATCACTTCCAATTTCAAATCCTCTGTACACTCTGGTGTCCCACACCAGGGAGAAAACATCACTATCAACAATAACATAGTCAATGAGACTTTTCTTATTCCTTGCCTCTTCTCTCCATGTGAATTTGTGCACATTTTTATGTTGGAACATGGTGTTAGTATTAACCAGACCATGTCCTGAGCAGAAATCCAGCAGGTATTTGCCATTGTTATTAGGTTTGCTCTTTTCTCCAAATTTTCCCAAAACATTTTTGTATGTCTGACAATCACTTCCTACTCTACTATTTAGATCCCCAACAAGGACCAACTTTTCCTTTTTCATTGTGTCAGTAGCTTTCTCTAGAGCCTCAAAAAATTCCTCCACTTCTACATTAGTAGAGCCTTTTGTGGGACCATAGGCACAAATAATCTCATTGTCCAGTTCCCCATTCTGATATTTGCCCACATCACTCTACTTGACATTGCCTGTCATTCAAGAAGATGAACCTCATTTTGTGTTGAATACTATGGCTACTCCTTCTTTTCCTTGATTGTCATTGCCTGAATATAACATTTTGTATTTATTGCTCAGAAAGATCTCACCAGTTTTTGTCTTTTTTGTTTCAGTCACCCCTATTTATGTTGATCTGGTACTTAACTAATTCCTCAGCTAGCTCCATTTCTTTGCCATTCAGGCTTTTATGTTGATAGTACCGATCTTTAACTCTGGTGATGTTGAGTTGGGGTGTGTCTTCTGATTTGCTCCAGTAGCTGACTTTTCGATGTACGCCCTGGTTCCCTGGCAAAAACAACGGGAGGCCTTATGTAACTGGGGGATGCCCCAGCCAGCATGAAATTTTGTCATGTTGTGCCATCATTTTGTAGTTTGGTTTAAGCCAATAAGAATACAATTTATTCGGCTAAATCCCAAATTGCCAGCCCATCCTCGTTCGTTTAGTATCCAGGTAGATACCCAACAGGGTGCACTACGAGAAGGTGAGGATTGGATATTAGGTCAGAAGCCCTGGTCGGTTCTCCACATTCCTTTAAAGGCTATGTGGAGGTCTCCTCTCAGTTATACAGCTTTGACCCTTAAGCACCCCTAATTATTTTTTAAATTAATAATATGTTTACTCAGTTATTTCTTTGCATTGTCCTATGTATAACATCATGTGACTCTCAGTGTTTCAAATTAATCCATTGTTCAAGTTTCACTTTATATTCAACTGCCTTAGAACACTGATGATGATGATGACCTGTAATTTTCAGGTCAAAATATGTGGTTTTTGAATAAATATTATTCACTCTTTTCCTTGGGTTATTGTGTTAATTTGTGAAACCTTTGCCACAGGTATTTCTAGAACAACAATTCCTCCTCTTGTACCTTAAATCTTGTAGACTCACATCCCCTCCCCAACCCCATACATCATCTTTTGAAATTCAGTCAGCCATCCTCTTATCAAAATTCGTTGAACAACAACTTTCTGTGCTGAATCCTATCAAAAGCTTTAGCAAAGTTCAAAAGTATCATGATATATCCATTCTCCTTGCCTATCTCAACCATTATTGCTAACTGGGCAAGTTGGTCATTTCAGCAAGTTACTCAAACATGACGAACCCATGCTGTTCATTGCAAAGTTTATATTCTCTGTCAATACATTTCTGTATGTGATCTCTTGCTGACTTTTTCAAATTTTCATCATTACTCCAAAGATACTGACAGGTTGAGAGCTATATAGATCAATCTTTGCATCGCTCTTGTGCAATGGGATATCATACATTTTTCTGCTCCTGTGCAGAATCTTCCCTATGCTGACTCAAATTATAGAGCAACATCAAAAGAAAAGCCAGTTCAGTTGAACATGCTTTTAACATCCATGCTGATATCCTATCAGTCCTTATTGCCAAATTCATATTCAGTTTGCTTTTTTAGTTTTTAATTCAGTTTGCTTGATAGCTTTTAGTAAAATGGGCACTCATTAGGTGAACAATCTTACGCATCTTATCATCACATACCATCTGCATTCCATATAGTTATTCTTTCACATTCATTTTTTTTGGGGGGGTAGACTTTTTTTGAGGGGAGGGATCTTTAGCTTGCAGATACAGTTTCTTTTCATACTCTCCCTTAGTTTTCCATATAATAATTGTAACTCTTCTGGCCTGCACCTTAAAATCTTCATAACTGACACCATTGGCGCACTCAGGATTTAATCTTGGAGGGGGCCGAGCACTCAGGATTTAACCTTTTGGGGGGGGGGGGGGCAAGTTGAGTGGATGTTTTGCGAATACACACTACACATCGCATACGACCTATAACTGAGCATTTGCAGTGATCGCTAATTCATAAGTAGCACACAACATAATAAAAAAAAATGAATTTTAATTAGGAAAAGATTTTTGGAAATTTTTCTAGTGTTTTTTCCTTTTCTTTGGGGGGGTGCCCGGGCCCCTTGCCCCCCCCCCCCCTCTGGGTGCGCCACTGACTGACATGATCCTTATGCACATGGTATTCCTTCTGCATTATCTCTCTCTCTCTTAAGAGTCTCTTGCCTAATAAGATTACACTCACACCAATGTATATTCTTAGAACTTTAGAGACATATTCTAGTATTGCATCATTGATTTGGTTTTTTAAATACTTTTTACTGCCAATATCTTGTCCATCTGACAACGGACACCATGGGACAAACCTAGTATTCTCCTCAGCTGATCATAATTTCCTGCTCTAAAGTTCAGGATATAACTTTTATAAATGGAATATCATGAAAATTGAACTTCAAGAATTAAAAGTATTCTCAGAGTTCAATGTTCAAGGATTGAATTCTTTTTACTTTATGGCATTTTTATGGAACTGACTATTGTGTCTTTAAGACAATGCACCATGTCATAAGGCTGATGCAGTAACTGTTTGGTTTGTGAACATGAACATCACCACACTTCACTGGCCTCCACAGAGCCCTGATCTCAATCCTATTGAACATCTGTGGAATGAACTGGAGTGCCAGGTGAGGTCAAGGGATGAGCATGCCACAACAGTCCAGAACCTCATTATGTGCCTACAGGAAGAATGGTTCAAGATTCCCATTGATCATTATCGTATGCATCTGAAAAGTATTTAGTCATTGCAGCAAAAGGAAGTCCTACATCTTATTATAGTGGGAATCATGTCTGTTTGTTTCTCACACTACTGTGCCCATTGACTTCTTTCCAAGCAGGGTAGTTTGATTTTAGGAGTGGCAAGTCAAGTACAAGTTTTGCAGAACAAGAGGAGGGGGGGGAGAGAGAGAGAGAGAGAGATCTGGAATTACAGAGCAGGGAACTGATAAATTAAAGAAATTGATTGATTATGTTCAGTAGATTGAAAGGAGATTGGCTGAAGTAGGAAGGCAGAACCCCCTAGAGAATTCTACAATTATGTTGCTAGTAGAGGAAAAGGTGAATATGGAAGGCTGACTTTAGTTGTAACATGAATGACATCTGCTGAAGATATTGTGGAAATGTTCAATGTGTATTTCATGCAGGGAGTTAAGAGAGTGGTGTTAAAAAGCAATAGGAAGGAATGACAGAAACTGATAGTTGAAGAATAGGAAGTGTTAAAATATTAAGCAACTTTGACATTAATAAGGCTATGGAACTGAATAGGATATCATCATATATATTACAGGAATCTGTGAATTAACTGCCAGTGCCTTTAGTTGTTCCACAAGTCTGCAACAGGAACAGTCCCAGAAGAGGCAAAAGAAGGAAAAATATTGCCAATGCATAAGGGAGAATCCAAGTAAGTAGTGTCAAACTATAGGCTAGTGTGTATATCAAGCATTTGAGAGAGAGGGAAACTGGATAAGAGACAGAATACAAACCTGTATTGATGAAAATGGAAATATTTCAAGAGAGCAGCATGGGTTTGTTAAGGGGAAGTCATGCTTTAATGTGTTACATTTTATAATAGGGTGACTAGTGTATTGGACAGAGGAGATGCACAGTGATTTATCTGGATTTTGCTAAAGCATTCGATCAAGTATGCAATGATAAACTGCTCTTGAAATTGAGCAGGATGTTGATGGATAGTCTGATAACTTGGATACAGTGATGGATGAATGATAGCAATCAGTGAGTTGTGTATGGGGTGCAGTGTCCCGAAAAACGAAGGTAACAAGTAGGATCCCACAGGATTCTGTTCTGGGATCACTGTTATTTAATTAATACATCATTGATATAGTTCAGGGTGTGAGAGGAGAGAAGATATTCAGTTTAATGATGCTAAATTAGGAAGAGCAATGTCAGGAAGTTCTGATGTGATGTTGTTACAGAAGGATTTGAATAGGCTGGTGTTTTGGGCTGAAGAATGGGGGATGTCATTTCAGTGTTGCTAAGCATAAAGTTATGCGTTTTGGCAAGAAAAGATGGAATGAGATTTATCGTATTGGAGGAAATTTGCTTAAGGAGGTAGAGGAGACAAGGAATTTAGGGAGCTTAGTGGATAGATCATGCAACACATTGTGAAACTTATAAGGTTATCAAGAAAACTGTAACCTTTATGAATATGGAGATAACATTTCCACTGTATAAGGCACTAATTAAACCTCATTTGGATTTCTGTGTAAACATCTGTCACCTGACAATAAGGAAACATTGGAGAGAGAGAGAGAGGGGGGCAGAGCTGAATAACTAAGACTCTTTCATGACTGGAATATTGAATATATGAGGACTTTGGAGAATGTGATCTTAAGAGCTTGGGGATAGGAGGAGTGCTATAATTGAGATGTATAAGGTGAAAAGAACTTACCAAATAGAAACAGGGGAATTATTGCATAGGATAATGGGTGATTCAAGAATGAGAGATCATCCTTGAAAACTGTACAAAGGTCATGTGATTAAGGAAGTGAAAAGGAGATGTTTTAGTTGGTGTGCGATGAACAACTAGAATTCACTGCTACCGCGTGTGTAACACATGCTCTAACATTGAATGTATTCAAGCAAGATATGATAAACCAGCACCAATAAAAACTGGCAATTATAGCAAAAAACATCATTCAGTCTTTAATCTATGACTAAAAATTGCTTTAGTATACTGCAGTGAACATACATGACCAGAAGCACACATGCTGTGCTATACTTAAGCTGTGCATGTAATGGAATGAAACTGTTCACAGTTGAATTTTGGATTCTCAGTATTTCAGTTATTTTTAGAAGAGCTATCATGATATCAGTAGCAGATTTACAGTATTCAGAAAACTCTATTAAATAATTATACTTTTGTGAAATTAAGATATATTTCATAAAAATATCAGGAGTTAGAGAGCATATTTATGAAATGTCTAATTTTGGCTTTCTATTCCCATCATCATCAAATTCCTGATATGCTCCCTCACGGGGTGTATAGGATATGATAGTACTACATGAAAAACTTACAACATTACTAACTTCGTATTTACAATTTTCCTCCAAATCAATCTGTAAAGACTTACCAAATTTACCAGTAAAGACTCCAACATTATCAGATCTTATATTTCTATCTTCTAAGGCTTTTTACTGTATCAATCCATGTATACCTCTGGGTCTTTTTCCTGCCAACCTGGCAGAGAACACTTTAATAAATTTAGTTTAATCCTTTATCCAAGTGTGAGCAAACAAAGTTTGCGCCTGAAAGTATCTTCAGGACTGGGTTAAGGTGGTACAACACCAGGGCAACTCGTTGCAAAGGTGGAGCAAGCTACCAACACTCCTATCTCAGTATCTCCTATAATGCAAAACACATCTCCTTGCGGATATGTCTAATGTTATGCATTAAGGGAAGGGTCACTACCCAGACTAGTTTCGACCTTTATTGAGGTCTCTTCAGTGGGAGCCAGGCCCAAGTGGAGATACCAGGCAGAAGCATTAGCAGGCCATCTCTACCTATAGGATCTCTACCTATTTTATTATACTCTAACCAAGTGAAAAATAAACTTTCAACATCTTTCTCTAAATCCAGAGTAATTTATTAAAAAAAAGGGTGGCACACCATTTGGCAACTCCTATAGTTAGAGATGACCTGCTAATGCTTCTGCCTGGTATCTCCACTTGGGCCTGGCTCCCACTGAAGAGACCTCAATAAAGGTCGAAACTAGTCTGGGTAGTGGCCCTTCCCTCAATGCATTAGACATATCCGCAAGGAGATGTGGTTTGCATTATAGGAGATACTGAGATAGGAGTGTTGGTAGCTTGCTCCACCTTTGCAACGAGTTGCCCTGGTGTTGTACCACCTTAACCCAGTCCTGAAGATACTTTCAGGCGCAAACTTTGTTTGCTCACACTTGGATAAAGGATTAAACTAAATTTATTATACTCTAACCAAGTGAAAAATAAACTTTCAACAGAGAACACTTGTTTTGCTAATCGTTCCTTTCCCATTCCGTTTAAGTGACCATGCCATCTGAGATTGGCTATGCTAACAGTGTTAAGTTCTTTCCTAATATCCTCATTTTTAATATGATATTGCCACTGATGCTATCTGTTCAAGCCTCTGATCTTTCTCAGGACTCTCATATCTGTGGTTTCTAGTCTTTGGTCAAGTGTTTTATTTCTAACCCAGCTCTCAGATCCATAAGTTAAAACTGGTTTGAACACTGTCTTATATACAGCTAATTTAGTGTTTTGACTATTTCTCTTTATTCCATATAAATTTATTCAGTTGGCTTCCTACCATACTAACTTTTGTTGATTCTGCATGTCTTTTTCTTTATTTATATACCATCTTCACTAAAAATTATGCCTAAATATTCTTGTTCTATAGGTTCTCCATTCATGATGCAGTATTTTCAATGTTTCTGCTGAGTCTTTGTCTTGTTATTGCTGATTTTCATACCAAATTTATTACAGCAGTTATTCAATTTTATTCAGGAAATCTTGCAGATGTACTAGATTTATTTAGAAGTATAACATCATCTGCATAAAGCAAAGAGCTGAGATTAACATCTCCAATTTTCATATCAGGTTTAATACCACTTTCTGTCATAATGTGATCCATATAGATAATGAATAACAGAGGGGATAATGTACATCCTTGTCTGAACCAGATTTAACATCAAACCATCTTCACTACTTCCTTCAGTTCTAACTGCTTACTTAGAATTCAAATGAAGACAAAGTGTTGCTTAATATAATGCTCCATTGACACTATACATCTATAGCATTTTGAATAGCTTTTCTCATGGCACCTTGTCATATACCTTTTCTAGATCTACAAAATTTAAATACAGATCTTTGTTATATTGCCATGATTTCTCAACTATTTGTCATAAAGTGAAAATCTGATCCTGACAGTCTCTATTTGGCCTGAATTCAGCTTGTGCTTCATTAACTTTTCCTTCCACAGTCCTCAACTGTTTCTTAAGTATGCTTGCATAAATCTTACCAGGAACACTCAGTAGGGAAATATCTCTCTGTAATTCTCACATTCTGTTTTATTTCCCTTTTTATATATGGGTACTATGAGAGCTCTACTTATAATTTATACCTCCATATTTGAACATTTCTGATTGAATATCATCTACTCCAGCTGCCTTTCCACATTTCAGACTTTAGATGGCTTTTACTACTTCAAGCATGGATATGTATGCCTGATTGCTTGCCTGGTCAGTGTTTTTTTATCACGAGGCTGTCACTGATTGTTTCATTTAGCAATTTTTTAAAGTAATTACTCCACACTGCAAGGATATCTTTTTCTCCAGTTTTCATGTCATCTTTATCATCTCTAATTCTTTTTACAGCACTCTTTCCTCCATTTCTGAGTTTTTTCAACATCCTCCAGAATATTTTGCCACTTCTTGATATTTATTTTCTATGTTCTTACCAAAATCTTCCCATGACTTTTGTTTAGCTAGTTGTACACGGTATTTAGCTTTCTTACATGTGTCTCTTTATTTTCTAAGAGCACATGGAACTTTGCTAGGAACTTTTGATAAATCTTAATATTCTTAGTATTCTTTCCCTTCACCACCTCTTTAACTTCCTGTGTCCATCATGAAGCGCTGATTTTTCTGTCCTTGCAGACAACCTCACCATATGCCTCTCTGGCTAAATAAATCAATGTTTTCTTCAGGATTTGTCACTGAATCTCCAAGGTTTGGTTCCTGTTCTCAAACTCTTTCATTTTTTCTTGAATAATATTTGTGTATTTTAGCCCTACAATTCACATCTGAGAACCGCTCAACTTTTATTTGCTTTAAAACTTTCTTACATGTTCTTCTTTTCAATATGAAATTTGATTTTCTCCTGCTCAAGACTAAATGGTGATCACTTCCAATTTCAAATCCTTTGTACACTCTAGTGTACTCACCAGTGAGAAAACATCACTATCAACAATAACATAGTCATGAGACTTTTCTTATTGCTTGCCTCTTCTCTCCATGTGAATTTGTGCACATTTTTATGTTGGAACATTGTGTTAGTAATAACCAGTCCATGTCCTGAGCAGAAATCCAACAGGTATTTGTCATTATTATTAGCTTTGCTCTTTTCTCCAAATTTTTCCAAAATATTTTTGTATGTCCGACTATCATTTCCTATTCTGCTATTTAGATCCCCAACAAGGACCAACTTTTCCTTTTTCATTGTGTCAGTTGCTTTGTCTAAAGCCTCAAAAAATTCTCCCACTTCTACCTTAGTAGAACCTTCTGTGGGACCATAAGCACAAATAAGTCTCATTGTCCAGTTTCCCATTCTGATATTTGTCCACATCACTCTACCTGATATTGCTTGCCATTCAAGAAGATTAGTCTCATATTTAGTGTTGAATACTATAGCTATGCCTTCATTTCCATCATTGTCATTGCCTTAATATAACATTTTGTATTTATTGCTCAGAAAGATCTCACCAGTTTTTGTCTTTTTTGTTTCAGTCACCTCTAGTATGTCGATCTGGTCTGCTAGCTGAGGAACTGGATTTCCTCAGCTAGCTGACTTTTTGCTGTTCACCCTGGTTCCCTGGCAAAAACATTGGGGGGGGCTTATTTAACAGGGCAATGCTCAAGCTGGAATGAAGTTCTGTCATGTTGAACCATCAATTTATATTTTGGTTTAAGCCAATAAAAATATAACTTGGTCAGCTAAATCCCAAATTGCCAGTCCATCCTCATTGGTTCAGTATCCAGGTAGATAGCTAACAGGGTGCACCACGAGAGGGTGAGCATTGAACATTAGGTCAGAGGCCCTGGTCGGTTCTCTGCATTTCTTTGAAGGCTATGTGGCGGTCTCCTCTCAGTTATATAGCTTTAACCCTTAAGCACCCCTTTTGTGAAATACTTGTTAAAAACTATCTTAAATTTTTCACAAGTATTGAATTTCGGATTCTCAGTATTTCAGTTATTTTTAGAAGAGCTATCATGATGGTCATGGATTTTCCTAGTTGGAAAAGGGAGGCTCCCTGTTTAAAGAACCTACAGCATTGGAACTTAGAATGTTAGAAGTATGAACCAAGGTAAGCTGGAAATAATAAAGATGGAAATTGAGCGCAAGAAGCTGGAAATATTGGGAATAAGTGAACTTGATGGACAGGAATGGACCATTTTCAGTCAGGTGGCTATATGGTGTATTACTCAGGACATGAGACAAGTCGTAAAAATGGAGTATCTTTCTTATTCAGGAAAAAGATGGCTAGGTATGTATTTGGTTTTAATCCAGTGAGTGACAGAATCATTGATGGAAGGTAAAAGATCAAAAGGACGGCCCAGAATTAGATGGATAGACAAAATAAAAGAGGACCTGAAAACCAAATCACAACAAGCGACACCAAACTGGATAGAATTGTTCGGACTCTCCTGGGACAGACAGAAGTGGAAAGAGTTCATTCAGTCTCATCATCATCCACATAGATGATGGAAGAGAGGAGAAGAATGACAGAATCATTTCTCTCGGAGTCATTCACTGGATTGAATGAATATGACCATCATACAGGCTTATGCACACACTACAGAAGCACCAGAAGAAGAAGAAGAAGACAGAAGAAGTTTATGGCAAGTTACAAGAAGTGATAGATGTAACACCAGAACGAGATTTATGGCTACTTATTGGAGATTGGAATGCAAAAGTGAGAGAAACCGAGGAACAAAGAATAACAGCTCGTTTTGGTTTAGGTATTCGTAACACTGCAGGGAAGAGACCAGTTGAGTTTTATGCAGAGAATTCTTTGTTTGTTGTGCTTACACCTGCTTTAAACAGCACAAACGGAGATTGTATACATGGATATCACCTGATGGACAATACAGAAATCAAATTGGCTATATACTTGGACAAAGAAGATGGAGAAGTGCAATTTAGCTGTCAAGACTCTTCCAGGTGCAGACTGTGGAACAGACCATGAATTATTAGTGGCTATGATACATGTGAAATCATGGAAACTCAAAATAACACAAATGTCGATCAAATATGATCTTGGAAACATACCAGCTGAATACAATAGTATACAGAACAGATTCAACATGCTCAATTTGTGTGAAAGAGATTCAGATGAACTATAGGAAGAGATTAAAGATATAATTAAAACAGAAGCAAAGAAGAATATTCCCAGAGTTTGTAAGAAGAAGAAGAAGAAGCTTAAATGGCTTTCAGAAGTTGTCATCAAAACTGCTCAGGAAAAACAAAAATGAAGGCCACAGGAAATTTGCAGGAAGTACGGCATTTGAATGCGGAGTTTCAACGACAAGCCAGAAGAGACAAGGAAAAATTCTTTAACCAGGAATGCCAACAAATAGAAGACTAAATCAAGAAAGGAAAAACAAGAGATCTTTTCAAAAAGATCAGGGAAGTTCAAAGGTGACAATATTGAAAATAAACAGAAAGGATATTTTACAGAAGCTGCAGACATCAAAGAAAGATGAAAAGAGTATACAGAAGCTCTTTACCGAAAGGACTCAAAAATTACTGAGAAATTTGAAGAGAAGAATTATAGACAGGAGCAAGTACCACTGGAGAGTGAAGTGAGGCTGGGAATGCAACAGCTATCCAGTAAGAAAGTACCAGGAGGGGATGGAATACCTACTGAGCTGCTCAAAGCCCTGGGAGAAGAGGCAGTTAAAATTTTAACAGCTCTATGTAACGAATTTGGATCACAACAACATGGCCTAGGGAATGGAAAAAATCAGTTTATGTACCTTTCTTGAAGAAAGGCGATGCAGGAGAGTGTGAAAATTACAGAACTATAGCACTGATTTCTCATGCAAGTAAAGATTTACTTAAGATCATTCAGAAAAGACTGGAACCATTCGTGAAGAGAGAAATGCCAGATGAAGAGGCAGGATTTTGAAAAGGCAGAGGAACAAGAGAGAGAGCAGATAGCCAATGTGAGATGAACAATAGAAAGAGCACAGGAATATCAAAAGAATGTCTACCTTTGCTTCATTGACTATAGTAAGGCTTTTGACTCTGTAGATCATGTGAAATGGTGGAGCATTTCATTATCCTTCTGAGGAATCTTTATTATGAACAAGAAGCTACTGTCCGAACAGATCTTGGAGAAACTAAGTATTTCATAATAGGTAAAGGGGTGCAACAAGGATGTATTTTCTCTTCGTACATGTTTAACTTGTACAGCGAATACCTTTTTAAGAATGGCAGGGCTGGAGGAGTCTTCGGTTGGAATTAAAATTGGCAGAAGAAATATTAATAATTTGAGGTATGCAGATGATACCACCTTGCTAGCAGAATGCAAAGAAGATCTGGAGGAACTTATTATGAAAGTTAAAGAAGAAAGTGCTAAATATGGCCTTAAACTTAACTTCAAAAAAAAAAAAAAAGACAAAAGTTATGGTAGCATGTGAACTTAATGATTTGGAAGTAGATGGGGAGAAAATGAAAGCAGTTAACAATTTTGTGCTCCTAGGAACCCGAATTAATGAAGATGGGTATTGTACTGAGGAAGTTAGAAGAAGATTATTATTCAGAAAGAAAGCAATGACAAATTTAAGCAAGATCTTTAAAGATAAAGATATTAGCCTTGCAACAAAATTCAGAATTGTGATAGCAATGGTATTCTCTGTGGTACTGTATGGATGTGAAAGTGTGAAAGAAGGAAGATAGATGCATTTGAATGTTTGGAGATGCTTACTAAGAATACCATGGATGCAAAGCAAACCAATAAATCAGTGATAGACAGAATAAAGCCAGATTGCTCCCTTGAAGCTATGATCATCAAGCAAAAATTGTCATACTTTGGACATATTATGAGAGCAAATGATAGTCTGGAGAAGATGGTGATGCTTGCTAAAGTCCAAGAATTAGATTGGTGAATGGAGTTAAAGAAGCAATTGGAATGTGCCTGGAAATTCTGAAAGAAATAGCTAGGGACAGATCTGAATGGAGAGCTTATGTTTATAGAATCACCAGGAGTCGAAAACGACTCGATAGAGCATAACACACATCATGATGTCAGTAACAGATTTACGGTATTCAGAGAACTCTATTAAATAATTGTACTTTTGTGAAATTATGATATATTTCATAAAAATATCAGGAGTTAAAGCATATTTATGAAATGTCTAATTTTGGCTTTCTAAGCATATAATTTTGTCTTCATTAATTTTGCCATCACAAATGCTTTGCTTTAACTAAAATTGAAATGATTTGATAATTTTTAATAGCACATAATAATAATAATAATAAATAAAATAAAGTAAAATAATTCTCTCCAGCCAGTGAGAAATTATTAGTATGAGTTTTAATAATTTTGCCAATAAAAAATATTTGACTGAAACTAAATTAAATAACTTGGACATATTCTAGTATATATACTAAACCCCAAAAAATGTTTAAAATTCTGTAGAGCTAGAATGAGTTATTGGTGCATATATATTATAAAAAAATCTATAAAATAAAAAATAAAATAAATCTATAAAATAAAATCTATAAAAAAATATATATATTATGTATACAGTAATATCTTTGAAGAGGCAATATGACAATACACTGCTGTATAATAATAGAAGGCTGTGTACTGTATTGTTAGAACCATTCTTCAGGAAGTCAATAAGATTCAGGATTCAGTAGTGACAGTGATGGTTCAAAATGGATTGAAGTTTAGAGGGAACATTGCAAATGTTGCAAAGATTGCACATTGAATTGTTATTATGATAAGTACACTGACAAGTAGAGATAAGCAGGTGTGTTGTTGTATAAGGCATTGGTCAGACTACACATGGACTAATGTGCTCAGATTTGATCACCTAGTTTTCACAAAGTAACTAAAGCAATATCAGGAATTTTGATTATGAGGAGAATTTAAAGAAATGTAAATTGCATCATTCAGTGGATAAGCAAAAAAAGAGGCAATAAGACAGTAATGTTTAGTCAATAATTAGTTAGCAATTGGATTTTATTAGATTAATACACAGGGGAATTATGAAAAAGAGCAAAAGTTGAGAGAGGAAGTACAAAAGACTATCCTTGAAAGTTGTGCAAAGATCTCATGAAGGAGAGTGCAAAGAGTAGATATTTTACATGGAGAATGTGTTGCATTGCGAATGCTGGAAGTGTTAAGGACTTTAAGGTTCAATATGATAAATACATTGTTTTTAATAATAATGCTTAATGGTATAAACAACACAAGAGGGTTAAAATACATTTATTTTAATATTTTCTAATATTTTGCTGGTTTTTTACCCAACATCATCAGAATATAATAATAACTGTGACAGATATCCAGCACTAAAATAAGTAATTGTAGAAACAATTCATATTGTAACTGACACCTAATGCCTTACATGATGCCCCTCTACAAAGTTAATTTAGAGAATTCTGGCTATTAGATCTTAAAATGATAGTCTCCCAGATCTTTGTTAAATAAATGCAACCATACTTGTTGAGGTTGGGAGAATGCGTCATAGCTGATGCTGATTCTAAGAATAGCCTCTGAGACTTGTAACAACTTCTATATAATAAAGATATTTTTCTTCATCTGATCGTATGTGAAGGAGTATCCAGAGTGAGGTTTGTCAATCCCAACTTGCCATACAGATGATCTTGGATGTCATTTTTGTGCACTTCAAAGCAGATGTTTAACTAAACTACCAGGTCTCTCCAAAGTAGGCTAAACTGCAGGCACTAGAAACTTTATATACTCTAGGCTATTCAAGAGGATGTAGTCAATCTTTAGGAGAACATATGAAATTAGCTAGCTGAACAAAAGATTTGAAAACAGTATGAAGATCATATTTGCAGAGAAATTTGACTATTTTTCTAATGTACCCTTAACATATGGGGTGGGAATGGTTTTGCTGTGATCCCCTGTGTTGGGATTTTTTTTTTTTGGGGGGGGGGGGGCATGTAATATTTTATCTATTTTATATGGACTGTAGTCAATGGCTTAAAAACTTAAAAAGTGTTGTGACAGTCTGTGAAATCAATTTCAAGGAGCCGTGTCATTTGAACAAATAGCCCTGGCTCAGTGAGTAAGTAATTTGAAGATATCATACTGCCGGGAAGGGTGGTGGTGGTGGTGTGATTTTTTTTTATATATAAATACCTTCCAGTATGAGTGGGCTTTCTGCAGATAGAGAAGGATAATGAGCCACTAGTGTATCTTGTATCTAAAAAGGAGAGACTGTTATTATTTTCTTTTTCTGTGGTGAAGTTTATTTTAGGATGTTGGTTGTTAAGATGCACCAAAAATGTATCTAACTTGTCTGGACTATGAGGCCAAGCAACAAATGCATCATCAACATGGTGCAGCCAGCTAGACTGTTGGTTTTAATGTGGCTGTGTTGAGTGCTTGTTTTTCAAAATCCTCCATATTTATTTGCTAATAAATGATTAATTTGCAAGAGGGAAAGAGGGGGAATCCATAGCAGTCCCTTCTAGCTGTTTGTATATTTTTTCTTTCCATAGAAAATAACCTGCATATATGGTGAATCTAATTCATTTATGTTGGGAGGGAAAAATGTGGCTTAATGAAGTCTTTGTCAAAGGTATATTAGTGAAAAGTGAGGTGATTAGATTAATTTTTGGCATATATTAACAGCCAACATCCTAAAATAAACTGCACCATAGAAAAAGAAAGTAATAATAGTCCCTCCCCCTTTTTTTTTTTTTTTTTTAGATACACTAGTGACACAACTTCCTAATGGCTCATTATCCTTTTCCATCTACAGGAAACCCTCATACCCAGAAGGTATTTTCATAAACAATCACCCCCCCCCTTCCCATCAGTATGGAATCCTCAAAACACTTACTCACTCAGTCAAGGCTATTTGTTCAAATGGCATAGCCCTTGAAACTGGGCTCAGGGACCTTTGCAACACCTTTTTAGCCAAAGACTACAGCCCATCTAAAATAGATAAAATATTACATACCCCAATCCTTCCTGAACCCAATATACAATATCATAACAAAACTATTAAACTATTCCCATCCCATATGTTAAGGGTACATTACAAAAATTGCCAGAATTCCCTGCAAATATGATCTCCTAAAGATTGACTACATCCTCTTGAATATGCTGGAGTGTACAAAGTTTCTTGTGCCTGCAGTCTTATTTTGGACAAACTGATAGATTAGTTAACATCTGCCTTAAAGAACACAAAAATTACATCTGAGATCATCTGTATGGCAAGTTGGGATTGACAGACCTCACTCTGGATACTCCTTCACCCATGACAAGATGAAGAAAAACATCTATATTACATAGAAGTTATTACAGGTTTGAGAGGCTATTCTTAGAATCAGCATCAGCTATGAGGCATTCTTCCAACCTCAAGAAATATTGTTGCATTCATTTAACAAAGATCTGGAAGATCATCATTTTAAGATCTAAAAGCTGCACTTCTCTAAATTAACTTTGTAGTTATCCAACTCATACAACTTGCAGCTATAGCATGTAATAAGGAGTTGAATAGTAAGGAAATAAATGCTGCTTGGGAACAAATACATAATGGCATCAATGTGTGAATATATTCTGAAGGTCAAAAAGCTGAATAAGGTAGATGTAAAATGGATGAATGAGGGGATTAAACATGAAATATGGAAGAAGAAGAAGGCCCTTTCGAGGCAGCACAAGATGAGTAATGGTAATAATTAGTTGCATGAAAAATATAAAGCGCTGTCCAGGAGAGTAATCATTTGGTAAGGACAACAAACGTTCATGAGCACATAGCAAATCAGTGAGAAATTAGCCAAAATCAGGCTAATAAAAACTTTCTTGAGCTTTATCAATATGTGACAAGTAGAAAGAAGAATAATTATGGTAAGATGATGTTAATGGACGAAAGCAGGAGATTGGTAACTGTTGCAGAGGACATAGTCAAGGTATTCAATGAGCATTCATTAAGGTGTTTCATCCTCAGTGTGAAATCAGAATCTCAAGTGTAGAGAATGAAATGAAAGAAGACGTAATAGTGAACAAGTAAGAGGTATATGAGTTAAGCAAGCAAGATGTCAATTACGCAGTAATTGACATCTTGCTTGCAATAAGAGTTGATGCAATAAGACATCTTGTTAGGCAATAAGAGTTGATGACATATCACCATGTGTCTTAATGGAATGTTCCAAGAGATAGCATCAGATTTAGCCTACTTGTTTAACAAGGATCTTGCAACAGCACAAATCCCAAAGGAGTAGAAGGAAGGAAGGCAAATTTGTTCCATTCAAAAAGGTGGTGATAAGTTGAAGATAACAAATTATGGGCCAATCTGCAATCTGGGATTGTAATTAAGGTATTGGAGAGGCTTATGAGAGAGAGGATATAAAATTGGATTTATAACAGTGATATTTTTTGTGCTTGTGAGGATGGGTTTGTTGAGGGGAGGTTGTGTTTTAAAAACTTGCTTGTGTGCTATAATAAAGTAACAAATGTATTGGACAAGGAAGATGCATATATATTGCTATACTTAGATTTTTCAAAGGCTTTTTATAGATTGCCTCACCACAAGTTGGTAACTAAACCTGGTTGGCTGAGTGGTTAGCATATCCACTCTCCAGTCAAAAGGCTGCGGGTTTGAATCCCACCATGAACATGAATGTTTGTGATTGTCTGTGAAAATACTGGTGGTGGTGGTGGGCAGTAGATGGTTGGTGTAGATGATGATAATGGTAGTTGCAGTTCGTTGTAGTTGGTGGATTGAATGGTGAAGACAGAGAGTTGTGGAGTAGATGCCTTCCTTTGATGATCTTTGGACTCCCTGGAGGTATTTCATAATAATAATAATAAACTAAAGCAGATGGGATTGGATTATAGACTAGTGAGTTGTATAGGTGACTGGCTATCAGATTGGTATCAGCAAGTTATGTATGGGGGTGGGCACTATCTCAAAAGAGGAAATTCATTAGCGGTGTGCCACAGGGTCTTCTTGGGGACTGTTGTTATTTAATTTGTATATTCATGATATTGTGATGGATTTAACTGATGATATACAGCTGTTTGCAGATTATGTGAAACTGGAGAGAGTGATGAGGATCAAGCAGATGTTATAATGATGATACGCTTGGCAAGGAAAGTTTGGAGGAAGTTGAGGGAATAAGAGACCTTGGAGTGGTGGTGGTGGACAAGGATCAATGTTGACAAGGAGCTTAACTTGTAGAAATAAAGAGGTTCTGGTTCTTCCATTGTATAAGGCCTCATATGGATGATTGTGCATAGTTTTGGTCTCTGGTTTTTCATGGTGATAGGATATATTGGAAAGGGTCCAGAGGAGACTAAGGGCAAAACTGGTCTTTAGGATGTGGAATATGAGAAAGATTGAATACAATTTGAAAAAACCTTGTGAATAGCAGGAAGAGAAGGGATATGATTGAGACATTTAAGTTGGTAAAGGGTTGTTACAAGATTAATGTGGAAGAAATTTTTTGTAGAATGGAAAAAAAAAGAGCATACCTGGAATCTGTATGTAAAGAAGGTAGGAGCAGGGGCATAGGGAGTAGGTTCTTTGCATGGAGAGTTGTTGGTGAGTGACATGCATTGCCTGACATTGTGGTGAATGCAGATACATTGAATAAGTTTAAAGCAGAGTGTGGTGGAATCTGTGTGTAACATTGTTTGCCTCTTGTGATGGGTCTTTTGACTCCATGGAGGTCTGGTGTTAATAATAATGACACATTTTGCACTCCAGTCCAACTGAATTGAAAATTGAAGTTGTTGAACAAATTTTTGTCATGATCAAATATAGGCAAACCCCAACTTGCAAACATAATGCATGTTTAGAAATGTGTTTGTGAGTTGAATGTTCTAAAGTTGAATTTATTTTTCTCATAAGATGTATTGTTAAATGTGTTAATGTGTTTCCAAAATACCCTAATACAAATATAGTAAAAATGAATAATTCAAAAATAATTAATTTATTTTAATTATATTAATTAATTAATCAAGCATGTTTTTTTTCTTCATCAAAAGAAATCAAGTACAGTACTGTATATGTAATGTTAGTAACTGACTGATATAATGGTATTATTTTCTTATTAAGTAATTAATACAAAAGAATTAATTATTTATTTTTACAATAAAATATTATTGTGAAAATACATAATTGGAAAAGACTTAAGCTTTTTCCTTTTTTTAAAAAAAATATTTCATTTCATTGTATTTGTTTGTACCATGCCTTTTCTCTATTAGCACCTTTGCAGTATGGAAAAACGAAGCATTGGTTTTTCTATTTTGATTCTATATCCAACTTGATAAACTGCATTCATTTCTCTGTCGATTGTTATCTAAGAGATGAATGATCTTTCACTGCTAGTATAATCACATATGGTGTTAGTCTTTTCAAATTACTGCAACTATTAATACGATTGATATTATAAAGGTGACCAGCTGAATCAAGCATTTTGCCATTTTCAGATTTCTTAATTATGTTAAGTTTAGTTTCTACTGGACATATCACAATCACTACAGCTATGTTTCTTTTCCATATTTCAAGGGTAATAAAAAACAGGCTGTATATTACATATGCTGCTCTATTTTTTATTACCCTTGGAATATATACACACTATTAATTATCGTGAATTATGTTGAGCACTGAAATATAGCATAGAAAGAGGAAGGATTTACTGAATAAACATTTTATTATTATTATTATTATTATTATTATTTGACACCTCCAGGGAGCCCAAAGACTCATCGAGGATGGGCACCTGCTCTACATCCGTCTCCACCTTTCAATCACCATCTGACCGCAACTACACCAACGGCATCTACTGTCGATCACCACCACTGGTATTTCCACAGACTATCACAAACATCCATGCCCATGGTGGGATTCGAACCCGCAGCCTTTTGGCTCCATTGCACATTGTCAAATATCGCTGAACTTTGGACACTGTAAACTGTTCATAAGCAATTGGTTTTCTGTTCGTGAATTGAATTGGGAATTACAGTTTATTAATCAATGCAATGTTCGTAAATATGAATATCGCTCGTTTCTTGAAAGTTCATAGGTAGAGGTTCATTTGTGCTGTTTCATTAAAATCTGTCACCATGCTAAAGATGATCGTGTGACTACTTTTGCAGGAGGGGGGGGGGGGAGATGCCACATGAAAAAAAAATGCAAGTGCTATTGCTCCCTTCCCCTCCACACACACACACACACACACAGACACACACACACTTTCATCCAAAAGGCTAGGAAATATGTTTTCTGCTTTATTGGTCAGGTCCATAAAACTTGGTAAACTTTTTATGAAAGAAATAATAATCATTTTGTTTGTTTAGGTATCATTATCACATGGTATAAATATAAAGGCCAAATCTTTGAATCGATGTCTGATATTTGGAACCAATGCATCTCGGTTGACAAGACATCTCATGAGTGTTCTCTTCCCTGATGTTCTTCAATTGGCTAGTAGTTGTGCTCTTGGTCAGAAGTCAAATGTCACAAAAAAGACCAGACCAGCTTTGCCAAAAAATGAAGTAGATGCTATTATTGGTAAACACTTTCATATTATTTCTTCTTTGCATTAGTAATAATTTGTTAATAAATATAATTTAATGCGTGTTATTAAAGGTAAATGCAAAAAAAAAAAAAAAAGCAAGCAAGAAAAAAAAAAAGAAAAGAAATTTCATCTTTCATTATTCATGGATTAGACTGAATGACCTACTACATTAATATTATATATGTCACAGCAGATGATGATAATTATTATTATAATTATCAAGTTATTATTATTTTTCAGACATCCATAAAGTCAAAGACTCATCATGGTAGGTCACTCTGTCATCACACACACACACACACACACAGCTCATCATACCATGCCTTAAATGCATTCACATTCTCTGTGGTCACCACACTCTCTCTCTCTCTCAGGAAATGCATTCCAATCAGTCACCACACCAAAAACTTTCTTCTTTGCTCATGCCCTCCTTTATTAGCTTCCAGGGATGACCTCTTGTTCTCCCACCATTCTGTGAAAAACCTCTTCAGCAGGAATGTGATAAACTTGCCAACTTATATGTCTGTATCATATTCCCCCCCCACCACACTCCTATCCAATAGACTGCATATTGCAATCATGTCTGGACTCTTTCCAGTATCTCTTTATCCTTTTGAAAACCAGGTGACCAAATCTGCCACAGCAGTCTATATGTGACCTAATCAAGTCCTTTATACAATGGAATCATAATCTTCTTACTTCTATAAGTCAGTGTCTTCTGCATCACTGCCAGAATTTATTGTGTAGCCCTCACAATTTTAGCAATCCATCCTCTATATTTTAGATCCCTATCCACCATCACCACCAGATTTTTTATTTCCTCCAACTAATCCAATATATCCCAACCAATTGTATACTCTATACCCCATCTTTGTTTTCTGAATTTTATAGCCTTACACTTTACATCATTGAACTGGCAATTCCACTCCCATGCCATTCACTCAGTGTATTCAAGCCCTCTTGTAAAGTCACATCTGCTTTATACCCCATAGTTCTTTCTGACTTTGCATTATCTGTAAACAACTAAACATCCCAATATCATTAACATACAAGTTAAACAGCAAAGTCCCTAAAAGAGATGCTTGAGGCACACCACTAGTAACTTTCCTCTTCCTGGATATTTCTTCCCCATACACAACTCACTGATACCTATCAGATAACCAGTCTCCAATCCAACACACTAATCTATTATCCAAATCCCATTTGTTCCAGTTTAGCTATCAACTTATTATGTGGCCTTTGGAAAAGTTAAGTATATCACTGTTTATGCATCTCCCCTTCCCAGTGCATCTGTATCACATTATTTTAATAAGTAAGTAGATTACTAAAACACGACCTCACTTCAGCAAATCCATGCAGTCCATCAAAGATAATGCCACTGTTTTCAACCCAATTCTGGATCTTTGTCCTCACTAACCTCTCCAACACTAACTACAACATCACATGGATGGGTCTGTAATTTGAAGATTGAATCTTGTCATATCCATTATGAAGCAGTACAGTCCTGCCTTCCTTTTACTCTTTTGGAACTTGGCCCAGTGTTAAATATTAACACTGGGCCAAGTATGTTAAGGCAAATGTCAAGTCCCTGTCCCCATTCATGCAAAACATGCAGTGGTATATTGTCAAGTCCAAAGCCTTATTAACATCAAGTTTACTTAGTTCCCATATGCCTCCTACTCACTCATACTGTCTCCCCTCCTTCCTTTCTGCTGTACTCACATTCTGAATGATATCACATTCACAAGGATGAAATACCATTATAAATTTCTCAATATCTCAACTATATCCTTTGCAGAAGCTATTCTTTGACTGTATTCAATAACCAGTATTATTCTTCTATGATCATTCATTCTTCTGCTGGCTACATATCAAAAGACCTCCTTATGGAGTTTTTGGCTTCACTAGCTAACTGCAGCATATAATATACTTTTGCTATCCTTATCAACCAAATCACCCTCATTGCCTGCTCTTTATATTCCTTATGGAACTGATTATTACCGCTCATCTTATGCTGGCTTCATAATACCTTCTCTGTCTTTCTCTCTCTTTCTCTCCAGATTGCATGCTTAATCCCTTTATTCATCCGTTTCACAATATTTTATTTAACCTTCTGATCCTTGAAATACATTTAATCATTGCTGAATAGATAGATAGTGCTTGAATAGCACTCAAGTAGCAATGATCTCCTTTCAGACAACTCCTCATTCCATGATACAGTTGCAAGCTGTCTCCTGAGTTATTCATAATCACCAGCCTTGTAGTTTTATATGTATATTCTTTCCTCACAGAAGTCCTCATATAGCCAAAGTTAACCACTTTGTAAGCACTCTCACCAACTGGCAGAAGATTCTACACTTCATTTAGAATGACATCCTTCAATGAAATGATCAAATTTAAGACTTTCGATCTTTTTGTGCCTTCTATTACATACTGCCTAAGGTAGTTGCCCCCCAAATCAAGAAAATTAATTTTCTTTACTCCAAGATGTATCTTGTCATCTCATTCTACATTACCATAATTAAAATTACTTGTAATGATCATCCTTTTCCCATTTACTTGGCTAATTTACTTATACATTTCATTGTGACTGCCCTCCACATTACCAGGCCTATAGACATCCACCTATATATTTCATTCTATTTCACTTTTGTCTCGCATCACACTGCCTCAAAACTACCACGACTATTTCCTTCTTGTATCTCTACCTTGCATGTGCACAATTCCTTTTCTGTCATGAGCAGCATTCCACTTTCCTTTTTTTCCTTTTCTCTTTTACAAAAACATCATACCCTTTCGTCTCTAATATTTCTGTCAGGATGTCATCTTGATCCAATCTCATCTCACTTATTCCAACAATTTTTGGGTGAAGAAACTCAATCAATGCAACAGTTTTGTTCCCCTTATTTCTTATACTTCTAGCATTCATATAAAAACATAGCAGTTCGTTTCTGGGTTTATAACAAGTTCTGACATTCCTCTTTCTTATTACCCATCCCAGAAGCCTCTCCAGTCCAAAATACCCCCCCCACACACACACACAAACAAATCCCATGCCATCCATTCATTTTTTGTCTACTCACCCATGCACTTCCTCTTCCAGCATTGACCTTTCTCATGTTGTGCTCGCTATCCACTCTGTTCTCCCATTCTCCCCACTCATGCTGTTCACTACTTCTTTCATAAGCACTCCTTCAATTACTCCTTCCTTGCTCTTCTGTTCTTCCACATCACTTCTTACTGGCTTAGATCCAATCTCTACATACATTAGTTCCCCCCCCCCTTTTTTTTTTTTCAGCAGCAGCAGCCTCTCCAAAAACCTCACATGAAATTCACTCAGATGCAGTCCATCACTCTTACACAGCTCCATTCATCCATCAGATTCACAAAGTGCACTCCTTTCTCTTCACACATCTCCACTAAAATATCTTTGCTGTCCACCTCATATCATCACTGACTACCTTTCCACTATTATCTTTTATTCTTCTGAACACCATTCTTACATTCTCCTAGTATTGAACAAAGTAATTCATTGCTACTACTACTACTATTATCAACTATATTGCTTGCTTACTCCTCATATTGAATGCTTCAATCACTCTACCCATGCTACCTCAAGGAAAACAAATCTTGTGCATCCCCTCATTCACCACTCCTCTAATTATTGAATCCCATACAATTTCAGTCATTCTTTACCTCTTACCTCATATCTCCATCATTCATTTCAGTTTTCTTCAATCTTCCATACATATACAGTTCTCTTCATTTCACTCTGCATATGCTTCATCTCTTTCCTCATCTTCATCAACTCTGCTTTCAAATCTTGCATCACTTTTTTTCTGTCATTCACTCTTGCTGTCTTACTATCAGTCATATATGCTTTTTTGCCATCGGCTCTTCTCATTATCTTATCATTAATTGCACTCAGTTTTTCTTCTTCATTTTCACACACTTTCTTATCATCAGTTGCAGTTGCATTCTTTTCTTTTCCATCAGTTTCACATACAACAGTAATTGAATAGTAGTACATGCTTTCTCAACCCATTTCATTTACTTTATATTATATTACATTGTATTCCCTAACTCTGATTTAAACAAGCCTCATAGTTCATCAGCATATCACACTTCCTACAGACCCACACTTACTCACTCATCTCTCTTATTCAATCTCTCCATTTAAACAGCTGCAGCAACTCCCCATGCATACATACATATTACACACAACACAGCACACTCACCCTACATTTTGTCCCAGAGTGCTATACTGTAAACAATGGATTTAAAATAATACTATTTAAAAAATTTAACAGCAAACACCATGTTGTTGTTAGCCTATATGTCCCACTGCAGGGCAAAGGCTTCCTCCAACCCCTCTCACTCTCTCTCTCCTATCCTAGGCCACTCTTGTCCATGTGACACCAAGCTGTTTTTCGATGTCATCTCTCCATCTTTTTCTCTGTCATCCAGGTTTTCTGACTCCTTCTCTCAGTAGCCACTCTGTTGCTCTCTTTGACCATCTGTCATCTTGATATCTTGCCAAGTGGCCTACCCAATCCCATTTTGATTTCCTAGCTCTCCAAATGACGTCTTTTATTTTTGTTAAGTGCTTAAGTTCTTGCTCCTTATTCTATCTTAAGTTCTTGCTCCTTGTTCTATCTAGTCTGGATACTCCAAGTAAACTCCTCTTTGCTCTTTGGCAAACATGGAGCTTTTTTTTTGTCTGTGTGGTGGTTAGTGCCCAAGTCTGGGAACCATGTACTAATCACAAATGTCACACAGCACCATTTACTCTAAAACGTTGGAAGACATCAAAATGTTTAATGAGGAAGAGCAGAAGGCAAACTTCTAATGAAATTAACAAGAATGAAGAAGCTGAATTAATGCCGTCAGGAAGTTTGTCTATTGATAGAGTAAATTTTGGAAGAAGATGCCTCCACCTGTAAGAAGTAAATTAAAATAATTTAAAGTAAGTAAAATGTAAGAAGGATATATCATTGAAAACTGGAATTAATAAAAATAAAAAATGAAAAGAAACTGGGTTAAGATTTTAGGAATATAAATGAATGAACTTAATGGTTCACTTTGATACTGAAGACCTTAGAATTTATTATTTTGGACGTGAAAGTTTTACAAGAAATGGGGCATTTCTTCAGAATAAAGGCATATCCAGTGAATGTCACACTCTTACAGGTGCATGCACTTACAACAGATGAAAATATCCATTACAAAGAGGTGGAAAAGTTTATGATAGATTGCAATAAATGAAATGATGTATATGATTGATAAGGCAGATGAAGGAGGCACGGGAAAATTTGATTTTGGACTGATGAATGCAGTAGGAGAAACAATGTTACAATTTCTTTATTGCAAACACTTATTTTCAACAACATAAAACAAGATTGCACATAGACTTCACGAAGCGGTGAATAAAGAAATCATATAATATTATTATTATTATTATTATGTAACACCTCCAGGGAGTCCAAAGACTCAATTAGGGAGGGTACCTACTCTATACCTCTGTCTCCACCACTCAATCCACCAACTACAATGAACCACAACTACCATCATCTACACCAACGCCATCTACTGCCCATCATCACCACCACTAGTATTTTCACAGACAATCACAAACATCCATGCCCATGACAGGATTTGAACCCACAGCCTTTTGGCTGGAGAGCGAATATGTTAACCACTCGCCAGGCCAGTATATAGATTGTATTGTTGGCAACAGAGAGTGGACAAGTGTTATCAAAGCAGAAAAAAACACTACCTGATGTTGAACAATTACTGCCAAAGTTAAATTGAAATTAACTACCTTACCAGCCATTATGGATCAAATACGCATCCTCATACGCTTTGTATCTATCATATATTTCAATGTAATATCAATGGTATTACATTAATATGCACTTCGCATCCATGATAATTTGGGAATACTTCTTGAGGAAGGATGTCCCAGAGGACAGAAATGGATGGAATAAAAGAAGATGAATAGAAGTAGGTTCAGTGTGTTTGCAGTTGCACAACGAAGGAGTGCTGAGCAGCTGCAGCTCTTGTATTAACAGGTGCAACAGAAAGTGGAAGAATGATGGTTTCCAATTCACTGGATCAGTAACCATGGAAGTATCTGTAGAACAGTGTTTCAGCACTGTGCCTGTGAGATAGATGTTGAAGTGATTCTGTAAGAGAGAGAGAGAGGGATCATCTATGATCCTAATTGCATGCCTCTGGATGTTGTCAAGGATTTTAAATGAAGTTTTAGATATACCACTCCAAAGATGTGAGCAGTATTCTAAACATGGACAGATTTGGAATTTGTATATATATAAATATATAAGGTTGTTTTATAGCTAACACTGATTCTGATGGAATAAATCCAAAATTTTCAAAATGATGAAGAGATGTTGGAGAGGGTCCAGAGTTTCTGATCTCTGGAATGTTGAATATGAAAAAATGTTGAGACAATGCAATTTTCAGAGTCAGGTGGATAGCAGGAAGAGGGGTGATGTGATAGATGTCATCCAGAATTGGGTGGACAACAATGGTATTATCTTTGATAGAGAGCATGGATTTGCTAAAGTGAAGTCATGTTTTAGTAATTCACTTATAATAAGGTGATAGCAGCATTGGACATGGGAAATGGATATACACTAGTATACTTAGAATTTGCAAAGGCGTTTGATAGATTACTGCATGACAAGTTGATAGTCAGACTAGAGTGGATAAGGTTGAATTTTAGACTAGTGCATTGGATTGGATATTGGCTGTCTGATAGATATCAACAAGTTGTGTATGGGCAGCAATATCTCAGACGAGGAAAGTCACTAGTGTCATGCTTTAGGGTCTATTTTAGAGCCACTGCTGTTTATTCTGTATGTTAATGATATTGGGAAACAAGATAAAGAAATAAAAATAAGAACTGCCATAGCTAAAGATGCCTTCTGGAAAAATAAAGATCTACTCAGAAGTTCTGTAGGTATAGAGACAAAGAAGAGAATGATAAGAACATCAGTTTGGCCCGTTTTCACATATGGAAGTGAGACCTGGGTATTCAAGAAGAGAGTAAGACAACAGATAGAGGCCTTTGAAATGTGGTGCTACAGAAGAGCCCTGAAAATAGAGCACGTGACAAATGCAGAAGTACTACAGAGAATGAAAACACAGAAATCTTTATTGCACGAAATGATCCAGAGAAAGATGAGACTGGCAAGACATGTATTGAGAGGATCAGGGACAGAGGACACTAATAGTTTTAGAAGGAAAGAGGATCAAGAGGTGAAAAAAGAAGAACATGGTTTGATGATATAAGATCATGTGTCTATGCTGAAACAAAAAGAAGAGCTGCCAAGAGAGAGGACTGGAAGGACATGGTGCTGCACCCTCACATTGAGGAAGTTACATGATAATGATGATGAAGAATGATACTGGGGAAGATTTGGATGAGGATATTCGGTTGTTTGCAGATTATGCAGAGTTGGGATGAACTATGAGGAGTAAAGCAGATATTCTGGCCTTACAAGAAGACTTGGACAGACTGAGTGAATGGGCATGAAAATGGAGATGCCAGTTAAGTGTTGAAAATGTAATGTTCTAAAATTTGGAAAACAAAGATGGGATGTAGAATTTACTCTTGGTGGAGATATATTGATGGAGGTGAAGGAAATAAGAGATCTTGGGGTTATGATGGATAAGGATCTGAAATTTAGAAGACATGTTACCAAAATTGTGAGGACAACACAAGGAATTTTGGTAATGATTGTAGAAGTAAAGAGATTGTAGTTCCACTGCACAAGGTTCTGATTAGGCCACATATGGACTACTGTGCTCAGATTTGGTCACTGGTTTTCAAAATGTTGAAGAGGATCCAGAGGCAATTGACCAAAATAGTTTCTAATCTCTGGAATGTTGACTATGAAGAAGGGTTGAAACAATATAATTTGCAGAGTCTGGTGGATAGATGGAAGAAGGGTGATGTGATAGAGACATACAAGTTAGTAAGGAGCTGTTATAGGATTAATGTTGAAGAGGTTTTTCATAAAATGGTGGGAGATTGGGGAAGAACAAGAGGTCATCCCTGAAAGTTGTATAAGGAGGGTGTGAGCAAGGGAGTGAGAAGTTGGATTTTTGCATGGAGAGTTGTGAATGATTGGAATGTCGTGCCTGAGAGCATGGTGTCTGCAGAGAATGAATGTGTTTAATTAAGGCACGGTATGATGAGCTGTGTATGACAAAAGGAATCTCCTAAAGGAGTCTGTGACTTAATGGATCTTAGACAATAATAATAATAATGTTTGATGCTGATGCTATCGCTAATCCTTCCTTTCCTTGATCATTATTGCCTGAATATAACATCCTGTACTTATTATTTAGTAATATCTCACTTGTTTTTGTCTTCTTTGTCTCAGTAATGCCAATTATGTCCATGTAGTACTTTTAAAATTCTGCAAGGTCAATTTCTTTTCCATTAATACTCCTTATACTGATGATTCCTATCTTCATTTCTTCTGATTTTGGGATTATTATTCTTCTTCTAGATGTTAAGTTTGAGCATGTTCTGGTAGGTGACTTTTTCACTGTCGCCTTAGTTTTCAGATGAAAACAGAGAGGGCCCTTTGCTGGGCATTGCCCTTTAACAGGGCAATGCCCCAGCCAGCATAAACTCTTCTTGTGTTGTATCATCACCATATGTATTTGTGATATAAGCCAATAGAGAGTGCAACTGGTCGTTCCAGACCTGGTAGATACCTACTAACTGAATGCACCACATGAAGGTGAGGATTGGACATTAGGTCAGAAGCCTTAATTGGTTCTCCACATTCCTGAAAGGTGATGTGAATGTCTCCTCCCAGTTATTTGACTTTGACCCTTCTGTTCACTTTAAAATCTTAATTTAAAAAAATTTAACCAAAAATATTCTGACATTTATTGTTTGCTTGATATTACTTCATTATTTACATACTGTGCATCACATTGATAATACTGGATTGCAGTAAATTGGCATATTGCAAAAGTTGGTGATGTGAAAAGTTGGTCAAAAAACTACTTGGATGTTGAAAAACACACTAACAGGTAAAGATAGGGAGGTTATTGTCCCTCTTTATAAGATTATGATTTTATCGTATCTTGACTGCTGTTTACAGATTTGGTCACTTGTATTTCTTGGGGATCAGAAGGTGGTGGAGAGGATTCAGAGACGAGCTAAAATAGGTCTATGGAATGCTCCCCATGAGGATGGACTTGAAGGTGTGTAGGTTGCAAAGTTTAATTAGCAGGCATTTTTGCTTGGAGGGTGGTGAGTGAGTGGAATGGATTGCCAGAATTAGTTGTGTACATCCTGACAGTGAATGAGTTTAAGGTGAGGTATAATAGGTACTGTGAGTATTAAGGTTAGTGCGGTTCTCCAACAATGAGTCTTCTAACTACATGGAGCTACCTGTATAACAATAATAATAATTTACCAGTGTTCTGTTAACAGAGACCCTTGACCTTATTAAACCATCCCTTTCCTCAACATAATTGAATTACACAAATTCACTGTACATTCTGGTTATTTTTCAGAAAGGAAAAACATACAAACAGCTAGATGGGACTTAAATGCCCCCACCTCAAAGCGAATTTGTATTTCTAGGAATTTCTAGGAAACTATGCACTCATCAGGGCTACACAAAATCTGGCTGTGCTATATTGATGATATGTTTGTTATATGGCTAGACACAACAGATACAGTTTAGTACACTTAAACAGCCAACATCCAAAAATACACTTTGCTATAAAAAAAGAAACACCTTCCTTTCTTTTTTTCCTAGACACATACACATGATACTTCATATATTCTTCTGTTTATATGAATCCCACATAGAGTGGAAGATACATACATACATACAAGCATAGTTACACCATTATCCATCAGAAATAGTGTGGAATCCTCAAAACATTACAAAGAGAGCCATGCTATTCTTCAAATGACATAGCTCTTGCTACTGAATTCAGCTACCTTTGCAACACTTTTTTTTAGCTCATGGCTATGACTGGTATAAAATATCGAAAATAGTCCATAGCTCTTTATCATTCCCACAACCACTATACAAAATAACAGTAAACCTATTCTCAACCCCTATATCCAGGGTACATCTGAAAAGATAGCTAGTTCTTCACAGATATAATCTCCATGTTACTTTCATACTACATGTTCAGCTAGTAATCTTTATCTATTTTTAAGATCAGTTTAATTCTTTTGAGCATCCTGAAGTGTATCAAGTTTCTTGTGCCTGAAACTTAGCCAACTCTGAATGAACAGACTGGCAGACTATACTCTGGATACTCCATCACACAAAAGAAGAAAATGGTGCTGCACAGAAGTTGATATACATCCAAGAGACTATTTTTGGAATTAGCATCAGCTATGAAATGCTCCCTTGACCTCAAAAAGTATGACTGCATTAATTTGCCAAAAATGAGGGAGATGGTCATTCTGAGGACATATATAGCCTGACTTATCTGAATTAACTTTTTTTTTATATGATCTCTAGAGGATATCTTCATAGCATATTGGTTTCTTTTCAGTTACAATTTGACATATTTCTCTACAACAATCCTGAATGAATGTTGTGTTTTACAAAGTAATAATTTGTGCTCTGAAGATGGGTAGAAATTCAGTGAAATATTAGCTCAATAAATTCATTACTTATTGAGGCAAGATTAAGAATGCTAGTGATACAGTGAGGATGTAGAGAGTGAATGTGAAAGATATATTTATTTTGGCTAGTACAAATGATTTAGCAGGTAACAAATGTAGTATGCAAGAGATATGAAAGCATTACTAGTACATGTGAAAAAGTGTAAAAAAAAGTAGTGAATCTGTGGTCAGGGTATGATAGAGGTAAGCTGAGAAGCCGAATGATGATCACAAATGAGTCAGTGATCTGGGTAGTGGCCCTTCCCATAATGCATAGCATTATACATGTCTGAAAGGGCATGTGCTTTGTATTATGGGATACTAAGACAAATGATGTGAAGTCATTAGCCTCTATCTACAAGTCTGGGGAGGGGGGGGGGTACAGGTGAATGTAGGTTTAGGCAATCTATGTCAGCAAGTGGGGCGAGTGATCAGATGATGCACTGTAGCTCCCAGGTTCTTAACTTTAGTCGGCTAAGCAATGGAAGGTGTAAGCAAGGTTGTGGGATGAAGGACAGTATTGCAGTTGATGTATACTAATGTAAGAAATATTCAGAATAAGGGCAAGAAGTTTTTTGACATTGGTTAACTCAACTTGGCCAAAAGTTATAGGCATTAGTGAGACTTGGTTGACTGAGGATAATATAGTCATAAGAATAGAATGCAAAGGATATAGTATCTTTGGAGAGGGCAGAAGGAAGAGTTTTGCTAATGGCAGCAGAAGAATTGAAGCCAAAAAAAGAGCAAGCACATCAGGAGGATAGTGATGCATTCCAGAGCATTGCAGGCTACAAAGCTCCTCTATAACTAGTGCCTTAAACATTGATTTACATACTATCTTCCAATGGGTATTAGGACAACCTTGTGATGCATTCCAGAGCATTGCAGGCTACAAAGCTCCTCTATAACTAGTGCCTTAAACATTGATTTACATACTATCTTCCAATGGGGATTAGGACAACCTTGTTTATGTTCAATCCTACCAAAACATAGTCTTGCCTTTTTCTCGTGCAAAATAGACTCTTACCCTCAGTAATACACAAATCATCAGACAAGATCAGATCTTTGCTTGGACTAACATTTGCTTCCAGTCTTTCCTGGCATAAATGCATCACATCGATGGCCTGGCCTCCTCAGCATTCAAGAAACTTAGCATTCTCTTTCATTCAAGAGCCTATTTTACACCCAACCAACTCTTCACTAATACGTGTTATTAAACGTCTCATTAAACATGCATTGTTGTGCACGTTTAATGAGATTCTATTGTAATCATGAGCCCCAACTGTATGTTATTCCTATTATTGTTTAAAACTACTGTACTGATGATGTCCTAAGATACTTAGGATGAAATATTTATGATTAAATAATTTTCACTATGGTTAATACGTGTATTTCTTTTAATTATGATTGCACCACAGGTTTCATTATTTAAAAAAAATAATAATAATAAGCTACATCGTTCCAGCTATCATGTTCAGGGTCTTCCTGTGTGTCTTTTCTTGTCAATTTTATTTGTACATACTTGTTTGATTAACTGGTCATCTGTTCACCAAATGTGACCAAACCACTCAATTCAACTCTTGTTTCTGATAAACAGTAGAATGTCAGGTCTTTGAAGCAGGTTTTGTTGCAGAGATTACATCCTCATTCATATAGTCCAGTATTTTGATTTTAAGATGGTCCAAAAATTGTTCTCGGTACTTTTCTTTCAAATATGATAAATTTTCTATTATCTCCCTTTGTTGTCGACCATATTTCACAACCATCGTTAATATCGGTTGTAGATAGTTAAATAGAGTTTTTCTTTTGATTTTTTCAATAATATTCTAGACTTCATTAGCTGTAGAATTGCAAAATATCCACAACTGGCTTTCCCAGCTTTCTCCTCTATCTCTTAATGCATATCATTGTAGCTGTTAATGTTGACTCCTAGATAGTTAAAATTATCCACGTGCTCAAAGATATAATCATCAAGAACAAAGTTGGATTGGGCTTGATGGGTCCTTGAAATATATTTAGTCTTTTCTTGGTTTTATGACAAGACACATAGGCTTACTTGCCTTGATTACTTTAGGTGTAGTGTGTATAACATCCTTATGAGAGTCTCCAATGATAACAATATCATTGGCATAAGCCAATAGAATGTTGTTGCCATTATCAAAATGCTAGCTCAATAAATCAATAATTTATTTTATTCTGGTGTTGTTTATACTGTGAAACACTATTGTGTAAAAACATACTTGTTTACTTCTATTAACAAAAATTAGTTAAGTTTACACATTAACACATTGTTTATATTACAATAAGCCCCATCTTAAAATAATCATGGTATCCACTGGTACCCACTGATAATAATAATTGCACCTTACTTTCTTGCCTTTCTTTCCTCACAACTTCTACCTGGCTTTCCACTTAACATGTTAATGTGGTCTTCATAAAGCACATATTTATAGCTGAACTGTGTTCTTGTGTGACTTATTCATCTTAAAATTTTCTGAACATTACATTTATATTTACTGTGCATATAGTTTTCAAGTGTGTTACTGGCCTGGTTGGCCAAGTGGTTAGCATATCTGCTCTCCAGCTAAGAGGATGCAGGTTCGAATACTGCCAAGGACATGGATATTTGTGATTGTCCTACTACTAATCAGTTACCATATGTACTGCTGTGACCTGCGTCCTGTTGCAGTATAATCTTTGATGTCTTTGCACCATAAAAATAAAATAATAAAATTAAAAAAATATTATTACACTTGCTCAAAAACATATTACTTCTTTTTTAATATATAGTAACTATAACTGAATAGAAATTATTTAATTATAATTAAATAATAATTATAAAATTTGAAATTAATGAATCTGTAATAATTGTTAATTAAGTTGAAAGTTTTATATATAAACTGATTAACAAGTACGGTACAGTTCTGTCTTTTTTTCCCATTCTAATTTTCAGACTAAGCCTAGTCTGGAGATAGGTAGATGTTTTGTAACTCACTCTACTGTATTTTTCATTAATTTGTGGATTGGAATTCATAAAAGCATGTGAATACTTTTATCAACAACTAATAAATAATACCAGATGTTCTGCATCCAAAACTAAATATAAAACATAGGAAGGTTGGTTGATTGGTAGAGCCTTTGCTACTAATGGCTCGCAAAAAGTTAAGCAGGTTTGAGTGCGGTTAGTAGTTAGAAGGGGAACAATCATTTGATGGTATTGGCACATTCTCCCTCGATGAGTCTTTGGACTCCCTGGAGGTGTCACATAATAATAATAATAATAAAAAGAAACTGTATCATAATCCATTTGGATTTTTGTTTGAGTATTTCCTGGTTCATTTGGTCAAGTAGATAGCATCTCTGCTTTCAGTCAACAGGTTGCGAGTTCTATCTCTAAAAATAATTGTCAATTGATATATTTTCATAAATGCTGCAAGTGACATGTCTTTACAAAAAGTAAGCATCTATCTCCGAAGCAGGGCTCTCAGATATTTAACCTTTAGGCTAACCTACAGTGCTTATGTATGATAGTTTTTTCTTTTAAGGTCACATGGTGGTCAGTATTCACAGTGAAGAATTTATGGAGACATAACACACATGTTAGAATAATTACTTTACTTAGAATTAAGAAAATAATATGTGATGTTTCAGCCTCTATATTGAGGTCGTAATCCGGAACATTACAGGACATGCTACTTGACACTACACAAAAGTAAGATGAATCTAAATACTTTGTTAATTCATTTACCCTGTATTAAATATGACCTTATTTAATACATACCATACAACATGGTATGTTGATTACGTTTTGCTGTTATAACCAAAAATCTGTCTTCATGCTCTATAGTAAAGTGAGAGCAACTCCTTAGCAAATGTCTGGAACACATTCCATTAGTTTGAAATGCTGCCCAGAGCCTGGCTACAATGTTATGTGAGATTCCAAACTCTCTGTCAATATCAGTAATTCTGCAGCCTTCTTCAAGCTTTCCAATAATTCTTTCCCACGTTTACAAGACATCCAAGTTTGCAACTTTATTCCTTCACGAAAAGAGCTTCCTACACACACAATTTGCTTAGAACAGCCTTTTGCCCTTTATCCTGTTGAGTGCCGTCACATGATTCAAAATTTTGAATGTGTACCTGCTTTCTACTCGAAATCGTCAGTTATATAAGTTGCCACAAGCTGATTTGCCTGAATTTTCAGTAGTAAACTTTAGGAATAGTGTTCATCCTTAGGTTTTGAATACCAGTGTAAATATATATATATCAGTTCCACACATGAAAAGTCCCAGGACCATAACATGACATTATGATGTGTTTATAAGAGAGCAATTGTTTATAAAGAAGAAAGGAATATGTTGATATTTTTTGAAGACTTGAGTGTTGTAATCATTGGGCAAATGGTATGAGAAAGACTGTTTCAAAGAGCAGAAATGTAGGAAATGAAGATGGAGGATGAGAAGTTGGTTCATTGGGTATGCAGTTGAACTGCAATGGTGTTGACCAGCAGGTACTTGCATTTATACATAATTAAAGGAAAATAGAGAAATGGTAGAAACTGTGAGAAGTGGACGAGGGCTACCGCATCAAGGGCAGGTGCGGTTAAAGAAGCGAGCCCAGCAGGTGGAGACGATGTTGCGAGTGGGAACACTGAATGTTGGAAGCATGACTGGAAGGGGAAGAGAGGTGGCAGACATGATGAGGAAGAGGAAGTTGGACATTTTATGTGTGCAGGAGACAAGATGGAAAGGGGGAAAGGCAAAGGAACTGGGAGATGGATATAAATTGTTCTACTCTGGAGCGAATAACGAGGGAAGAAATGGTGTAGGAATTGTGGTGTGTGGCAGAATGAAGGGTGAAGTACTGGACGTGGGTAGAAGGAACGACAGGATCATGCGAATGAAATTGGATCTTGGAGAAGAGCAGGTGGTCGTATTATGTGTGTATGCCCCGCAAGTTGGTTGTACAGCAGAGGAAAAAGATGAGTTCTGGAACGTGTTAGATGAAGAAATGAGGGAATTGGAAGAAAATGAGATGGTGATTGTCGGATGAGACTTGAACGGGCACATAGGAAGACAGAATAGAGACTGTGAAAGGGTGCATGGTGGCCACGGAGTGGGAATGATGAACCAGGAAGGAGAGAGGGTTGTGGACTTTGCAGTAGCGTTTGATCTGGCAATTGTGAACTCGTTTTTCTTCAAGAGGGAAGAACATTTGATAACATTTAGAAGTGGTAACAACAGCTCACAAATTGACTACATTTTGACTAGAAGAAAACATCTTAAGGTTGTGACAAATTATAAAGTAATTCCAACAGATCAAGTAGCACAACAACACCGACTGCTGTGCGCAGACTTTAAAATAAGATCGAAGATAAGAACTTCTGGTTGCCATGGGATGAAGACAATTAAGTGGTTTCGCTTAAAAGAGGAGAGTGTGAGGAATCGTTTTAGGGAGAGAGTGTTAGAGAGGATTTCGGATGGACTGGAAAGTGTACAAGATTGGTGGAAACATAATTCAAAAGTAATCCTGAGCTGTGCAATCGAGGTGCTTGGTGAGACATCTGGAAAGATTAGAGAGCAGAAGGAGGGTTGGTGGTGGAATAATGATGTACAAGTGGCAGTGACAGCTAAGAGGAAGGCAAAGCAGAAGTGGGATGAGTCAAGAGTGGAAGAGGACAGAGAGGTGTACAAAGAGAGAAAGCAAGAAGCCAAGAGAGTTGTGGCACAGGCGAAGGCCATGGCATATCAAGATCTGTATGATCAATTAGAAACAAAGGAAGGACAGAGAAAAATTTACCAACTAGCGAAATGTAGAAATAAAGCAGCTAAGGACATCTTACATGTAAGGCAGATCAAAGATGCTGAAGGAAGAGTATTATGGAGGGATGTGGACATAAGAAACAGATGGAAAATATACTTTGAGGGACTTTTGAATGAGGAAAATGCAAGGACTCACAGAGGAGATGGGCAGCCTTCTGAGGGGATGGTGCAGAACATCAGTAGAATGGAAGTGACGGAGGCCATGAAGAGGATGAGGAATGGAAAAGCGGTGGGCCCCGACTGAATTCCAGTGGAGGCATGGAAGGCACTGGGGGAGAGGGAATTGACCTGCTGTGGGACCTGTTCATGAAAGTTTGCCAACAGGAAAATATACCGAGGAATGGAGGGAGAGTACTCTTGTTCCCATCTACAAGGGTAAAGGGATGCACAAGACTGTAAAAATTACAGAGGAATAAAGTTGATGTCCCACACAATGAAGATCCTAGAAAGGGTTCTTGATGGTAGATTGAGGGAGGAGGTGGAGATTGCAAAGGAACAATTTGGCTTCATGCCTGGTAGATCAACAACAGATGCTATCTTTGGGTTACGACAGATGATGGAAAAATATCGAGAAAAACAAAGGGAGCTACATCTGGTATTTATTGATCTGGAGAAAGCATACGATAGAGTGCCAAGGCAAGAAGTCTGGAGGTGTCTGAGGGAGAAGAAGGTGCTGGAGAAATATGTCAGGTTGGTGTGGGAAATGTACAGAAATGTGAAGACAAGTGTTCGGACCCGTTTGGGACAGACAGAAAGTTTTCAAGTAACAGTTGGCTTGCATCAAGGGTCAGCATTAAGTCCGTTTCTGTTTAATGTTGTGATGGAGGTGGTAACAGAGGAGGTGAGAGAAGATGCACCTTGGACAATATTGTATGCAGATGACATCTTGCTGTGTGTAGATTCAAGAGAAGAAGCGGAAACTAAACTGGAAAGATGGAGAAAAGTACTGGAAGAGAGAGGTATGAGACTGAGCAGAAGTAAGACAGAGTATATGTGTTGCGCAGTGGGCAGTGGCCAGGAGACAGATCTGGAGCTGGAAGGAAGGTGAGAGACTTTAGATACTTAGGTTCAACAGTGGAAGAAGATGGAGGAGCTGAGAAGGAAGTGGGATGCAGGATACAAGCGGGTTGGAGGAACTGGAGGGAGATGGCTGGAGTGTTATGCGATAAGAGGGTGCCGATCAATCTGAAAGGCAAAATTTATAGGACAGTAGTGAGGCCAGCTATGACATATGCTATAGAAACTGTGGCCCTGAGGAAAAATAACATCAGCAGGATGGAAGTAGCAGAGATGAGAATGCTTAGGTGGATGTGCGGTGTGACCAGAAAGGATCATCTGAGAAATGGCTATGTCAGGGGAACAGTGAAAGTTACGAACTTAGGAGCGAAAATACAGGAGGCAAGGTTGAGATGGTTTGGTCATGTGATGAGGAGGGAGGATGAATATGTGGGAAGAAGGGTCATGCAGATGGATGTGCAAGGAAGGCGGAAGCGTGGGCGGCCAAAGAAGAGATGGAGGGAGCTGGTAGAAGAGGACTTGAAGATGAAGAACTTGGATGTGGTGACAGCCCAAGACAGGAAGGTGTGGAGGAGACTCGTAACAAACAGTGACCCCACTTAAGTGGGAGAAGCTGTAGAAGAAGAAGAAGAAGAGAAATGGTAGCAGCCAATTCAGTGGAGCAGTGTCCAATGAAATATCTATAGAAAAGACATAATGCCATTATGTCTCATCTACAAGAAAGTAACTGAAAGCAGCAGTCAATAAGGGTGGAGTCATCAATTAAGTGAATATTTCTCACTTCTGAATACAATTAAGCATTCTGAGAGGGGATCTTAGATGCACTATCCCAAATGTGGGAAGAGTATTCTAAGGTTGGGCAGATTTGAGATTTATAAAGTGTCAGGAGTTAAGTAGGAGTACTGTTTGGAACAAAAAAGAATACCAAGCTTTTTGAAGGATGAAGAGGCCATATGCCTGATATGCTTATGCCAGAATAGGTTACATATGAGAGTTAACCCAAGAAGAGAAATGATCCTAGTTGACAAGCAGGATTTTTTCAAAAATGAGGAACAGTCAGAGTCTTTCTTCCCTGTAATGAAGCAGGATTACATTTTGGTGGCTTTAAAATTCACAGCAAGGAGATCAGTGTTTAAGGCATTAGTTAAAGATCTCACAGTGTGAATTTCCTGAGAGCTACAAGGTTTTGAAAATGAAAAAGAAGAGCGGACAGCATTGTCATTAACAAACATATGAATAGGATTGAATGTCAGATTTAATGTATAAGAGGAAGAGTGTAGATGAATGCACCGACCCTCCCCCCGGTATACAAAAGCATTGGTTGAAAAATCTGATGAAAGGAAATCATCTACCATGACCCACAATGAATACCAGAGAGGATCTGGCAATCCATTCACAAAGGGAAAGAAGATACCATAAGATGATAACTTTGTAAAAAGGCCATGATGCCATGCTTGATCAAATGCCTTTGAAATTTGGAGAAACTCAAGAAGTGGTCACTCAAGAGTGATCTCTCGAGTTTCTCAAAACGTTTCAGTGCCTGTATTCAAAGGTGTTTGAGGTTGGTTAGGAGAGCTGCTGTGGAATAAGAATGGCAGAATCCATATTGTTGATCATTAAGTAATCGGGGAGTCTCCAAGTACTGAAGTGGTTGGCTGGTGATGATTACTTTTGATGGTCATTATTTTTGAAGTTATAGCAGAGGGCATTAGTTTGATGGTTAATTCTTATCTCCCCTTTGGGTAACAGGCTGAATAACAGCTTGCTTCCAAGCTGTTGGGTAGTGCGAGATGAGTATGACAGCTTGAAGAGATGATGTATCATCTCTTCAAGATGGGTGTGAGTTCAGGAGTACCAATTTTACTAAAACTGGAGGAATACCACAGGGTCAGGGGCCATATTTTATCAGGTCTATCTCCTTCTGGAAAACTTTCAGAGGAGGCAGTATTACCATTGTGCCATTACGATGTGAGAGAGGAGGGAGGAAACACGTAAAGACAAAAGTTGTGCCCCACAGCCTTGGCAACAGACCCAGAAAGCTTGATTGCCTGGACAGGAGATAAGCTTAGTGCATTTGGCCCTTACAAAGTCTATATTGGATTTGTTGATTATTTTGGAGTTCTTATAAAGTGTATTGTAGAGACTGGAGTTTTTGACTGGAGCCACTAGGCATATGCCAAATTATTAGCTTGGTCTGCTTCAGCACATTTGTTGGAGAACCAGGTTGAGGTTTTTGAGTAGAGTAGGGGATAAATGCACTTATCTCAGCAAGAATAAATTCTGTTGTTAGATCAGCACAGGTGTTAGGATCAGAAGAGAGAGAGAGAGGCAACAATTGGACAATGGAAATGGAACATAAAAGTCCCAAAGGTAATCTCAGTACAATATTATAGTACCACAGGATATGAGATTGAGAATGCCTTTTAAAAGGATGATCTGTAGCAAAGGAGACACGGACAAGGTTATGATCAGACTTAGCAAGAGCATAGCAAACAATAGTGGTGTATTTGGAGGGAAAGGATTAAGAAAAGGTCTAGAATGATGATGATTATCTGGAATTCTAGTGGACTATTTGTGCTAAGTCATTATACTGGTAACACACAGTTCAGCTTCTTTTCCAACTTGGTCTGTAAATTTGAAGAAGCAAAGTCACTCTGAATTATAGATGTTGAAATCACCAAGGGAAATTATCTCACTGTTAAGTAATTAGACTGTATGTGATCAACTTTCAGAGATAAATAGTCAAACAAGTCGGTGAAGTCATCAAAGTTAGTAGAATTGTAGTGGCAGCAAATCAGGCAATAAATCGAGGTAAGGAAATCTTAAACCAAAGGCAATCATATAAGGGATTCCAGGCCTGATTATAGATGTTGAAATCACCAAGGAGAATTATCTCACTGTTAAGTAATTAGACTGTATGTGATCGACTTTTGGAGATAAATAGCCAAACAAGTCAGTGAAGTCATCAAAGTTAGTAGAATTGTAGTGGCAATAAATCGAGGTAAGGAAATCTAACCTAAACCAAAGGCGATCATATAAGGGATTCCAGGACCTTTGGCATGAGATATTAGACCTGATAAGTGCACAATTTTCACCCTTCTTATGAAAGAAGGTATCATGAAAAATATAATGAGGAAAGTTGAGGTAGGATGTTACAAAGGAGGCCAGTTTTTTAACCAGTGACTCTAGAATTTTTAATGATGTTTATCATGATTACAAAAAAAGGGAAAATTTAAATAGCAGGAGCAGGCAGTGTGTGTGTGTGGGGGGGATGAAATGACTCAGGTCACTGCTCCCACACAAAAAGTATCCAGACTCCAATCCATATGTGGCCTCAGGTAGTGTCTTCTTCCATTTGCTATCTGGTGGCTAGCCTGTAGAAACTGCTTTACTGCTCTACTCTTGAACAGAGGGGGTACTGGCTCCCTAGTTAAATAATTGCAGTGTGGAAGATGAACAAGGAGGCCTTCACTCATGCTGCATATGAGAAGAAAGGCAAGGGAGGGAAACAGAAATCCTCTCTAGAGTCAAAGATGGCAAAGGCCATTTCATGCTTCCAGTATGCAAAATATGTGTTTCACAGATGATGAAAGGCATCTACCAATGAAAGGTCTAGTTGGCATTGCCTCCAGCTAGGGTAGGTATGCTGTGCTTTTAAAGTGGAAATATATAAATATAACTGAATGTTTTTTAATAATTACCCATTAATTATATGAATTAATTTAAAAATTGTACCCAGAAAGAAAAGTATTACAAATGGTCTTGTATGACATATGCACAGGTAGATGAAATTGTATGATAACACTTATGGACAATGGACTGTATGTAATTCACATAATACTAATAATCTGTTTACTCCTATTTAACTTAATATAGACATACAAAAAATGTACTGTTGTATTATGATTTCATTGATAGATTTTGTACAGACAAGATTTCCATCTGTTCCAAGAAGTGAAATAGTGTTAGCTATGAACTTAAAATGCAAGGAAGCAAGACGAGCTTTGGATAGAATGGCATGTGGTAAAAGAGTCTGGAGAAAAACAGTTGAGTATCAAATATTTTAGCTTCGTTTTTGCATTAGATTTACCATATGTTATCATAAGAAGTGGAAATTTGTACTTTATTAAAAACTTGTTATAGCTTTTCTCTCCCTCACCAAAAAAGTTTCCTTCTTGAGGAATCTTGAACTCTGAAACATAACATTTCAGAGTCCTTATGCTGCCTTGGTCACTCATCTCCAACCAGTGTTTCCTCGCCACAATGAAAATTAGACGACCAGATTTGAGTACACTAATCCATGTGCATGGTCTGACCAATGCTTTATACAGTGGCACAGCCACTTTCTTATTCCTACTTGACGATGTACTCCTTATCAAGTGGCAATGAAACGAGCCTTTGCAACTTGCAGTGTGTCCTCTAAACTTTCCTCTACTGTCACCCCAAAGTTTGAATTTCATCCACTTCCTAAAGGATAGTTACACCAATACAGTACACAGCTTTATTTCTCTACACTCATTTGTCCAGGCTAAAATTTTTAAAAGTCTATTCAAATCTTCCTGAAGGAAATTAACACTCCTTATAATTCTCTCCAACTTTTTATCATCATCATCAAAAAACTGAAGATTCTGTGGCCAAAGAACAGAACCCCTGCAGCACACCACTGATTACCTTCCTTTTTTGAGAGACTGCTACATCACACATACCTCACCAGTATCATTCAGAGTCAATCTCTAATCCACGTAACCAAACTGTTATCAATCCCTATCTTCTATAGCTTGTAGACCAACCTGTCAAGTGATAATCTCTCATATGCCTTTGCACATGCCAAGAATATCACTTTATGAATCTTTCTTATACAACACATTCATCACCTTATCATAAAATGCAAGTAGTTGCTAAAACAAGATCTACACTTTGTAAACCCATGCTCACCGTCATAGGGAATACTACAGCCATCAAACAATCCTGTATTCTAACTAACCACTCCAGTACCTTGATTACAACTACATATATACAGACTGACCTATAATCAGAAATTCCTGTTATAGAACTATGCATATGAAGTGGTATTGCTTTGTTTTCTTTCCACTCCCTAGGAAGTTTTCCCACTGCAAGACTTTCACTGAATATCTGCATCTAAAGGCATAACCAACTCTTTCACTTTCCTTAAAAATATGTCATCCATTTCCACATCCTTATTAACAACTAGCCCAATCACCACTTGATATATTTCTAATTCTTTTACCTCTAATTCCAGTATTATTTGCCTCCCCTTTTAGGTATTCTGCAGTGATAAAGTGCTAATTAAATTCCTCTACATTATTTGCTCTGCTTACTTACTCATCATCATCATCAAATTCCTGCCATGTACCCTCAACGGGTGTACAGGATATGATAGTACTACATGAAAAAAATTATATCATTACTAACTTCCTATCTACAATTTTCCTACAAATCAGTCTGTTACTTGTCAAGACTCCAACATTATCAGATCTTGTATTTTTATCGTCTAAGGCACTTTGTACTGTATCAATCCACCTATATCTTGGTCTTCCTCTGGATCGTTTTGCTGCCAACCTGGCAGAGAACACTTGTTTTGCTAATCTTTCCTCGCCCATTCTGTTTAAGTGACCATACCACCTGAGATTAGCTCTGCTAACTCATTCCTGGATGCTGACAATGTCAAATTCTTTCCTAATATCCTCGTTTTTAATATGATATTGCCATTCATGCCATCTGTTCATGCCTATAATCTTTCTCAGGACTCTCATATCTGCGGTCTCTAGTCTTTGGTCAAGTGTTTTACTTCTGACCCAGCTCTCAGATCCATAAGTTAAAACTGGTTTGAACACTGTCTTGTATACAGCTAATTTAGTGTTCCGACTAATTTCTCTCTTATTCCATATGAATTTATTCAATTGACTTCCCACCATACCAGCTTTGCTGATTCTGTTGTCTATTTCTATATTTAATTTACCATCTTCAGTAAAAATCATGCCTAAGTAGCTGAAATGTTTTACTTGTTCCACAGGTTCTCCATTCACAACACAGTTGACATTTTCAATGATTCTGCCTACTTTCATTATCTTTGTCTTTTTATTGCTGACCTTCATACCATACCTATTACAACAGCTATTCAATTTAGTCATAGAATCTTGCAGACTTGCAGCGGATTTATTTAGAAGTATAACATCATCCGCATAAAGCAAAGAGCTGACATTAACATCTCCAATATTGATATCATGTTTAATACCACTTTCCTTCATAATGTGATACATATAGATAATGAATAACAGAGGGGATAATGTACATCCTTATAATAAATTTAGTTTAATCCTTTATCCAAGTGTGAGCAAACAAAGTTTGCGCCTGAAAGTATCTTCAGGACTGGGTTAAGGAGGTACACACCAGGGCAACTCGTTGCAAAGGTGGAGCAAGCTACCAACACTCACCTTAACCCAGTCCTGAAGATACTTTCAGGCGCAAACTTTGTTTGCTCACACTTGGATAAAGGATTAAACTAAATTTATTATACTCTAACCAAGTGAAAAATAAACTTTCAATGTACATCCTTGTCTGACACCAGATTTAACATTAAACCATCTTCCTGTACTTCCTTCAATTCTAACTGCTGACTTACAACTCAAATAAAGACTAAGTATTGCTTGATATAATGCCCCATTGACACCATATAACTGCAGCGTATTGAATAGCTTCTCTCTTGGCACCTTGTCATATGCCTTTTCCAAATCGACAAAACTTAAATACAGATGTTTGTTATATTCCCATGCTTTCTCGACTATTTGTCGTAAAGTGAAGATCTGATCCTGACAGCCTCTATTTGACCTGAATCCAGCTTGTTCTTCACCAAGCATTTCTTCCACAATTCTTCTCAACCGTTTCTCAAGTATACTTGCATAGATTTTGCCAGGAACACTCAGTAGGGAAATACCTCTGTAATACTCACATTCAGTTTTATTTCCCTTTTTATATATGGGTACTATGAGAGCTCTACTCCAATCATTGGGAATTCCTCCCTCTGTCCAGGCTTTCTGAACTATGCAGTGCAGCCACTGTAAGACTCTTATACCACCATACTTCAGCATTTCTGGTCGAATATCATCTCATCCTGCTGCCTTTCCACATTTCAAGCCTTTGATGGCTTTTTCTATTTCAAGTATGGATATGTATTCCTGACTGTATGCCTGGTCAGTGTTTTTTATCACTGTGCTGTCATCACTGCTTGTTTCATTTAGCAGTTTTTCAAAGTAATTACTCCATACTTCAAGGATATCTTTTTCTCCTGTTTTCATTTCACCTTTATCATCTCGAACTCCTTTTACAGCACTCTTTCCTCCATTCCTCAGCTTCTTCAACAACATCCAGAATATTTTGCCACCTTCTTGATATTTATTTTCTATATTCTTGCCAAAGTCCTCCCATGACTTTTGTTTAGCTAGTTTTACACACTGTTTAGCTTTCTTACATTTGTCTCTATATTCTCTAAGAGCACAAGCTGACTTATTTGACAGGAACTTTTGATATGCTTTCTTATTTTCCTTCACTGCCTCTTTAACTTCCTGTGTCCACCAGGGAGTTCTGATTTTTTTATCCTTACAGACAACCTCACCACATGCCTCTCTGGCAGAATCAATCAATGTTTTCTTCAGAGTTTGCCACTGAATCTCCAAAGTTTGATTACTGTTCTCAAACTCTTTCATTTTTTCTTCAATAATCTTTGTGTATTTTAGTCTATAGTTCACATCTAAGAGTTGCTCAACTTTTATTCGCTTTAAAACTTTTTTACATGTTATTCTTTTCAATATGAAATTCAATTTTATCCTGCTCAAGACTAAATAGTGATCGCTTCCAATTTCAAATCCTCTGTACACTCTGGTGTCCTGCACCATGGAGAAAACATCACTATCAACAATAACATAGTCAATGAGACTTTTCTTATTCCTTGCCTCTTTTCTCCATGTGAATTTGTGCACATTTTTATATTGGAACATGGTGTTAGTAATAACCAGTCCATGTCCTGAGCAGAAATCCAACAGATATTTGCCATTATTATTAGCTTTGCTCTTTTCTCCAAATTTTCCCAAAATATTTTTGTATGTCTCACAATCATTTCCAACTCTGCTATTTAGATCCCCAACAAGGACCAACTTTTCATTTTTCATTGTGTCAGTTGCTTTCTCTAAAGCCTCAAAAAATTCCTCCACTTCTACCTTAGTAGAACCTTCTGTGGGACCATAGGCACAAATAAGTCTCATTGTCCAGTTCCCCATTCTCATATTTGCCCATATTACTCTACTTGAGACTGACTGCCATTCAAGAAGATTAGCCTCGTATTTTGTGTTGAATACTATGGCTACTCCTTCTTTTCCTTGATTGTCATTGCCTGAATATAACATTTTGTATTTATTGCTCAGAAATATCTCACCAGTTTTGGTCTTTTTTGTTTCAGTCACCCCTATTATGTCGATCTGGTACTTATCTAATTCCTCAGCTAGCTGCATTTCTTTGCCATTCAGGCTTCTTACTATGATAGTACCAATCTTTAACTCTGGTGATGTTGATTTGAAGAACACTGATGTACAGAGCCAGTGCTATTTATTCTGATGATGCTGCTCTTGATAATGAGCTCACCTACCTTTGCCACACGTTTTTAGCCAGTGATTGTAACTCCCCAAAAATAAATTAAATACTAAACTCCTCCTTGTTTCCCTTTCTCTCCTAATACACAAGACAGCAGCAAAACTGTTACTATCCCTTATATTAAGAACATATCTGAGAAGATAGCCAGAGTGCTTAATAAATATAAGTTTCACAACATACAACAAACTAGCAACTCTGATCCCTTCATGTAAGGGCAAACCTATTCTCTATGAAGTGTCCTGGACTTTGAACTGGCTTATGGACAGACAGGAAGATCTCTTATTATCTACCTAAGCTGACAACAGCTCTTCTTGTATGCAGAACATAAGAAATATATCTGGCATCATTGTTATAGCAAATCATTCTTTAAACACCACTTTACATGCTATTAGTTGAAAGACAACCAAAGTGATACACAGGTATTGTTACAAGCTAGATAAACCATTTTTGGAATCAGCAGCAGCTATGAAAAATTCCCCAAACCTCAACTTCTTCTTCTTCTTCTTCTTCTTCTTAGTATAGTCCTCAAAGAACCATTGAGTAAATATTAGGAAACATTCTTCACAAAAACTCTTCTACTCAGATCTTGATTGACACTTTGCTAGCTCTGTAAGTGAAGCACCTGTCCAATTTTTTTATATTGTCTATCCCAGTGATTCTCGACCTATGGGGCAACCCCCTTGGGGGGGGGGGACATGAAATACCAAAAGAGGGGGTGCAAAGAAAGTGGAAATGAAAGGAAAAACTGAGAAACTACTTTCTGAAACAAAAGCATTTAATGAAACTATTTATTGACACAAAAACAATATAAAGACAAAAACGTAAAATACACCCTGAAAATAAAATAATGAAACATATAAAATCCATTGTATTGAATAAACTAGTTATGCTTATGGGAATATATCAATATTGCAAAATATACTGAGCAACTAATTAAAACTAAACAATAACAATGAACCATCTTGCCATTTTAAGCCTTATTTATACTCACTAAAACATTTCCAGAACATTCAAGACTTCCCATGATGAAATCGTGAATGTTTTCGAAAGGCCGATACGATTCAGCAGTCTGTGCAGTGATGCCAGATCTATACAATTTTCAAAAGATTTGATGACATATTTAAAAATGTTAATTAATTCCTAGTTTTTTTTGGTTTTGCTAACTTTTATGGGTTTTATCAGTGTCTCTGCACAAGAATTGCAAGTGGGGCACACATGAAAGAAGGTTGAGAAACACTGGTCTATCCAGTTTATTCAAGGTCTACCTCTTTTTTGATTCCCTGGAATAAGTCCTTCAAGAACTTGCAGTGGAAGACAATTAGATCCGATATGAGCTGTTTCCTTTGAATATTAGCTATCATGTTATATCCAGCAAAAGGACTGATTCCTTGTCTTATTTCAAATTTGTGACATGATCTGTGTAGGGTAACTTTATGAGTCATCTATAGCACTTCGTTTCAAATGCAAGCACGCTCTTTTCATTTTCTTATAGAAGGATCTAAGTTTCACTTCCGTATAAAAGTAGTGAATTAACTAGTGTATATCAATAAGGCGTAATCTGTTTGTAATTGTAAGCTTGTTATCTGTCAATAATGTTTTTTTTTTGAGTGCTGTTGTTGCTTTTGCAATTTTTGTTCTGATATCATGCCTTGATCTTCCATCTATATTAAACAAATTTCTTATGTATTTCAACTGATCAACTTCTTCTATGGGTGTATCCTCAAGTAGAATTTTTTCAGTGTAAGCTTACACTTGGATAAAGGATTAAACCAAGTATATAATTTCTCCATCATCATCATCATCATCATCAAATTCCTGCCATCATGTACCCTCAAGGGGTGTACAGGATATGATAGTACTACATGAAAAAAATTACATCATTACTAACTTCCTATCTACAATTTTCCTCCAAATCAGTCTGTTACTTGTCAAGACTCCGACATTATCAGATCTTATATTTCTATCGTCTAAGGCACTTTGTACAGTATCAATCCACCTATATCTTGGTCTTCCTCTGGCTCGTTTTGCTGCCAACCTGGCAGAGAACACTTGGTTTGCTAATCTTTCTTCGCTCATTCTGTTTAACCTCCCAACTGGCTGGTGTGGATGATATAGTCAGCTCTCCCCCTAGCTTTTTTTCATGGATCAAAACTTCGTCAGCATTCTGCCTTTTATCATGCCATTACCTTCCTCTGCCGTTAATCTTGTTACGGCTATTCTGTAGCCATTAGTGGATTAACTGTTGCTGAGTGACCTTTGTGTCCCCCTGTCTTTACATCTATTGTGTTGCTTAGAATTTCATTTACTGTCCTAAGTTATTTGATTATTTGGCCTTTCTTGCCTCTAAAATGATTTATTGTGTCTCTTCCGAAAAATTGAAACGAATTTCACATATGCGAAAATAATCAATCATGAAATGACCACTGATCAGCTTTTGCAATGAATCTATTTAGTGATAGTAAATTTGCTGTATTTTATTCTACAAATCAGTGCACTGGAAGAGTTGCACTTATTGTTCTTTCACTTTATGTATAATAATTGAATAATTTTTTTTCGAATTTCAGTATTTTCAAATGTTTGCTTTGAAAATATTATGTCAAATATTTATATTTTTAAACAATATTTATTGAAATAAATATGTCCTTTTGCTTTCGTTTCTAGCCAAAGAGCATTATATGGATCATCACATTTCAGTTTTAGAAACGATTTTTTGTTATTCATAAAGACAAAATAAAAAAAAAATGTTAAAATGCTAAATTGCATTACTCTGTTTCCGATTGTGTCTTTTTTGGTATCAAAAATTTATATCCAATGATATTTTAGCAGTGATTCTTCGCCTTCGTCTTTTATTTATTTATTTATTTGTATTATGCATATTACGATAATATCTAATGCATATCCTCGTAGATATGTTGAAAATATGTATGTTGAAAAAATATCATATATGGAATGATTCAAAATTCTTGCTCATTTTGAAGATTTATTAATGCTTCTCCCCCCTTCTTATCCTCTCCTGGAACTCAATTGCATAACTACTCTAAATTTCTATACAGGTTTGAAAGCTTTTCTAGACATCATTCAAAATCAATTACTTCGTTTTACCATTTTGACAAAAGATATATGGCAATCAGATTGTACCGTGAAGCTTCTAATTCTGTTCTATTTATTTGCAATCTAAAACCAGTTGTTCTACTGTCCGCTGATATTATGTGAAATTTTAGAAATAATATGCTATATTTTCACCATGCAAAATTGTTTATATGCATGCCACACAAAAGAAAGTTCTGTAGTATTATTTTTGTTTGTTTTTCTTTAAAAAAATCTAAATATTACTTCTGCTGCTGGAAGCTATTTCTGAAATAATCTACATCTTATAAATACTTGGTAATATCCTCTTAGCTGGAGGAAAAGTTGAAGGCTTATTACTCTCGATGCTATTGAGAAGAAAGGGGAGAACACTAAGGTCGCACTAAAGTGCCTCAGGCTCTAGTGCAGAATATGTCAAGAATGTCTTGTTTCCTTTTCGATTGTTGATTACCAATATCCTAACAGAAATACTGACATTTCATTTACATGATTATACATTATTTATGCCAAAATAATTGCTTAATTTATAATGATCAGTTTCACTTTTATTATCAAAAATTAGAAATTAAATCATACAATTATCTTAAAAAAGAGGATTTGAATTATTTTCAAAGAAAAGGTGCATATGCGTTTCATAATCTTCTTTTTTTGGGGGGGTATAGACCTAATCAATCTGCGGATATTTCAGATAATTTATTTCATAAATCGTTCGCAAGACAGCTGTTACACATGTAAATCACTTGGGGAACATACCCATTCATTTTAGTGTTAAATAGTAGCAAAGGTTCAGTTACTTTAGATATGTAATCTAGAAGAAAATGTTATGTCTGCTGAGATTAGAATCTTACGTGAATAATTTTTCTGACATGATTTCTCTATTCGTTATAATGTAACCAATTTCCAGATTTTTTCCCTCCTGCAGACTCCATGTTATATGCAGTGATTTCTTCTTTGTACTACAAGAAAAAAAAAAATCAGATAACAGGAGAAAAATGTGTAGTATTTTCTTTTCAACTGGCTGAATTTACAATGTTCTTTCTTTGTGTTTTGAAGAGAAAGTGCAAATGACTTTTTTCTTACTATTTTTGCCATTATAACATCTCATATAATTATAAGAGCGACATTTTACTGTTTTACTCCCACACGAGAAACAGAAATAAGGTAGTAATAATACTGTTGATTATGTCAAACTTCATTGTAGCAGAAATTTTTATTACAAAACTTTGTAATAAAAATTTCTGCAACAATGAAGTTTGGAACCAACAATGGGTTCCAAATTAAAACAAGAAATTTGGAACCCATATCACATCAATGTTGAGTGTTGGCAAGGTGAAAATGTTCCCGTTATTATTTATATATTTCATTTAATAACTAGGGGGGCTATGAGAGCAGGACTGGTGGTGGGAGGACTAGGGACCATCCATGGAAACTGGGCTAGAGTGTGGTTAGCAAGGGTGTTAGAACTTGATTTTTTACTTGGAAAGAGAGTGGTGAATGAATGGAATAAGCTGCCAGAGTCTGTTGTGGGTGCCATGACTTTGAATGAATTCAAGGCAAAGTATGATAGATACTGTGTGGATGTTGAATAGTTATTCTTGACATGATGTTTAGGGCCTCCCTCGATGAGTCTAAGGACTCCTTGGAGTTGCCCGTAATAATAATAATAATGATCTCTCAAATATTTACATATATACAATGATCATCTTCAGTAACATTCAGTATATTATTTTACAAGGTTCAACACTAAGTGCTATATATAATGAGTTTTCAATAATAATGATGGTAACAGTTTTTTTTGTTAATTTTTAAAATAACACTCATAGTAATAATTTACAATTATATAGTTCAGAGTTACACAAGTTATATAATATTACATGTTGTAGTTTACTATTTTTTTTTCAAAGTTTGAGAATGCGTGATTATACAACAGTATTTACACGTATGCAATTAAAATATTATATTTCATAATTCTCACAATACAATGTAAACTCATTATTTACATAATTTTTTAATGATAAGAATAATTTATTACATTATTTTTTCACGTTACATAGTAATATTATATTAATTGTATTATCACATAATAATCAGTATCTTCTTTATTGTTATATAATTTACTGACTCTTTTGTAACATAATCTGCATTCTTTGATTATAAGGATTACATATAGATGAGTGAGGCGTGTTAATCCCACCTACTTTGAAGCTTGGGTTAGCTTTTATGAAGAGAGTGGGATTTAGCCTTCACTATTTATGTTGTTGTTACTGTTTATGCATGGGATGTAGACATAGGATACTGGTGATTTGTGATGTGTATATTAGTGTTAATGGTATATTAACTTTGTTAGTATATTTTCCAGAGTTCATGTTTTAATGTTTTGTAGTTATCTATGTGTTTTAAATTTCTTGGTAGGTTGTTGAGTTGCATGGGTATCTGATGTGATCTCACAAAAAAACCGTATGAGTTGTTGTAGGTCGTGTTATATGATGTGTGTCTCTGTTGTTTCGATAGGTGATGTTGAAGTAATTCCTTGTTTCGGGTTTTTAGTGCTCAGGATTCTGTGTGTTGCCATGTGCTAGTCGGATATTGGTTGTTGCGTGTTAGGTGTCCAAATCACTGTTGACACAATTCTCTTGTGTAATGTTTCTAATTTTATTAGGTGGCTGTTTGATGTGTTTGCATAGACTGTTATACCGTATCTGAGTAGTGATTCGCAGATACCGTGATATAGGAGTTTTTTTATGTTGGATGGAATAATAATAATAATAATAATAATAATAATAATAATAATAATAATAATAATAATATTAGTTTAAGAAAAGGTGTGAGACTCCTGTGATGAGTCTTAGGACTCCATGGAGATGACCTATTATTATTATTATATGGGTATCTCCATGGAGGCAGAAGATCCACTGCATGCATCTATTCACTGGACATCATCAGATGCCATATGGTCACTCTATTGGTTGGTGATATGCCACACCAGTAGTTACCAGATGGTCCTGTTGTATGCTTTTCTGGAGGCTTCAACTCTCTGAAGACTTCTGCAGGAAACCCATTATTCACGTAATAGCTATCATAAATCTTCCCAAACTCACCGACTGGCTGGCAAAGCACTAACAACCACATCTGTCAAATCAATCAACACATTCCACCCATTCACCACTCTCTAAGATAAAAATCCAGTCAATACTCCTGCCAACCACATTCCTACACAATTTTCATGGATGACCCCTCGTTCTCTTCCTTTCTGCCATGTACTGAATAAAAAAGTCTTCAGTGTCAGTCCTATAAACTACCGTAAACAACTTATATGCCTCCATAATGCCCCCCCCCCCCCCAGTTTCGGAAGCCCAGACCTTTAATCCATTCTCATACAGAGCATTCCACAGACCTTCCACAATTCTGTCATTCACCTCTGGATCCTGTCCACCGTCTTGTTATTAATAATAGTAATTATTAGTTAATTATATTTGCAATTGACCTTGGTCTGAATAGCATTAGAGTCTAACAAACTTAATTTAGAATAGGACATATAAAATCTGCACTTAATAAGTTTAATAATGTGGTCTCTCATAATCTTTTCCTGACTATAAAAGATCCAGGAGTGTCCTTCTTGTGGATTATCCAGCTGCTTTCACTGCCCTTCTGGTGCATCTTCAAATGTAGTCTTGCTGTTGTCATTGAGAACGCCAAGATAGCATTTGTTATTGAGAATCAAGTATGTCTGGTCCACTGGCAGAAACTGTCCATAAAATATTCTGTATAGAAACTGAATCTTACTATAAAGACTGTTGTTGTGTCCCAATTTACGATTTTTAGGCTTTCAACTATTCTTACATGTGAAACTCTACTTGTCTTTGTCCAAATCTTATTTATATACGAGATATTACCCAAATACAAATATTCAAGCTTCTTCTCCCCTTAGTGTCCCTAAATATTTATTTTATACTGCGAATTTCAGGACATTTAGTTTAAGATATAAAATTCAAAAACATGGAGCAATTACCAAAACATGTCTGTGTGTGAAACTAATATGCAGTCGTGACCTTTATCTCGTAACTTAACAAATTTCTCTCCCCCGCCCCCTGTGTGATTAGGTTCGTACGTTCTTATAAGTGGTGCATTGAGCGGCAATCTCAGACAACTGTATTTTCAATGAACAAAAGTTTATTGAACTCTTAAACATGGTACAATTCATTCTTTATCAAATAAAACTCAATTCAATACTAAGAATATATAATACAAATTTTCACTTGCTAAACACAAGTATTAGGTTAAGATCCCACATGAGAATTGTGATCATATCACCATAACAGATTCTATACATACAAACAAGTTGATCCTTTGTCTAACCCCTTACTGGTTTGATCATGCTATAATTCTGTATTTTCTAGGACATATATAATCAGTTACTCTAATTTTCTCACTAAGACAATATGGATTACATTTATCCTTTCGCTGAGCTAATATACACTTTTGACCTTTAAAACTCTCTTAATTAAAATACAATGCACTGTACATGCATAAACTTAGAGGCACATGAATTAAGTATTAATTAATAATAACAAGCTCATTTTTATTCTAGTTTGACATGTACTAAAGTGCTAGTATAATTCTCATTTATCCTTTCAACTGTTCAGTAAATGAACAATGACTACAGTTACATATGATTTGAATTGACATGAGATTTTACGGTACCTTTTGACTTGGGTCTTCTACACTGGTCTCTACCTTTTTCCGATATTTTACATTCCTAGGACGAACTCTTCTATAACTTATCACTCCTAAGTTCTTTTGGCACTAAGATGGGCTTTCACAATCTTTACCTTACATTCTTCAATTCAAGAACATACATAGGATCATCTATTCTATGGCTCTGAAATTCACCACATCGGCACTGACTCCTTTATAGAATTTTCTTTCTCTCATTACAATCACTGAACGATGAAACACACTGACATTATCTTCTCTCTTTTTTTAACTAAACGGTGTCCCTCATTTCTTACAATAGGAACATGGAATCAAAATCCCGCACACTTTGTTTCCTTATTGTGTCAGACGGAAAAAGCTCCTAACCCGTCACTCAGGAAAACTGCGTGAGACCTATACGAAGACTCGTGAAGAAAAACTCTGAGGAAAAAAGCCACTTGGGGGGGAGGTTTCCTAACCCATTTATACAATGACCCCTACTGGCACCTTCTTCAATTTCTTTTCTTCTCACCTTACTGGAGTCGATTTCACTGACCAATTAGAGTGGTGTTTTTCTGCCAAAACATCATGCGGTCCATGTGCACGTGACAAAGTCTCAAATTCGAGAATTATGACCTTGAACTTTGGTTTTTGTTTAAGCTAACCTCTATGTCATCTATACTAAATTAATCCCCTTTCCAAAATTTTCTAATAATTAACTCGAATATTTATTATTTATTATATACTCGAATTAATCTCTTATTTCAAGTGTAAAAACTAACCTCTCACATACAAAATCTTATGACTAATCTTCTTTGCTTTACTTAACCTTATTTTATCTTATCACAACTGTAATAAAATTCCCTTCCTTTTTTTTTTTTATTTAGTTCAACAAACAATTTCAGCTATATTTTTCACTTGGATGCAAGCATGTTTTTCTTTCTTTTTATTTTTTTGTATTCGTTACTTTCAAAGGTTCTTAATGATATGTGCTTAGGAACAAGCTTGCTTACTTAGTTATCTATACAGGGTTTTTATTTCTTCTCTTATTACATCATGATAACTGAAATTTTCACATTCTTACGTTATCAGGGTGTAACAAAGGTCCTCCCTTTTAATAATTTTTTTTTTTTTTTTTAATTTTCTTGCGAAGTGTTCCTCTTCTCATATCCGGTTTTTCTTTTTATCTCATCCCTTTTATAATGTATGCATTATCCATTAACTCATGACTGATGTACTTAACTAATCTGTTTTTTATTTCTCCTTCCTCTTCTAACCTTGCAGGAATTTACCTCTGATTTAACTTTAACTACTTTTGATTTCTTTTCACTGATTAACTCCTCATTTATTGATTAACTGCTCATCTCTTCACTTTATTCACGTGGGATTTATGGTTCCTCTCCTGAGGCTCATTTCTTCCTTCTTTACGTAACTCTGGAGTTTGCCCCCTTCTTGTAATCTGTCTCCTTCCCAATAGGTATATTTTCTTCCTCATATAATTACATCTAAAGTTATACCTTCACAGGAAATCCCTACCCAGGATCAGCTTGATGTGTGCAAGATAGGACCCTGATAGGACCAGAAACTCCTGCCAAACACATAGTTTGAACTCAGGCAGGTATAACTTTAGATTTACAGACCTAGAAGCACGAGTCGTGGAAGTTGTGACACCTGATACTCTCACTCTTTGCTTAAGGTGAGTGATATTATCTTTGGCATAAGGCTCTATTATTTTAAAGTAATCCTCATATATGATGGATGATGGAGCCCCGGTGTCCAGCAAAGCATTGCAGTGTCTTCCATATGCACTGGCCTTCACCTCCATCTCGTAAGGATGCTCCTTTGTTCCTTGCTCCCTTTTCCATACTCTGTTTGTATAAGTATGTGAATCCAACTCTCCATCATAACCTCTACTAAAGCGTTTCTTGTTGATGTAACAGTTTCAAGCAAAATGTCCCAGTTTGTTACAATTGAAACCTCTTTGGTCACAAACTCTCCCTTGATTTTGAGGATTAGCTGTTGTTTGTTGTGGGGTGATTTCTGACAGTCTCTGCATTACAGAATCGATTCGGTCAAGAAGAGGTCTTTGCAGACGCTCAACTTCCTCTTTAATTAACTTAGTGGTTGTTTCCTCATCTCTGCTATAATCAGGCTCTGGAGGTCTTTACAGATAATGTTCCCAGTTATCTCATCACCTTATTTAACCGATCTATAATGGGTTTTTGGAGCATTTCTATTTCTTGCTTCACAATAACTGATATTATCTGAATCAGTATATGAGTCTTCAACTTGTTTATCACCAGCCTATTATCTTCTTCTAGTCTCTCTCTCTCTCTCTCTCTCTTGCCTTAGGTCTTTCTCTCCTTTCCTTACTCTCTTTATTATGTCCTTGCCTCTTTTCAGAATTTCCCTTCTCTTCAATTATGTTTATTGACCCTAGAACAGGTGCGGGAAAGAGATCTCCAAGCAATTGTTCACATTCCTTGACAGCATCGTAATACTCACTTAAACTGGACAATCTTTTATCGAATGCCGTTTCCTTTAACTCAGGTTTGACTCCCTGTCTGAATTGTTGGAAGATGGCCCAGTCCAAGTGAGACTTTTCTTCACTACCATCAGTAACTCAGCTACACTTTCCTTCTCCTTCTGAGTACACTTCTGGAGCTTCCATAAGTTAGGTCCTAAGCTTCCCAGTTTTGAGAACTCAGAAATTAGGACTGTCTTAAATCGGGAGTAATCCAGGTTTCCTTGAAAATGGGGGAGGAATACAGGAAAGCTTTAGCTTATCCCACCAGTTTACTCCGGAGCAAGACTAACAGCTGAAAATCAGTCCATCCTCCAACTCTTCTAAGCTCTTCTGTATAACTAAAAAAATTGAGGATGTTATCAGTCTCCTCGCCCAAAAATTGTGGGGTTAATATCAAAAAACAACAAAAAAAAAAAAAAATCAGCTAACGCCTTTTTATTCCCATATATACAGGGAGTAGGCAAGGCCGTTTTTAGCCCTATCTAACTTTTGGAGACTGAGTGGGCAGTTCAATCTACACTGGTACCCAATCACAGTTAGCTGGCCTAAGGCTATCACTAATTAAGTGTCACACAGTGAAGAGAGACGGCTCTACAGGTGCCACCATCTCGTGGTCCCTAACCCTAACACTCGTATTTAATGTCTGAAATAATGTGAGTTCTATGGTCGATTTTCTTGAGTTTACGGAATGAAAAACCCGAGTTTCCAGGAGAAAAATCCCGCTTGCTCGTGCCAGAGATCGACTAACTCAGGAACCAGTCGGAAAAAGGCTTAGAAAAATTTCCTCTAGTCACCGACAAGACTCGAAACCAAGTCTTCCTTCGTGCGGCCAAGCGCCGTAGTGTGCAAACGCCACATCCACTGAGCTACACTTGCACTTATCCATGCCTAAACTACTAGAGGGATCAGTCATACTTGCATCCAGTTTACAGTAATTTACTCTTTAAAATTTTCAACAACACTTAATTAAACTTTTGCCTCTCAGTTGTCTGACCTGCACCCAAAAACCAACTTGCTGTGAATAGCTTGTAATTAGGATTTAATTAGCTAAACTACATACTGCTGGCTGTGCCATTTATGTTGTGTCCCAATTTACGATTATTATGCTTTCAGCTATCCTTACATGTGAAACTCTACTTGTCTTTGTCCAAATCTTATTTATATACGAGATATCACCCAAATACAAATATTCAAGCTTCTTCTCCCCTTAGTGTCCCTAAATATATATATTATACTGCACCTTTCAGGACATTTAGTTTAAGATATAAAATTCAAAAACAAGGAGCAATTACCAAAATATGTCTGAGTGCAAAAATAATATGCAGTCGTGACCTTTATCTCAAAACTTAACAAATTCCCCCCCCCCCCCCCACGTGATTAGGTTCATACATTGTTACAAGTGGTACATTGAGCGGCAATTTAATGAACAAAAGTTTATTGAACTCTTGAACATAGTACAATTCATTCTTTATCAAATAAAACTCAATTCAGTACTAAGAATATATAATACAAATTTTCACTTTCTAAACACAAGTATTAGGTTAAGATCCCACATGAGAATTGTGATCATATTGCCATAACAGATTCTATACATACAAACAAGTATAATCCTAGAACTAGTTGATCCTTTGTCTAACCCCTTACTGGTTTGATCACGCTATAATTCTGTATTTTCTAGGACATATATAATCAGTTACTCTAATTTTCTCACTAAGACAATATGGATTACATTTATCCTTTCGCTGAGCTAATACACACTTTTGACCTTTAAAACTCTCTTAATTAAAATACAATGCACTGTATACATGCATAAACCTATAGGCACATGAATTACGTATTAATTAATAATAACAAACTCATTTTTATTCTAGTTTGACATGTACTAAAGTCCTAGTATAATTCTCATTTATACTTTCAACTGTTCAGTAAATGAACAATGACTACAGTTACATATGATTTGAATTGACATGAGATTTTACAGTACCTTTTGACTTGGGTCTTCTACACAGGTCTCTACCTTTTTCCGATATTTTACCTTCCTAGGGCGAACTCTTCTATAACTTATCACTCCTAAGTTCTTTTGGCATTAAGATGGGCTCTCACCATCTTTACCTTACATTCTTCAATTCAAGAACATACATAGGATCATCTATTCTATGGCTGTGAAATTCACCACATCGGCACTGACTCCTTTATAGAATTTTCTTTCTCTCGTTACAATCACTGGACGATGAAACACACTGACATTATCATCTCTCTTTTTTTAACTAAACGGTGTCCCTCATTTCTTACAATAAGAACACGGAATCAAAATCCCGCACACTTTGTTTCCTTATTGTGTCGGACGGAGAAAACTCCTAACCTGTCACTCAGGAAAACTGCGTGAGACCTATACGAAGACTCGTGAAGAAAAACTCTGAGGAAAAAAGCCACTTGGGGGGGGGGGGGGTCCTAACCCTTTTATACGATGACCCCTACCAGCACCTTCTTCAATTTCTTTTCTTCCAACCTTACTAGAGTCAATATCACTGACCAATTAGAGTGGCGTTTTTCTGCCAAAACATCATGCGGTTCATGTGCACACGACTGACACGTGACAAAGTCTCAAATTCGGGAATTATGACCTTGAACTTTGGTTTTTGTTTAAGCTAACCTCTATGTCATCTATACTAAATTAATCTCCTTTCCAAAATTTTCTAAGAATTAACTCGAATCTTTAATCTCTTATTTCAATTGTAAAAACTAGCCTCTCACATACAAAATCCTATGACTAATTTTCTTTGCTTTATTTAACCTTATTTTATCTTATCACAACTGTAATAAAATTCCCTTTCTTTTCTTTTTTTATTTAGTTCAATAAACAATTTTAGCTATATTTTTCACTTGGATGCAAGCATGTTTTTCTTTCTTTTTATTTTTTGTATTCGTTACTTTCAAAGGCTCTTAATGATATCTGCTTAGGAACAAGCTTGTTTACTTAGTTATCTATAGAGGGTTTTTATTTCTTCTCTTGTTACATCATGATAACTGAAATTTTCACATTCTTAAGTTATCAGAGTATAACACTGTGTAAGGAAAGTGGTGAAGCTCTTCTCCATATACTGAATTTAAATGGAAATGACTAAGAATTTTGCAGTTCTAGGAAGGTAGTTCTGTGTAACTTATCACATTACTGTTAGCTTATTTCTTTAATTGTAGATTGAATTATGAGAGCATCTGTAGCTCAGTTGGTATAGATGAAGCCCTTTGGTTGGAAAGAACTTTGTTCAATTCCCATCCAAGACGTGAGGAACCTTTATCTGATCTCTTTCGACTAAAGGTGAGTTAGCTGGTCTCATACAGAGGTAAGGGGTTTTTTCAGCCAGAAATTCAGGTTTTTCGTCTACCCCAGAACAGGTAAACTGGCCCCGTGAACACACACGCATTGTCAGACATAGGACACACACCTTATCCTCGAGACGGTCATGGTTATGAAATACACAGCTAAAGAATTTCAATGGTTCGTGTGTAAAGCTTAGAACAAGACAAGATTAAATTATGATTTTTATGTTATGTTTGTTGGATTCTTATGATAGATCACACTGAACTTTATGTGCATGTTATTGAGATATGTTCAATGTCTCTGCACTCACCACATCATTCTCTGTTTTTAGTCCTTCCTCGCTGTCACAAAAGATGGCTAAAACTTGTGCTAGGAATGAAGTTTCCTGAGTGTTTGATTTTTTTTCTGTTAAATATCCTTGATTATGATTTCAGAATGATGTATTTTTCAGTACTCATAAAATTTGTTATGCTCTCCCTTTTTTTTTTTTTTTTAAATGTTGCTGAAAGTCTTGAAATGCACCTTTCAAACACAAATAGTCACTTCACTGATTTAAGTGTAACATATAGTATATATATCAGTGTTTCACACATTATACAGAAATACTGTAACTACTTTCTTAGATTCCACTTTCCTTATTGGATTTCTCAAAACATAGTCTTTTTGCATGACTGTCATCCAGTAAAACATAGTTGATGATTATATAAACATTTTATTATTATTATTATTTGAGTTGGTTGCATATAATCATTCAATGGCACACTTTTTACATTTTTATTACTGTCCACTAAAACATCAAAAATTATATTGAAAATTATTGGTCAAATTTGATCATTAATATAAGCTCAAATTTTTGTTCAGTATATTTTCATTCATGCTTCTACTGTAGGCAAACAAGATGACTACGTTACTGGGCATCCACTCAAGTGGTGACACTATTAAAACAAGCCAGATCATATGTCCTGTGAAAAAATCTGCTTTCAACAAACAGTTTTGTCCAGTTTAGTAACACATATTTCAATCAGGTAAGAAATGCACTTGTAGATCTAGCAGAAAAAATAATTTAAAGCTTATATCTTATATAGTAAACATAAAGGTTCTGTATTTTGATCATTACCAGTAGGAAGACATCAAAGAAGAATTCATCTGTATGTTTGAGATTTACATCTATCCAGATACAGAAGTAGCCCAGAATTGTTAACTACACTAGTGTTCAAAACCTAAGGATGAACTACATTTTTAACTGATATGATCATGACTACAGCTAAATGTGGACATAAATTTATTGCCAGCATACTAATAAATTATATTACACAAAAAATGTGTTATAAATTTTGTACAAATTAAATTACATTATGTTTTTGACGAAAGTTACACATTTCCTAAGGATGTAGTTAAGGAATTGATGTACAGTGCTTACAGAAAACTATGCAGAGAGACATTTCAGTATAAAATATGGCCACCTGAACTGAGATGCAGCTCTCACAATGTCATACCATGCTTGGCACCAAGTGATTCAGGATTTCTTGAGGTGAACTGGTCCACTACTCCTTCAGGATAAGGTTAAGACCTTATTTGTTTTCTGGAGGGGAATTTTGAGCAGCAATCATCTAACTATTGCATCCCAAACATGTTCTATGGGGGTTGAGATCTACAGAGTGTGCTGGCCACTCGATTCAATTAATATCATTGTCTCCATAAGTATCTGCACTGCTTGTGTGTGATAGATGTGATCGTAGTGGCTGGAACGAATCATTTAAAAGGAGAAAAGAGTGGCATGAGAGAGAACATGAAAGAATTACTGTAAATAGCAAAAGAAAAGAATGAGAGAGTTAAGATAGTGTGTCTGTTGCTGCGGTATGACACAGTAGAGCTGAGGAGGAGGGCCATAATAGCGAATGACTCGATGTGGAGGTTATGCAGGAGGAGTGGTGTGGAGTGAGTTTGACAAGCAAAAGGACTTATATACAGGAAGGATGGTTTACATCTGAAAGGATTGGTGTTCAGAGACTGGAAAAAGTGTTGTTGAATGAAGTGAAAGTGGATGTGCAGAATCAGGGAAAGTAGTAGAGGTTTTTTTTGGGGGGGGGGGGGGATATGCAGACATCCGTGAGGCAGTTGAGTATAAGGATGTGTATAAAATGTATATGATATGCCTAAGTTAGTGCCACTGGGAACAAACCAGAATGGGATAGTTAGTATAAAGCTTCAGGATAGTGGTGGGGGCCTATTGCACTTTATGTACACTAATGCCAGGAGCATTCAGAACAAGCAGAAGGAATTTTTGGCATTGGCTGGCTCATCCTGGCCTAAGGTTATTGGTATTAGTGAGACATGGCTAACAGAAGATGATATAGTTGGTAGGATAGAATGTGAAGGGTATAATGTATTCAGGGAGGATAGAGAGAAAAGAATGGGGGGGGGGGGTAATTGATGATAGCCGATGAACTGCAACCAAAGAGAGTAGAAGTTCAATTGCAGGATAGTGAAAATAGCACATTTGAGACTATCTTGTGTGAAACTAAGGCCAGAAGAACAAAATATACAGTTGGATGCTGCTATAGACTAGGGTAGGGTTGGGCAACCTTTTCAAGTGTGCATGCCAATATCGCCAAATCTTTGATGCAAATTTTTCTCACATGCCAACCGAAATTTTGTGGAACATATTATTATTTGGTGTCTTTTCAGTATTGGAGAACCTTTTCAAATAATCAAAAATCACACTAGAGCGATAAAATCAAAGAATATTGTAAGAGATGCAAGATTGAATGAATGAATGAATGTAAAAATTAGTGACGGAGTTTTTACTTATAAGTCCTTCTACCTTGTTGATAGCGTGGATATTTTTTTATTTTCCTTTAAGTGTAATTCTAGCTGCCATATACAGCCACACATTTAAAGATGCAATGTTTAACATCAGCAAAACAGTAAACAATAATTCTGATTTTTTTTTTTTTTTTCCATAAAGATCAATCAGACATAAGTTTTTTTCAAATTTCTCCAATATATTACAGTGCACAATATCATAATCATTTTAATTGACTAAAGCACAATAAAAGAAAATAAAATTAAATAATAAAAATAAAATAAAAGATTCTTTTATTAATTCTTAATCCCTTACAAGTCTCATCTATCCCAATGGCTTTAACAGGCCTTTTAAGGCACACAACTTTCCAAGCATGCTTGGATTTCGTAACCGAAATACGAGGATAGAATGGTCACTCCTATGCCTCAAGGTATTCTTGGCTGTATCCCTGTGTGTTCACGGGGCCAGTTTGCCTGCTTGCGGGATGAAAAACACCAGATAAACTGGCGGAAAAAACCCTACTGCCCGCGCCCAAGACCGGCTAACTTGGCTATGGCTGAGGAAGATCCTTGAGCTCCTCACGTCTCCGACGGGAATCGAACCTAGGACACTCCTTCCCCAGGCATATGGTTGCGAAGCGCAAAGCCACTAGGCTAACCGCGCGGACAAGTAATCCCTTACAAGTAATACATAAAAATTGCAGGTAAAATAAAATGTTATTTTAACTACATAATATATTTTCTGCTAAAAAATGCTAAAGTTAACTTCTTTTAGAAGTTAATCTTTAGCATTTTTTAGCAGAAAACATCAAATCAAAACTAGAGAAAGAAAAATAGTGGATGTTTTATTTATTTAGCATCAATGAGACTTCTGCTGCTGCATCACTCATGACAGATTATTTACACGTATATCAGGTTTATATTTTGTAACCTGTAGAGATATGTATACGCTACTAGTTTCATCTGTAAGGCTACTACGATCTATTACGAGAATTAACAAAGTTCATCACTGAGAACAATGATTCACAAGAATATGTAGATGCAAAATGGATAATAATGCTTTTGCAAGGGTATTTAAACATACAAAAGTTTCTGGAATAATATTCCAAGTCCTTAGTACCTCGTTTTCTGCACTTCTTTCTGTTATTTCCATCTCTAATTGCTCCTTTTCATTATTTTCCAAGTTAACTCTGAGGTCAGCAAATTCCTGCCTCCAAATTGAGATATTTTGAAAATCAATCAACTTCATTTCAAAATCATCCATATTTATCCACAAAAACACTTGCAAGTTTAATTCATCCAGTTTTCTAGAAACTTATTGAATTTTGCAGTCTCTTCTAATTCTCTGAACTTAACAAATCTTAGAGAGAACTGCTCAACAGTTGACACACTGATGTTTAAAAATAGCTTTTAAAGACATTGGCAGTTGGTTTTCTCATCCTTTTGGAGATCATTGATGTATTTCTTTAGGTTTGGAAAATATCTAAATCTCTCGCCATCTACATCCCTCCTATAAAATTGCTCGTTTCATTTCAAATGCCTTATATCATCAAACAAAACATCAAGAGTTTAACCAGAGCCCTGTAGTTTAAGGTTCAAGTCATTTAAATGTTTGCAATAATCTGCAAAAAAAAAAAAAAATGTTTACAAACCCACACAATGTCATACATTTTTTTTTATAAGACATTTGTTGATTAGTCAAAAAGAGATTTATCTCATCCAGGCATTCAACAAATCATTTTAGAACAAGACCTCGACTAAGCCAACGAACATTGTTATACATTATTAGTCCTTCGTATACCGAATCCAACTCATGAAATTTCATCAAATTATCGAACTGTTTCTTTCTTTCTTTTTTTGTCTTCCTCAGTCAACAAGAAATTAATTCTCTTTGTTCTTGCTCACTTTTATTGCTTAAGTTCTTATGAACAGTTTCAAAATCTCTCTTTACAGAAGTCCTACAAACAACTGATTTGGAACATAAAATGCATAATGCTTTATTATCTTTCTTAATCATACCAACTTTTTCAGTCCAGTATTCCTTAAATTCTCTAATATCCTCTTCATTTGAATATATTTGTTTCTTTGTGTGGTTTTGACATTAAATTAATAATAAATACTTCCAATCCATATTTTAATGACTTACAATTTAATTAAATCCAAATCCACATATATACACATTTTAGAAAGCTGATAAATTCTTTACAAAACACAAAAAAATATATAAAATGATGGTAAAGGAATCACACCATGTCTGGCTGCTTGGCGAAAATGATGCAACAACTGAACGGGACAAAAACTTGTAAGTCAGTATATCCCAGAGATAGATGACTTGGAAATAGGATGTTTGTTTTATTTTCTTATTACTTTTTATTACTAAAACAGTTGATAGTGTTTGTTTTTTTATTGCATTTTTTTTTTTTTTTGGTATCACTCTACTTAATAAAATTGTATTCTAATAAGGTAGAAAGTATTTTTACCTTGGGTATAAATATGTTAAAGATACCAAGCAATTTTAAACCTGGTTTTACTCCATTTCCCAAGTAAGCAAACAGACTAAAAGTCAAGTTTGCGCCTGCAATTGATGCAAGTCTAACTGATCCCACAGGTAGTGCAGGACCAGGGCAACTCGTGGCAAAGGTGGAACAAGCTCCGATCACTAATCTTAATATTTACCCTTAATGCCAAAACACATCTCCAAGAAGGGGATGTATGATGTTTTGTATTAAAGGCAAGGGGCCACTACCCAGACCGGTTTCGACCTTTATTGAGGTCTCGTCAGTGGGAGCTAGGCTAGAAATACCAATACCAAGATTTAGTAATAAACAGAGCTTGTAAGTATTTCACCAAAACGAGTTACCATAAGGTGTTTTAACCTTATTAAATAAAAATCTCTGGAGGAGATATAAATGTAGAAAGTATTTTTACCTTGGGTATAAATATGTTAAAGATACCAAGCAATTTTAAACCTGGTTTTACTCCATTTCCCAAGTAAGCAAACAGACTAAAAGTCAAGTTTGCGCCTGCAATTGATGCAAGCCATCCCCTTCTTGGAGATGTGTTTTGGCATTAAGGGTAAATATTAAGATTAGTGATCGGAGCTTGTTCCACCTTTGCCACGAGTTTCCCTGGTCCTGCACTACCTGTGGGATCAGTTAGACTTGCATCAATTGCAGGTGCAAACTTGACTTTTAGTCTGTTTGCTTACTTGGGAAATGGAGTAAAACCAGGTTTAAAATTGCTTGGTATCTTTAACATAATGTATTCTAATAAGTTAAAATATACAACTCAGCGAAGATGTTGGATATGTATTTATTTATTTAATTATTTTTTAAGGTGAGCCCTGGGTTGCATGCTGGGAAAAAGTCATCGCCGTGCCGTGTTTGGTAAGGGCTGGATGTTGATAGCACATGGGAAGTGGTAAAGCAGTGTTTGAAGGAGGTAAGACTGCTTACCTACAGTGAGAAGAGTAAATCAAATGGGAGTTAAATGGATGAATACCATCATCAAGCTGGAGCTGCAAAAAAAGAAACAACTGTGGAGGGAATTAAGAAGAAAAGTGACCTGCAGGCACATGAACAGTACAAGGCACAGGCCAGAAGAGTAACTAGTGTGGTAAGAAAGGCAAAAGCAGATTATGAAAGGAAGAGAGCAATGCAGGCTAAAGAGAATTCCAACCAGTTCTTTCGATATGCTGCAAATAAAAGAAAGAATGTATATGGCAGAATGATTTTAATGAATACTGATGGCAGGGAGATAACTGAATCAGTTGAAATAGTAGAATTACTAAGTGAACAGTTTGCAAGAGTATATCTGGATAATATCACCACCATCCAGGTGGTGATATTACAGGAAGGAAAGAGCCAAAGGCTTATTACAGAAACCGAGGTAAATGAAATGGAGGCACATAGCATATTACAGAACCTTAATATGAATACAACTGTGGGATTAGATGGTATACCAGTTCAAGTTTTATGTGAAGTGGTGACGGAATTGTCAGTGTACTTGACCATATTGTTTAATTTAAGTTTGAGCTCTGGGTTAGTCCTGAGGGGGAAAATAGTTTCATTGCATAAAGGAGGAAGCTCCAAGAATGATGCAAATTACCGACTGATCAGCATATCAGGAGTTGTCAAAGTATTGGAGAAGTTGGTGAAGAGCAAAATACAGGAACGGATAGATGGAAATGGGATACTGTATGGAGGGCAGCATAGTTTTGTGAAGGGTAGGTCATGCCTATGTAAATTGCTCACGTTTTATTATACAGTGACAGCTGAGTTGGATAAAGGTAATGCGTTTATGGTGATACTGCTGGACTTTGCAAAGGTCTTTGACAGATTAGAATACCACATGGAATTCTAATCAGTAGACAAGTTACCAGTCTGTTGTGGGTACCATGACTGTGAATGAGTTCAAAGCAATGTATGATAGATACTGTGTAAATGTTGGATAGTTCTTGACATGATGTTTACGGCTTCCCTCGATGAGTCTTTTGACTCCTTGGAGTTGCCTGCAATAATAAGAAGAATAATAATGCCTCTCCACATCATGACCCCAGTATATCACTGTTTCTATCCCTTTCGAGAACGTTCTTGTGATGGTAAACAGTACCACTTTCACACCACATCAAGTGTCGTCTAGAATCAGAGAAAGACTATAATGACGCTCATCTGTAAAGAGTATGTGAGCCTATGGTGTCTTGTCCAATTTTTATGGATACAACACCACTGAAAACACCATGAAAACTGAGTAAAAGCATGAAAAAAACTGAAACATGCTCTACGATGAGCTGCTGATAGATGATGCAGACTACAGGCCTTCGGCACATAAGCTTACTTGTTGCAGGCATCTTGCCACAAGTTTGTAGATATCTGCATAACTTTAATGCAGCCGACTTGCAAACTGACTTTGCGTGATGCATCAATTATCTTTTGCTGTTATAACCAAAAATCAGTCTTCATACTCGACGGTGGTGTGAGGGTGACCTCTTTGCAAACGTTTGGAACACATTCCATTGGTTTGAAATGCTGCCCACAGCCTGGAAACAGTGCTATGTGAGATTTCAAACTCTCTGGCAATATCAGTAATTCTTTGATTCAAGTTTTCCAATAATTCTTTCCTACATGAAATCTTCTAGATGATGTCTTTGAGACACTAAAAGACATCCAAGTTTGCAATTTTATTCCTTCACAAAAAGAGCTTCCTTCAAACGCAATTCGCTTAGCACAGCCTTTTGCCTTTTATCCTATTGAGTGCTACCATGTGAACCCTTTGCATGCTATTTGAAAATTTGAATGTGTACCCACTTTTTATTCAAAATCTTCAGTTATACAAATTTGATTTGTCTAAATTTAAGTTGTAATCTTCAACTGCAAATTCAGACAAATCAAATAGTGGTCGTCCTGAGGTTTTGGACACCAGTATACATTTATGAAATGAAATATAACGTGTCCACACAAATCTTTTTGGATAATTCATCACGGGAAAATTCTTCTCTAGAAAATTCATTATGGAGAATATTCTTTGCAGATAGAATTCATTGTGGGAAATTTTCTTACCAGAAAATTCATCATGGAGAATAATCTTCACAGGGAAAATTCATCGCAAGAAATTTCTTTGCCAGAATATTCATCTCAGGCAAATTTCTTCGTGAGAAAATTGAAATAATATTGTAATGATACACATATATGAAAAATGAATAAAAAACAAGACATATTTTAGAAAATATAGTTTCTTTCTGTATTATTTATTTAATTAGATTTAAATTTTTTTTAAATTCTACATATAATATAAAAAAATTTATAATATTCTGTATAAAATGAAATTAATATGTATCTTACTGATCAGTAAGTTTTCCCTAATTTTTGTTTATTTCTTAAAATATTAATTTTTTCTCTCCCTACCTTACTTGGATACAACAGACTCTGTGGATAGGATATTAATATTTCACAAAAGTATGATAGGGTGATTAGGGAGTAAGGACACCAAATTTAAGAATGTTTACAGTTGACCCTTGTTTCAACTGCACAGGTCCACTAACAAGCTGATTTTTTTGCAATAAATATACTGAAAAATTTTTGGAGATTTGCGACAATTTGAAAAAACTTGCGGGCTAACCGCATAGCCTTAAAATATTGCAAAAATTAAGAAAAGGTTAGCTATGTCATGAATGCATAAAATATATGTAGATACTATTCTATTTTATCATTTATAGTACCATAAAATATACACAAATCTATTATAAAAATTAAAATTTATCAAAACTTACACAAACACTTAGAGACATAGCACCATTTGCATACAAGAGAAATGTTAACAAATGTAAAAATGCAGTATTAAATCATAACTTCATAAAATTGACTGTATTATGAATATGACTGTAATACTGTATGCCATAAAAATTTTATAATAATGTATTTGTTAGTGCATAGACTAGTGTACTGTGAAGCAGTCATATCAATTACACTGGGCTACCATAAAGCAATCATATTGTTGCATTTTGTTATACCTGTAAATAAATATGAATTTTTTTTCACATTATCTTTTCATTTTCAATTTCTAGTGTTAGTAACATGTATAATATCTACAGTGATTTGGATCATATAAGACAATATTGACGTAGGTAGACAGAGAGACAGACAATTCATCTTGTAAACAGATGATGTAAACTTACGGTATCGATAAATGCAGTACACAATTACAGATGTATTTTCTCTTCCTTATGATTTTCTTTTCTCCAGCTTACTTTATTGTAAGAATACAGCATGTAATATATATAAGATACAAAATATATGTTAATCAGCTATATATGTTATTGGTAAGGCTTCCGGTCAACAGCAAGTTATTAGTAATTAAGTTTTTGGAGAATCAAAAGTTACATGTGGATTTTTGACTGCATGCGGGGGGGGGAAGTGCTTCTAACCCACATGTTGTTCAGGGGTTAACTGTACCTTTCATTATTCTTCTACACACTTAACACACTCAATTCACATGTAGTTATTTATTTTTTTGCTGAACTATTCAGAAGATGGTGCTTTCAATTATAGGACAACTGTATTTTGGAACTGACTTCACTTTTCTTGCATAGTAAAGTGATTTTGAAGGCTACTATTGTTTTACAGGGATAGCATAAGAGTATATATTATATTAAAGAAATGTGAAATTACATAAATCCTTTGATAGTGTAAATTAGCTTAAGCAAAATTCCCACCTGCATCTGAAACACAAAATATGTGTTTAATCAACTGTTTATATTATTGGTAAGGCTTCTGGTCAACATGGGCATTGCCCCTCCCCATGCAGTTTTTTTTTTTTTGCTTAACTAATTAAGATGTGGTGATTTCAATTATATGATAACTGTGTATTTTGGAACTGACTCCACTTTTCCTGTGTTGCAGAGAAATTTTAAAGATTACTATTGTTTTACAGGGATAGCATAAGCGTATATATTATATTATTAAAGAAATGGGAAATCACATAAATCCTTTGTTGGTGTAAATTAGCTTAAGGCAAAATTCCCACCTGTAACTGAAATACTAATCTTCATCTTATTTCTCAATACTAGTATTTTATGAAATGGAGAAATTTTAAAACTGATATTCAATATTTGTCTTCTTGGCTGAAAAAAAAAAAAAAAAAAAAAACCTATACATGTTCATGAAGTGAAATACAGTAGCGAACAAAGTAATCCAAACACTCATATTTTAAAGAAAAATTTTAATTTTGCAAGAAAATAAGTACAAAAATTAAACTTCAACTTTACCTAATAATTTACATGTTCTCCTCTGTTCCTAATAATATATTAATTCACTTAGGAATGAACTCTACCAACATAGAAGAACCCATTTTTCTTATTTCTGCATCTTGTAACCATATTTTTTATAATGGATTGTAATCACAATTTTGTATCACAATTTAATTTTCCAACTCTCTTTTTCATTATGGCCCACAAATTTTCTATTAGGTTCATGTCAGGAGAGTTGACTGAAGCAAGTTGCTGAAGCAATTAATGTTGTGATTTTTGAAGAACTTTTTCACTTTTTTTTTTAAGTGTGACATGGAATGAGGAGATCCTGTTGGAAGATGAGTTCTTCATCTTTCTGGATCTGTGAGACCACTCTTTTCTCCATCATTTTTATGCATTGGTCACTTTTCATCACAAGCACAAGTGATCCTGGACCATCATGTGTAAAACAATCCCAGGGCATCTTTTCAACTGGATGCTTAGGAGCTTATTGAAGGTGGGTGGGAGAAGTCTTCTCAGTTACTGATATACAAACATAGGATACTTGCTTTCCTTGGACAAAGAAATTGCTCTCATCTGAGAATATGACCTACTTCCACTTCTCAACAGTCCATAGGAATGGTAGAGTCGGCCAACTATTCATCCAACAGATATTTCTGGTTACAGTTTATTTTCCAACTACACAAAAGATAATTAACTATGTATTTCACCTTGAGAGCATGCACCTGTACATGTATACATCTCTTTGTACACTTTTGTCCACTAGAGCTCCTTTTTCTGCATAGTCTTCATCAGCAGTTGTTTCTTTTTTGGTATGTGGGTAGTCCTCCATGCTTTCAACAATCTTCGATGGGCTATCCTGTTAGAAACATTAATCCCACTAGCTGCCAGTTCTCTGTTTGAGTCTATAGCAATCTTGGATTCATTTTGCTTTTCCTACTAGTAAATGATTGTGAGTAATTGTAGTTTTCCTTTTCTATCACAAGAAAAGGTACCTAAACCTCTGTAAAATCACCTAACACCTTTCTTGGAAATGTATCCATTTTATAGCTACACAAAATGAATAAAACACTATGAATGTCAACAACTTGTTTACACCATTAAAAACATACAGCATCATAATAAACAACGTAGAGACAATTAAAACATGCAGCACTCAAACCAAAACCAAAAACTTGACTTGTTCGTATTAATTTCTTCACTACTCTACATAGTTAATCAATTGTTTTGTGAGAATTAATTATTGTAGTTGTAGAGTGGATACATTAACCACTCGGTCAACTATTCATTCAACAGTTCCGACTACAGATATTTCTGGTTACAGTTTATTTTCCAACTACACAAGAGATAATGAACTATGTATTTCACTTTGACAGCATGCACCTATACATGTTTTCTCGCACGAGTGTGCAAGATTTGCTGTTTTGGGGTAAAGTGCTGCAACTATAACATAAAATGGTAGCTCATTTTTCTCGCTTCATGACTGAAATAAAACCGGAAGTGGAGCATGCATCGAGTGAATAGAACTCAATAATATTGCTGTAAGAGAAAAGAGATTTTTAGAACTTGAAAGAGATATTTATGAAGCCTTTTATGTAGAAAGAAAAAACATTTAAAAATTATCAATTGTTATGTTACAACAATGACAGAACAGCTGCTGGAGTTGGGCAGAAGGTACAGCACGAATTTTTAATTACCATGAAAAAGTGACAGTGAACAGCCTTTCATATAAAAAATAAATAAAGTTCTGGACTTTAAAGAAGATAAAAAGAAGGGAAGTAGTGAAATGCTGTAGTGTTCGAATTAATGATTTCAGATCCAGAAGTGTTATTTCCAGCTCTATGGAAATAAAACTCTCATTAATAAATTCATTGGCAACCACCTGTGATCCAAATAACTTGACAGTGAATGAGATGTTTTAAAATGACAAAAAAGGTGTAAATAATCTGAAGAAAATAAAATAATTTGAATGCATTTAGAACAAGGCTGAAAATTTACTCACAATTGTTTCTGTTAACTCGCCTGAGGCGAGTAGATTTTTGGCACAATATATATATAAAGTTTGAATTGTAATATAAAATTGTAATATAAAATAATATATACTGTAATATAAAATTGGTTTGAACACAAGACAGTGTTCAAACCAATTTTAACTTATGGATCTGAGAGCTGGGTCAGAAGTAAAACACTTGACCAAAGACTAGAGACAGCAGATATGAGAGTCCTGAGAAAGATTAGAGGCGTGAACTGATGGCATCAATGGCAATATCATATTAAAAATGAGGATATTAGGAAAGAACTTGACATTGTCAGCATCCAGGAATGCGTTAGCAGAGCTAATCTCAGATGGTATGGTCACTTAAATAGAATGGGAGAGGAAAGATTAGCAAAACAAGTGTTCTCTGCCAGGTTGGCAGGAAAACGACCCAGAGGAAGACCAAGATATAGGTGGATTGATACGGTACAAAGTGCCTTAGACGATAGAAATATAAGATCTGATAATGTTGGAGTTTTGACAAGTAACAGACTGATTTGGAGGAAAATTGTAGATAGGAAGTTAGTAATGATGTAATTTTTCATGTAGTACTGTCATATCCTGTACACCCCTTGAGGGTACATGGCAGGAATTTGATGATGATGATGATATATATAAATGTATCTGCAGACATGCCATTTGCATTATTTTAACACAGAAATTGAATAATATCCCTGTTAATATGTGTATATGGATGGATTGCCATAAACTGACCTTCTCCTACATATATATCAACTAATGCAATATTCTATTTTTATACTGTATTGTGTAAAATTTTCATACACTTCCTGCAGTGTGCTATTCAATGTAGCTTTGTGATTTGCTGAACAAACTTTGCATGCTTTAACATCATTGTCTTAACTTCATGTATTAGATACTGTGACCTGTTACAGCCAAGTAACTAGACTTGTAAATTTAATTTTGCTAGGAGAGACAGTTTTTAAATAATCAGTAGTCTGTCAATTACAGATAGCAGACAAGTGGTTTTCTAAGCAGTTTTTTGCCACTCTCATATGACACTGGCAAACATATGAAAACTCTTATATGTTCATAATATCAGAGGTTTTTTTTCTTTTTTTTTACTATGCCACAGAGGTAACCTACTAAGTATACTAGAATATACTAAAACTATTTATATAGTTTTTGTTCGAGTTTGCACAAGCAAAGTACAAGTTTTTCCCATATGATGACTTCTCCAAAACTTGAAGTATTATTAAAAATGCATAGAATATTATTCTATCTAGTTACTTTGTCTTTTTTTTTTTTTTTTTTAATCTATCTGTTTTAACAGGTAATGTGGAATTCCAAACATGCAAAATTTCACCTAGCAAGTTCCATGATATGAAGAGCTTCTTTGTTTCACTGCATCTCATCTGGAAGAGTTTAAAATAGCAACATTCTACTATATGATATCTTGTAATTTACTGTAATGTAAACTGCCTTGTCCATTGAAGAGATCTGCAGTACTAGTGTTCTTTTTTATTGGTAAATCGTTCAACTCAAAAATTGTAAAGATTATTAAACTTCTATATTTAAATATTTTTTTAACTTTAGAAGTGACAGCTAAAGCTTTGTATGGTATCCATACAGCCTAAAAATACTTGTAATAATTGTTGTGTCGCCTGTATTTTTTAATCACCATCAAAATTCTTACAGCACTTCAAATGGAGATTGTTTTTTTCCAGTGCTATAGAAATCAATGTACATATGATACTTATAAAATAAATGAACTTTTTTAATGCACGTTATTTCATTGCATAAACATATCCACTTTTATGTATTTGTAGATTATTGAAAGCCTTCAAAATCTGAAAATCACAAAAATGGATTTTCTTTCAAGTCATAAAACAAACTACTGAACTCATAATTTAATATACAATTAATTATTTAATCATTTGGATTAATTATCAAGCTTGGCAGTGTAACTTGACATAAGTTAAGGCAATGTTTTTAGGTTCTGAAGTATAGAACATTTCTCAACTCATAAAAAAAAAAAGTACAAGAGAATCCAAAAAATGTATGCTTTCTAGCTTCCAGATTTTAATTTGAAGTTATACCACTATTTAAGATATTCTATTTTCATTTAATACTTTTAGAACAGAAAATTCTAAAAGTAAGTTTTTCCTATTTCCTATGGTAAGTTTTATATAATATAGCATGACACAAATTTTCTTTTTTCTTGCAAAAAATTTTACAATTATAGGAATGCAAGTGAAGTGCACCTATTATAAAATTAGATATGAGGATTATATGAAACTGCAATCATTTTTCACTATAATAAGCTCACAATAATCAGAAGAATAGTGAATTTCCATTAGGATATTATATAAAATTAGATATGAGGATTATATGAAACTGCAATCATTTTTCACTATAATAAGCTCACAGTAATCAGAAGAATAGTGAATTTCCATTAGGGTATTATAATACTTTGGTACTTTTTGGTAGTGTGATAAATAATGAATAAGCTCAGTATAACTGTGCTGTGCTGGAGAGAGATGACTGTACGATTTTTTCTTATACAGAAATGTTTGGAGTCAGTCTGGAATTTAATAAAGCATACTTAAACAATGAGGGGAAAGGCAGAAGAAGTATAAAAATGATCAGACACTGAGAAAATCATCATACGCTGAATTGTAGTACACAGTAGCATTCTTTTTATAGAGATGCAATTTATTATTCCCACAACTGAATCTGCAGTCATTTTTTATATGCGTACTACAAGTTACTTAATTTGTTATAATTTATAACATATTTTTATTCTATCATTCTGATATCTTTTTCTCCCAATTATGCTCCTGCAAATGGTCCATCTAATTCAAAAGTGAGATGGCTAAGATTTCAAATATCAAATTTGATTAAAATTCATCCAAAAAAAGCCATTGTTTTGAGGCATGGCAGTTCATTATATTTTTGCTGTGGGATTAGTTTAGGCTGAGTTCACAGGGTTGGATCAAGCCTATCCTTAGTGTTAGTTATAAGAAATTTAACTTGTTGTTATATTGATCAGCTGTTCCTAGTAATGACAGCAGTGTTAGAAATATTAAGTTGTTGAATTAGAGTGTTGGCACTATTTTCATAAAAAGCAATCCAGCCAACAATGAAAACTTAACACAGCGTAAACAGGTGAGAAATATAACTGAAGAGCAAAAAAAAATCAACAGGCAAAGATGTGGTCAGATGGAAAACATAAGTAAAGAACAACTGTGAAACAGGAGAGGTCCACTGTTGTGACACACACACACACTTAATGGCAAAAATATTAGAGTCATTCCATGGAAAATGGAAGCCTCTAGTAACATGGCTAGCAGTATGTGGAAGGCATATGATATAAATAGGTTACCGACTGCCTCCAGATTTAAGGGAGTATGTTAATGGATAAAGGGTGAGTTGAATTGATTTTGAACAGGAGATGAGAGAGTGCAACCTCTACTGACTGGTTAAAGCAAGGTTATGGCATCCTATTCTGAGTAAACTAGCCATCTTTGTTCTGCTAGAATGGCATAACCAAACAGCAAAATAAAATCATACTACATTTGAAGAAATGATTGTACAAAAGTGGGGACTGTAAGAGAGTAGATATAATTACACCATGTACAGGACAACATCCCGAACAGAGTATAACAACCACGACCCCAAGGCTATTACAGCAAATCAAACAGACGCAAGCAGCCAGGTCTGAGATGAAAAGGAACATCAAATTAGACACCAGAGAATTGAAGAAAGGTCATATGGAGTGATGGACTCTGGTTCCTGCAATTTCATATGGACTGAAGAATAAGAACATGATGACAATAACAAATGGCAGGAACCAACCACCAGCAAATCTAATAGAACCTGAGACAGAACTCAACGAGTAGTTGACCTGTGTTTATCTGAACAACACAGACTCTGGCATATTGAAGCCATTCTGAACATTCATGGTGGTCCATCTAACTACTAGGTATTGGCTATAATTAGGTATAGATTGCCTTTAAAATACAAAATCTGAGTTCAGTTATGTGATAGACAAAGAATAAACTAGCCACGGTTTATACACAATAATTTATGACAGAGTGTATGTGTGATGGAAATACAGATTTCATAAAATACCAATACGTTATGAATGAGTCCCTTACAGAATACAATGGAAAAATTAGTGCCAGAATTTCTAGAGATTCTTTGATATAGGTAGCAACTCTAGTCATATATCTCTTCTTCCTTTTGTTACTATTATGAATGCGAAAACACTTTTAGTATTAACTAATACCATGTGGGCACATTTATAGCACTGGGCTGCCCAGAGTAAATCATTTACAGATTCACTTCCAGCAGCCAACTAGAGGAACTTTTTCTAATCCTCTCTTTGACCAGTTCCTGAATTAGTTGATATGGCACAGACAATTAGGATTTTTTCCTCACCAAAACTATGGTTTTCAATCAGCATCAAATTCTTGATATGTACCCATAGAGGGTGTTCAGGCTACTTGACCATGACAGCACTACATGATCAAGTTTATATTATTATTAATCTCCAAACCACAATTTCCTCCAAATTAGTCTATTACTCATCAGCAATCCAATATGGTCATATCTAACATTTTGACCTTCTAAGGCACTTCCTAACTAAATCAATCCACCTAGACCTTGGTCTCCCTCTGGGTCTCTTTCCTTTTCTCCTCCATTCTGTTCAAGTGACCATAACACATTAAATTAGCTCTGCTTACACAATCTTGAATGCTAACAATGTCAAGTTCCTTTCTAATATCTTCATTTTAATATGATTCTGCCACTAATGCCATCTGTTCACTCCCCTAATTTTTCTCAGAACCCTCATGTCTGTGGTATCTAGTCTTTGACTGAGTACTTTATTTCTAACCCAACAATCCATTACTTGAAACTGCTTTGACCACTGTCTTCTATACTGCAAGTTTGGTTTTTGACTAATTTCTCTCTTATTCCATATAAATTTATTCAGCTGGCTGCCCACAATACCTTTACTTATTCTGTTGTCTGTTTCCAAATTTAATTTACCATCTTCACTAAAAACTGTGCAAAATAGATGAAACATTTTACTTGTTCTATGGGCTCTAATTTGATCTTTTAAATTTAAAAATTTAAATTTCAGCTAACTTGATCTTTTTAAAGTCATTGAAATCCAAAAATCTCCCTTCTAAGCAACAAGGTGGAAAATTGTTGTACCAAACAAACAGGTTGAGAAATGCTGATATCAAGAACCACCAATACACAAACTTAACTGTCAATTTACCGTTCTCATGGATATATTGACTCTAATTTGATCTTTTAAATTTCAGCTAACTTGATTTTTGTAAAGTCATTGAAATCCAAAAATCTCCCAAGCAACAAAGTTGAAAATTGTTGTACCAAACAACACACTGCAGTACCAAACAAACAGGTTGAGAAATGCTGATATCAAGAACCACCAATATACACAAACTTAACTGTCAACTTACTGTTCTCATGGATATATTCCCTGTACCAATGAAATAAGTATCAGAGTAAGCACCACCTAAGACTAAAAAAATGAAATTAGAAACTAGAATATCTATAAAATTATGACTGTATAGTATGCCCACAGATTTGAGACCCTTCGAACTTCTACACGTGTCAACAGGAGGAGAATCCATTCCGATAATCAGTCCGTATTGTGGGATGAGTTGTTTATTATTACACGTCGGAAAATTACCTTCTCTTTTATGATCATTGTAGTATTTAACTATGTTGCTAGTATAACAGTTGGAAAGTTTTACCTAATAAAGCACACGATTTTGCGTGTTGGCGACCAATTCGTATGTCCTTCATTTCTTTCTCCCCTTCAGCATGAATAGACTTTTCTTGGCAAGTCGCCAAGCTGAGATCTACAAACTGTGGGCGAACTATAATACTGTGTAGCAAATTGTTATTTTAGCAATATTTGTGCTATAATGTTTCACAGATTAACATGATAACACAAGGAAAAGAGTGAATAACATATGTATTTAACAGCCATATGTTTGAACCTGGGGATGTTTAAGGGTCAAAGCTATACAACTGAGAGGAGACTGCCACATAGTTTTTAAAGGAATGCGGGAAAACCGACCAGGGCTTCTGACCTAATGTCCAATCCTCACCTTCTCGTGGTGCACCTTGTTGGGTATCTTCCTGGATACAACGAATGAAGATGGGCTGGCAATTTGGGATTTAGCTGACCAAATTGTATTCTTATTGGCTTAAACCAAAATACAAAATGATCATTCAACATGATACAATTTCATGCCAGCTGGGGCGTCGACCAGTTAAACAAGGTCCCTGTTGTTTTCACCAGGGAACCAGGGCAAACAGCGAAAAGTCAGCTACTGGAACAAATCTGAAAGCACACCCCAACTCAACATCACCAGAGTTAAAGATCGGTACTATCAACATAAGAAGTACATATCGGTACATATCAACATAACTGAATGGCAAAGAAATGGAGCTAGCTGAGGAATTAGTTAAATACCAGATCGACATTATAGGGGTGACTGAAACAAAAAAGACAAAAACTGGTAAGATCTTTCTGAGCAATAAATACAAAATGTTCTATTCAGGCAATGACAATCAAGGAAAAGAAGGAGTAGCCATAGTATTCAACACAAAATACAAGGTTCATCTTCTTGAATGACAGGCAGTGTCAAGTGGAGTGATGTGGGCAAATATCAGAATGGGGAACTGGACAATGAGACTTATTTGTGCCTATGGTCCCACAGAATGTTCTACTAAGGTAGAAGTGGAAGAATTTTTTGATGCTTTAGAGAAAGCAACTGACACAATGAAAACGGAAAAGTTGGTCCTTTGTTGGGGATCTAAATAGTAGAGTAGGAAATGATTGTCAGACATACAAAAATATTTTGGAAAAATTTGGAGAAAAGAGCAACGCTAATAATAATGGCAATTACCTGTTGGATTTCTGCTCAGGACATGGACTGGTTATTACTAACACCATGTTCCAACATAAAAATGTACACAAATTCATATGGAGAGAAGATGCAAGGAATAAGAAAAGTCTCATTGACTATGTAATTGTTGATAGTGATATTTTCTCCCTGGTGCAGGACACCAGAGTGTACAGAGGATTTGAAATTGGAAGTGATCACTATTTAGTCTTGAGCAGGATAAAATTGAATTTCATATTGAAAAGAAGAACATGTAAGAAAGTTTTAAAGCGAATAAAAGTTGGGAAGCTCTCAGATGTGAACTGTAGACTAAAATACACAAAGATTATTGAAGAAAAAATGAAAGAGTTTGAGAACATGAACCAAACTTGCAGATTTAGTGCCAAGTCCTGAAGAAAACACTGATTCATTCAGCCAGAGAGGCATGTGGTGAGGTTGTCTGTAAGGATAAAAAAAAATCCGAACTCCATGGTGGACACAGGAAGTTAAAGAGGCAGTGAAGGAAAAGAAGAAAGCATAACAAAAGTTCCCGACAAATAAGTCAGCTTGTGCTCTTAGAGAATACAGAGATAAAAGTAAGAAAGCTAAACACTGTGTAAAACTGGCTAAACAAAAGTCATGGGAGGACTTTGGTAAGAACATAGAAAATAAATATCAAGAAGGTGGCAAGATATTCCAGTGGTTGTGAAGAAGCTCGGAAATGGAGGAAAGAGTGCTGTAAAAGGAATTAGAGATGATAAAGGTGACATGAAAACAGGAGAAAAAGATATCCTTGAGGTATGGGGTAATTACTTCGAAAAATTGCTAAATGACAAGCACTGATTACAGCACAGTGGTCAGGAATACATATCCATACTTGAAGTACAAAAAGCCTGAAGTGTGGAAAGGTAGCAGGAGTAGATGAAATTCGACCAGAAATACAGAAATATAAAAGTGTTACAGTGGATACACTGCATAGTTCAGAAGGCCTGGACAGAGGGACAAATTCCAGATGATTGGAGTAGTGCTCTCATAGTACCCATATATAAAAAGGGAAATTAAACTGAATGTGAGAATTACAGAAGTATTTCATTAGTGAGTGTTCCTGGTAAGATATGTGCAAGTATATTTGAGAAGGGTTGTGGAAGGGAAGCTTGGTGAAGAACAAGCTGGATTCAGGCCAAATAGAGGCTGTCAGGATCAGATTTTCACTTTACGAAAAACAGTTGAGAAATCATGGGAATATAACAAAGATCTGTATTTAAGTTTTGTAGATCTGGAAAAGGCATATGACAAGGTGCCAAGATCGAAGCTATTCAAAATGCTACAGTTATATGGTGTTAATGGGGCATTATATCAGGCAATACTTGCTCTTTATTTAGAATGTTTATTTAGCAGTTAGAATGGAAGGAAGTCCAGGAAGGTGGTTTAATGTTAAATCTGGTGTGAGACAAGGATGTACATTATCCCCCCTCCCCTGTTATTCATTATCTATATGGATCACATTATGAAGGAAAGTGGTATTAAACCTGATATCAAAATGGAAGATGTTAATGTCAGCTCTTTGCTTTATGCAGATGATGTTATACTTCTAAATGAATCTGCTACAAGTCTGCAAGATTCCCTGACTAATTGAATAACTGTTGTAGTAGATATGGTATGAAGGTCAGCATTAAAAAGACAAAGACAATGAATATAGCAGAAATATTGAAAATATCAACTGCATTGTGAATGGAGAAGAACCTATAGAACAAGTAAAACATTTCAGCTACTTAGGCATGAATTTTAGTGAAGATGATAAATTAAATATGGAAATAGACAACAGAATCAACAAAGCTAGTATGGTAGGAAGTCAACTGAATAAATTTATATGAAGTAAGAGAGAAATTAATCAAAACACTAAATTAGCTGTATACAAGACAGTGTTCAAACCAATTTTAACTTATGGATGTGAGAGCTGTTAGAAATAAAATACTTGATCAAAAGACTGGGGACTTCTGATATGAGAGTTCTGAGAAAGATTAGTGGAGTGAACAGATGGCATCAATGGTAGTATCACATTACAAAGAAGTATATTAGGAAAGACTGAAATTGTCAGCATCCAGGAATACATTAGCAGAGCTAATCTCAGGTGGTATGGTCACTTAAATAGAATGGGAGAGGAAAGATTAGCAAAACAAGTGTTCTCTGCCAGGTTGGCAGGAAAAATACCCAGAGGAAGACCAAGATATAGGTGGATTGATACAGTAAAAAGTACCTTAGAAGACAGAAATATAAGACCTTATAATGTTGGAATCTTGACAGCTAACAGACTGATTTGGAGGGAAAATGGTAGATAGGAAGTTAGTAATGTTGTAAATTTTTCATGTAATACTATCATATCCTGTACACCTCCTCCCCCGAGGGTATATATCAGGAATTTGATGATGATGACGATATTTGAACCTGAAAATTATGGATCATCAGTAGCATCAGGCAGTTTGAATACAAAATAGAACATGATCAATGGATTATTTAAAATAGTAAGATTTCTTTCTGCTCTTACTATTTGAAATAATCCATTGCTTATGTTCTACTTTGGATTGAAACTGGCTGATGCCACTGATGATGACGACCTGTTATTTTCAATTTGAAATATATAGCTATTAAATAAATATGTTATTCACTCTTTTGCATGTGTTATGGTATTAATTTGTGAAAATGTTGCAAAGCTTAGATGTTAGTTATGATGCAATATAGTTTTTAATAGTATTAAGTCACAGTACCATGCAAGCATATAAACTATAAATTTATTAATCTGCTGATATTTTGCTGGGTTAAATCAGCATCCTTACAGTATAAAAGCACTTGTCAAGAAGTACTTACTACGAGTTGTTTTAACCTCCCTACCAGCGAGGTAGATGAAACAGTGAGACCAAAAAAGCAATTCTTATCCATGTTACTCAACGGGTGTTACAGAATCGTATCCAGATTTAGCTGGACGTCTACAGACATCATGGCTGGTTGGGGTGTTAATCAATTAACTTTCAGAAAATTCAGAGTGAGAATTAGTCTTGTGCAGTTACTGAGGATTGATGATATAGTCAGCCTATAGTTGTTGAGGATGGAAAGTCTCAGCATCTCTTAAATTTTGGGTAATTAATGCAGATACCTGTTAAGAACAGTTAAGTACATTGAAAAAAAAAAGTTTTCTTCCATCTGTTATATGCAAAACACTATCAAAGCATGACGTTAGTTCTGTCCTTCCTAACCTAAGTTTAATTAATAGGCAGAAAAGAGGGGATATGATAGAAACTTAAGATATTAAAGGGGATTTATAAAATTGATGCACAAAAAATTGTTCAATATATGACAAGTAATCAGAGAACTAGGAGGCATCCATGGAAGTTGTGTAAGAGTATGGTTAGTAGGAGTGTGCAGACCAGATTTTTTGCATGGAGAATGGTGAAATGGATGGACAGAATTAGTTATAGTTCCCTGACAGTGAATGACTTTAAGGAGAGGTACGATAGGTTTTTTGTGTATAATAGTTAATTTCGATCTCTCATGAGACTCTGGACTGCATGGAGATACAGTATAATAATAATATTCAACTTGGCTGTTTAATGAAAGTCTTGCAATGGGACAGGTTCCTAGAGAATGGAAGGAGGATAAGTTAGTACAGTGGTATAAGGGTAGTATCCAGCTATTAGCCTGTTTGTATTTCTTCTGTAATCGTTAAGATTTTAGAAAAACTGGTAAGAACTCGTATATAGAATTGGGCAGATGAGGGTAATATTATTTATGCCGGCCAGCATGGATTTGTTAAAGGACACTCTTGTTTTAGTAATCAAATAACCTTTTACAATAGAGTAACAAAAGCAGTGGATGGTGTAAGGTATGATCTCTTTCCTCACTCAGAGGTAATATGGTTATCTTGGTTATGAACATTTAAATTCCATTTCCTTCCCTGTGTGTAATCTTTTACCCTAGTCATTTTTTTTGGATTTGGATTTTTCCAAGGCATTTGACAGGGTGCCACATGACAAGTTGATTTTTAAGTTTCATCATATTGGTTTGTATTGGATTCCTGATTGGATCTCTGTGTATTGGGGATCAGTATCAGAGAGTAGGATTGTTACAAGTGGAGTTACATAGGGTTCAGTTCTGGGACCATTGTTGTTCAATCTTTATGACAATGATATTATCACAGGACTGCAGGGAGATGTTCAGTTGTTTGCAGATGAAATGAATCTTGGAGGGGTTATTAGTAATAGTCCTGATGTTTTGGCTTTTCAAGAGGATTTGAATAAAATGGAAAGGTAAGCAAATGAACTGGGATGTAGTTTAATGCAATTAAATGTAAGATTTTAAAATTTGGGATCAACAGATGGGCTACTTGATACTTGCTTAATGGAGCTATACTGCAAGAAGTGAAAAAAGGAAGGGATCTTGGAGTGATTGTGGATAGAGATTTGAAGTTCCAAGGACAGAATTAAAAAGTTGCACAAAAATCTCAGAGAATTGCGACAATGTTGAGGAGAACATTGACCATGAGAGATAAAAGCATGTTGGTCCCATTGTATAAAGCTGATCAGACCACAACTGGACACCAGTATTGGAAGGGGATGAAGAGATGGATAATAAAAATTATATAAGGACTGTACAATGTTGATTATGAAGACAGACTGCAGAGTCTGGTGGATACAAGACAAAGGGGAGATATGATCGAAATGTTTAAGCTATTGAGGAGTTGTTGGAAGTCTTTTTTCCACTTGGTTAGACTATAATAAATTTAGTTTAATCCTTTATCCAAGTGTAAGCAAACAAAGTTTGCATCTGAAGTATCTTCAGGACTGAGGCAACTCATGGTAAAGGTGGACCAAGCTCTCATCACTACTTATCTTTATCTCCCATAATGCAAAGCACATCTCCTTGCAGATATGTATAATGCTATGCATTAAGGAAGGGCCACTACCCAGACCGGCTTTGACCTTTATTGAGATCTCATCAGTGAGAGCCCATTTTTGTTTATCATTAAATTTATTATATTGAAGAGTTATTATCCTATTAACACAGATTTAATACGTTTTAATAATTTAATAGAATGAGGGCAAGGAGAAGGGGCCACTCCTGGAAATTTCAAAAGGAGGTGGTGAGTAAAAGGTTAAAACAAGTTTTTTGTATGGAGTGGTAGGAGCATGGAATACATTGCCTGGGAGGATGGTAGACTGTGGATGAGTTTAAGAAGGGGTATGATAGACTTTGTGTTGACCTCCCATGATGAATCTTGTGACTCCATGGAGGTCAGTTAGACAATAATACTAATATATCCTCACATCAGTCTCTGTCATTTCACTGCAGTATCTTCACCCAGATGAGCTTTCATAAAGTAATCACTTGGTAAATTAATTCTACTTTTGTCACCTTTCTACCATAATAATTCTTCCTTTTACTTGCCATATAGTGAAATACCTCTTTGGGATTTCTTTTGTCCTACTTAGCTAATTTCCTCTCATAAGCTGATTTTGTTGTCCTTGCCAAACTTGCTACATTTTCCTGTGATCAAGCAAGCTCACAAGCAGTACAAAGCCCTGATCAGCTTGATGTTTTATATCTACCATTTGCAACTCATTCAGCCCTTCCTCCTGAAATTGGGTATACATTCTGCTTTCTTTAACCATCCCTTTACTATTTTCTATGCAAAATTTTATAAGAATTTGCATCTTCCTACTAAGTTTATCATAATTAGTACTAAGCAATTTCAAAATTTACCAAGAAGTAGATTTCTTCTTAATTGAAAATTCCACATGTTTGGCAATCTTTCATGGCAAGACTGCATGATCACTTTCTTCACTCAGAGGTAATATGGTTATCTTGGTTACGAACAATTTAAATTCCATTTCCTTCACTGTGTGTGTAATCCTTTACCCTAGTCTGTTCCTCATAATTAAAATTCTCTATAATAATTACTTGTACTACACTTATGCTAATGTCATCTTCATTTTTCTTTGATCCCCACTCCAGCTGCAATAACCAATTATATATTTTGTCCTGCTGGTCTCTCCATCTCACACCAGATAGCCTCAAATGCACTCCCTCCTGCCAAACCACTCTTGTTGGTTTCAATTCTTCTGTGCTCATCAGCAATTGTCCCCCCCCCCCCCCACACACACACACACTGTCCCCTGAAAAAAGCATTTTCAGGGATGATAGGTAAAAGGAACTATCCTTTCACCTTGTACTGACTTTTCCATTCCAATTCAAAACCCAAAAACCTGCATTCAGCATTTTTTGATCATTCTCATCTTGTACTCATTCGTTTCAAGGTAATCCTGCATATTCAATCATGTCTATGCTCCCCAAGTAGCTTCAGATCTCCTGATTTTGCTACTCACATTGAATAATATTTTGTTCAGACACCAAACTCCAAATCCATTCAAGTGCAAGCAGCAGTAATTCTATCCATTAAATTCACTCTGTATACATATAATCTTTATATCTCCTGTTTTATCATGGAAGGGGTAGAGAATGGGGAGGATATAGCATTTTATTTTTTTTCAGGGAGCATTTCCATTGGCTACAAAAAAAGTGTGGTGTAGATGATTATGATTAGGGGCAAGAGCTCTGTTATTTGAACAAACGCTTTATTTATGATTATTTATGTAGTTATCTTCTAGTGTGCGCTGGCTTTCTGAGCATGATCAGTAACTTTAAGCAGTTCGAAAGTGTTAAAGAATAAGTGCGAGTTAAATAAAACTTCTTGTAAAAAAAAAAGTAATATCAGAGTATTGTCATTTCATAAACTTTTGAGAATGAAGTTATCTAAATTAGCTTTGAAATAAACTGAATTTCTTAACAAAGAAGAGAACTGCCTGTGGAAGGGGTGTATATGCATTTTTTAAATATACTGTCACACATAAACTCTGAATAGGCTGCAAAATCATTCTTCCCCTCCTGCAAATTCCTTTCTGTTATAAATCTGAGAAGTTGTGGAATCGGCAGTGGAGCACTATCTATCCATTAGGATAGTGCTTCAATGCTGATACCAAAAATCCCTCACATTAGTTAGGAGAGGGTTTTTTTTATATATATATATTGGTTATATTTCAGCTTCACCAAAAGTTACAGGGATTAGTGAGATTTGGTTGATGGAGGATGATATCACCACAGAGATAGAATGCAATGGATATATTATTTTCAGAGGGTGGTGGAAGGCATTTTTTAATCATAGCAGATGAATTGAAGCTAAAAAGAATAAGAGTTCAGGATGAAAAAGAGAATGCAACTGAGACTATTAGGTGTGAGATAGAAATCAACAGGGTGAAATATATATTTGGCTGCTGCGGGGAGTCACTTGCAAATTATCAATGAGTGCAGGGCATATAATTATTATGGGCAAGAAAGAACTTCAGTTATAATAACATAGATTAAAAGGAGAAACAGTCATAGGAAGAGAAGGAAATGGAATTTATGAAGCTACTAAAAGATAATTACTTGAGACAGCATATAACAGAGAGGACTCAGGGTGCTGGATTTGGTGACAGCATCAGAAAACTTCACAGTAACCAAGATAGTAACATTGCTTGGGATTACGAGACATGGGAAATTTTTAGTTAAGAAAGATTTATGTAGAATTTTAAAAAAAAAGCAAGTAATTATGTAAAACAGAGGAGCTGACGTGGAGCAGTGCTATGTCATAAGAATCTGGGAAAGAAACATGTTAATAGTGCATGGGAGATAGTCAAGGGATATTTGAAGAAAGCAATATCAGATTGTATACTCAGGCAGGAGGAGAAATCATGTAGGTGGATGATTAGATGGATGAGTTGCATCATGAAGAGGGAGTTGCAGAAAAAATTGTGGAGGATATATAAAAAAAAATGATCTGTATGCTCATGAGCAGCACATTTGCTGGCTTGTTTGGCCGAATAATTCACATATCTTCTCTCCAACCAATAGGTTTTTAATCTTGCTGTGGGCATATATGGTTACGATATGGTTATGAGTGTACTTAGGTGGGAGATTAATTTCATTGTCTGATGTGAGACAACTACCCTGCTTATTGGAGGCCTGAAGTGGCTTGAAAAAGTTCCATGTTGGTCTATGGAGCAGTTTCCAGTTATGTAAAATAAATAAAAATACAAAATATCAGCTAAGCTAATGCCTATGTTGTTCCCGTATAGGGAGTAGTCGGGGCCGTTTACATATAATTAATAAAAATTAAAAAAATTATTGCAGTGCAGCTATGACATTGACTGATGTGAGAACAGAGACAGATGAATTGGAGGTGCTAGGATATTGCAAAACCTTAATGCAAATATGGCCATGGCATTAGACTAGATATAAGCATGTGTAGTATGAGAATGTGCAATGGAATTGGCAGCTTTCCTGATAAAGCTGTTTAATTTTAAGGTCTCAGATCTGGGAAAGACAAAGGAATGGAAAATAGTTCAAAAATAGGACAAAATAGTTCTGTTGCATAAAGGGATCATCAAGACAGAAGTAGCAAACTACAGACCAATCAGTATCACAGGTGTGTGGTGGTTAAGATATTGCAGCAGTTGTTAAAAGACAAATTTCAAGAATGGGTGAACAAGAATATGATACTCTGGGACACAGTGATTTTATAAAAGGTAGATTTGCCTTAGTAATTTCACTTTTTATAATAAAGTGACAATTGAACTGGATAAAGGAAATGGCTACACAGCAAAGACATTCAATGGAATAGCACATGGACTCCATTACATAAATTGAAGCGCATACATCTGCTCTGACATACCTTGCCAGAGAGCACCCAACCTAGAATCACCCAACTTTGACCTCCTTTGGTTGAAAATATTCCTTCCCCACTCAGTTCATTTCATCTGCTGCCTCTATCGCTCCCCCAATGCAACCAACCACCCTGAGCTCTTTAATTTCCTCTCCCTAAAAGTCGACTTTCTCCAATCCCACTTTCCCAATAGCGAAATCATCCTTCTAGGAGATTTTAACGTCCACAACACTAGCTGGCTTTCTCCTCCAGCTGTACAGATCTTGCAGGCAGAGATGCAGAAACACTTGCCACCACTAACGACCTTACACAGCTTGTCCAGATGCCAACCAGAATACCAGATAACCCAAACCACTCCCCAAACACCCTAGATCTCTTCCTGACCAATGACCTCTCCAAATACACAGTGAAAGTAGTGAGCCCCTGGGCAATTCTGACCACAATCTAGTGCTCATCTCCTCCCACATGCAACAATTTACACAGACACCCCCACACAAGAGTAGTTTGGCTATAACAGTGCCAAGTGGGACAGCCTCTGCAACTTTTATGCTGCATTCCCATGGTTGGACTATTGCTTTCGACCTTCCAACCCGAACACGTGCATCGAGCTTTTTACCAAAGTAATCCTCACCGGCATGAATACATACATTCCACACAGCACCCTGAACTTCCATCCCCTAACGAAACCCTGGTTCTCCAAAAGATGTGCCAAGGCTGTAGAGATGAAACACCAGACATACCACAACTGGCTGAAATCAAGAACCCCCCATCCTCCTTCAAAACTTACACCGAAGCCCATAATAAATGCAAAAAACAATCAACACTTCCAAAACAGAGTTCGAAAGAGCAAAAAGTAGGAAACTAGCAGCCTGTCCAAATGGCAGCCAAGCCTTTTGGTCTCTCGCCAAAGCAATTGGCCATAATTTCTGCCCAACACTATTTCCACCCCTATCACACCCGATGGCTCTACTGCATCATCACCCACAGAAAAAGCCAATCTTTTAGTCTCATACTTTGCTTCAAATGCATGCATAACTGACAATCGTAAATGTCCCCCCAACCATTTCAGACACCCAACATAGAATGCCCCCCATATCCTTTTGCCATGGTGAGATCAGAAAAACTGTCCAAATAAGACACAAAAAAGTCTCCTAGCCCTGATGGTATTCCCCCAATTGTTCTGAAAGTTTGCGCTCCAGAACTGACCCCTATCCTATGTCACCTATATATATACTCTCCTACTCCACTGGAATCTATCCCACAAACTGGAAATTGGCCTATTCAGCCCATCCCCAAGAAGGGTGACAAGTCACTGCCATCCAATTGCCGTCCTATCTCGCTTACCTCAGTCCTGTCGAAGGTAATGGAAAAAATCATCAATTCCCATCTCCTACACCATCTTGAAGACACCAAATAAATGACCGCCAGTATGGATTCCACCACTGCTGATTAACAGGAGATCTACTCACATACGTCACCCATCTCTGGACGAAGGCTATGGAGAGATTTGGTGAATCTCAAGTGGTTGAACTAGATATCTCCAAAGCCTTTGACCAGGTCTGGCACAAAGGCCTATACTAGGCAAACTACCATCATTCGGTCTGACCCAGGGCTTCTATAGGTGGATCGCCAGTTTTCTGTCTGGACGCACACTCTGTGTGATGGTGGTGGATGGCTCCCTATCCTCTCACAACTCAATTAATGCTGGGGTCCCACAAGGTTCTGTCCTCTCACCAACCCTCTTCCTGCTATGTATCAATGACCTACTGCAATTGACCTCCAACCCAATACACATTTTGCAGACAACAGCACACTACACTCTTCGCTTGCATTTGATAAGCCTTACCTTACACAACTCACCTCAACCTACAGAACATTAACCACCGCAAACCTTAACTCCGATCTCCAAGCCAACCTCCAATGGAGTTCAGATAACCTCATACATTTCAATGCCAATAAAACCCAGTTCTGTACTATTTTTCATAAAAAAGAACCATTTTTTCCCAATATCCTTTTTATGATACCCAAATCTGCAGACAGTTTGAGATCTCACTCCTTGGAATCACCCTCACATCAAACCTCTCCTTGCATAAACATATCTCAAACATTGCATTCTCAGCCTCAAAAAAACTAGGATTCCTCTTTCGCTCAAGACGTTACTTCATCCCCAAACAGCTATTAACATTATACAAGTCACAAATCCACCCAACTATTGAATACGGCTCTCACATATGGGGTGGGACCCCAAAGAGCTCTCTCAAAATGCTCGGCTCAATACAGAGGAGAGCAATTAGACTTATTAATGATCCATCCCTTACCAACTCCCTCCCCCCTCTTTCACACAGACGCATGGTCTCTGCAGTATGTATATTCTACAAATATTTCCATGGGAAATGCTCATCAGAAATATTATCAATAATTCTCCCGCTCAGTACTAAGCTCATTGGAACACGTGCAGCTGCTGCACAATATCCCTTCACAGTACACCTAGAAACAAACAGAACAAGTTTCTTTTCCTCTTCCTTCATCCCTGCAACTGCTGCACTGTTGGAACAGTCTCCCACCTGCTGTGTTTCCCAAGGAATACAATTTAAAGTCATTCAAATCAAATGTAAACAAATTCCTCCTTTCCCAACCCACCACCCATACATGGTACTAATGTACTATAGGTTGACGAACCAACCTCCTGTGTATGGGCTCAACATTTATAAAAAACAAAAAAAAAAAGGGGGGGGGGGGGAATATAAAGTTTGTGATATGGTTAAGAGAGTGGTGAATGAACAAATATTAGAATAGTATATTGGAGGAAATGAATCCAGAAGAAGATGGCTGACTAGTATTGCATTTGTATCACTGCTATTTGATTTCTATGTCAGTGATATAAGAAATGATTTAAGAGGAAATAACCAGCTGTTTGCCAATAACACTCTCTGAGTTTCTGGGAGAAAAAAAAATTGCTACCTCCATATGAGAATCAGCTAACTCACCTTCACCTGAAGAAGTCCATATAAAAATTCTTCTTGTTACAACAAGAAATGAACTCGAGTCTTTTTCATTTAAAGGGTGCAATGTCTCATTGTTCTTCCAATTGTACTACTGGGGTACTGGTTATAGCATCCTCAATGCTTCGACTGGGAAATTTCATGCTTTATAATACTTCATGGAATTTAAATGTATATAGTATTTATTTCTAACTAAATTTAAGCATATTATTAACTGCATGTTACTGTTTACTCAATAAATCAAGATTTTAATAACTTGCATTATTTTCTTAGTGAAATAAATTACACTGACAGTTTTTGATTGTATGACTGTTGTGAAGTCATTTGTATAGAAGAACATCTAGAAATATAAGTCTATTACTGAAAGAAAACCCAGGATTATGGTTAAGGATATATGGCACCTGATACAAGTTATGATGGACACTATGTTTGAATGTCAAAAATGTTTAACCAAGTCTTATTATTATAAAAGTAGAGAGTCATATATCTAGCCAAAATTTTTTATTATTATTTTTCTATGTTTGGTGTCATTTGACTAACTTCATCATTAAAAGCAATGCCATCTAATTCATTATTGTCTGTTATATCTCATGAAGTTTTGCTGATGTGAAAAGTAGGTCTTGTTGATGTACTATAATGAAAATTACTTTTTTTTAACATAACAGAGTCAAAAGTGGACCAAATATTACTAAGTGTATGACAATCATTATGAGAAAAGAAATGAGATTAAACTTGCCAAGAAATTATCTCCATATTTTACCCTTTATCCAAGCGTAAGCTAACAAATTTTGCATATGAAATACATTCATGACTGGGCTTCTATACATGATTAACCTCGTTGTGAATGTATTTTATGTGCAAACTTTTGTTTGCTTACGCTTGCAAACAAAAGTTTGCAAGTGTAAGCAAACTTCCCAAGAAATTTATCCAAGTTTCTTGGGAAGTGTAAGCTTACACTTCCCAAGAAACTTGGATAAATTAATTTAATTTGCAACCAAGTGAAAAGATTTTCATTTGTTCGCAAATATCTTTATCTCTAATCCAGAGAATTTCAATAATAAGGTTGTACACCAGGAAGTATGTGATCTCTGCATTAATTCAGCCTTGGGTATCTCTTCTGAGTCTGGCTCCCACTGATGTGGGATCCACTTAAGTGGTCCTGATCACGGTATTGAATGTATTGTTGTGAATGTATTTCATGCACAAACTTTGTTTGCTTACATGAATTTCACTGTATATTGTATAACCATCACCTTACTTACTGGAAGCTTAAAGTTGCTTGAATACAGCATATTTAGTCAGTTAATCTAGAACTTTACTCCAGAGAGTAAAGCTATAAAGTTATACATACAGAGAGTAAAGTTACTGTTATCATAAGAACACTACAGAGTTTAAACAACTCATGGTGATGAGCTTACTATCAAACACCTATTTCACAAACCTTTTACTATTTCTACTAATATCTACTAATAACACTCAAGGAAGGAATTCCGCTCACCCACTACTCTCTGAGCAAAGAAAAACTTGCTTCCTCACGCCATCCTTATATAACTCCTAGGGATGAATTTGAGTTCTGGTTAGACTTCCTACACTCTATGAAAATCTCTTATGCATTAATTTGGTATCAGGCCCTCACTAACTTATATGTAGTATCGTTATCTTATATGAGCTTGGTGGCGATATACACTTATCGCCACCAAGCTCCACAGATGGCAATCTGAACTCATATGTAGTATTTCAAAAATGTGACTACCTTAGCTGTTCTTCTCTGATTATTTTTCCTTCAAAACTCCAGATAACAAATTTGCATACAATTTAATGCCACTTTCATACTGTGATCAATACAGATGATAAATAACAGTGGAGATAATGTGCACCCCTGTCTCACAATTGATTTAACATCAAACTATCTTAGTGTATACCTCCTACAATTCTAATTGCTGAGTTACAGCTCAAATATAAACCATGTATTGTTCTCAAAATAATGTTCCATTTATGCCACATAATTGTAGCATTTTGAATAGCTTTTCTCTTGGCCTCTTGTCATGTGCCTTCTCTAGATATATAAACCTTAGATATAGATCATTGTTATATTCTCATGATTTCTAAAATATTTGGCTTAAAGTTAAAATCTAATCCTGATGAGCTCTATTTGGCCTGAACCTGGTTTGTTCTCCAAGGTTTTCTTCCACAATTTTTCTTAGCCTTTTCTCAAGTATACAAGCTCATACTTGCATAAATCTTACCAGAAACACTCAGTAGGGAAATTCCTCTATAAATTTCCCTTTTTTAGATGGGTATTGTGAGAGCTTTACTCTATTCATCTGAAATTCAACCTTAAGAATGCAATGTAACGTAAAACTTTAAAAAAATTGCTGTAAAACTTTATACACCTGGTCGTCGACTTATGACCGTCTGCACTTATGACCACAAAAAAAAAAATAAATAAATTAATGAATAAATCAGGCAGCTGTATGTACGATAAGTATCTCTCATATACACTCAGTCACTTTCAAGCATCTGTTGCGTGTGGTGTATTAATTAAAATTCTACTGAAATACTACCCATAAAATGTCTAGTAAAAGGAAAATGCCTTCATCTACAGATACGCCAGCTAAGAAGTCAAGGAAAACTATTGATTTAGAGTGTAAAATGAAAGTTATACAGAAGTATGAAGGCAGAAATACGATAGCATGTGACTTGAAGTTATCACATTCCACAGTATCAACGAAACTTAAGGACAAAGAAAGAATTCGGGAAGCTGTGAAAGATTCCACACCTATGAAATCTACAATTTTAACCAAACAACAACAGGGACCCATCCATGAAATGGAGAAATTATTGTTTATGTGGATGGAAGATTTAATACAGAAAAATTCACCCATGAGCGTTTGCACAGTGCAAGCGAAGGCTAGAAGTCTGTTTCAGAGTTTAAAATCACGTGCTAGAGACGATTATGCAGAAAAGTTTCAGGCTAGTACTGGATGGTTTAAGCATTTTAAAAAAAGATTTGCTTTACGTAACGTACGTGTCACAGGAGAAGCAGGAAGTGTAGATGAAGATGAAGCCCAAAAATTCATTGATAGTTTCGACTCTTTAATCAAAGAAGAAGGTTATCTACTGGAACAAATATTTAATGCAGATGAAACCGGCTTGCAATGGAAACACATGCCTAATCATATGTACATGCACCAAGAAGCAAAAACGATGCCACGATTCAAAGCTTTTAAGGATTGGTTGACTTTGTTGCTTGGTGGGAATGCCACGGGTTTTAAGCTGAAGCCTTTTCTCATTTATCGTTCAGAAAACCCTCGTGCATTTAAACATATCAACAAGCACACGCACACACACACACACACACTGCCTGTTTACTACCGTTCAAACCCTAAAGCTTGGATGACTCAAGCACTGTTTGAAGACTGGTTCATGAACTGCTTTATTCCCCAGGCTCCTAACTGATTTTGTAAATTTCATTTGTATTAATTTTTACATTAATTTTAGATCGTATTTTTGTGTTTACAGTACAGTATGTACAGTATTATTTTTCATATTATGTACAATATACATAATTTTAAATTTAAAAGATTATAAAAATAAATTATAAAGATGATAAAAAGATTAGAAGGGTTAAAGAATACTGTTAATAAATATATGGCCGACATATGACCAGATCGACTTACGACCTGTCAGCCAGAACGGAAGTCGGTCGTAAGTCAACGACCAAGTGTACTTCAGTATTTAAGCATTTGTGGTCAAATATCTACTCTAACAGCCTTTCAACATTTTAGGTTTTTGATGTTTTTTTTCTAGTATTGGTGTGAATGCGTTCCTCTTGAATGTTTTCCACTGCCATGCTGTCACTGCTTATTTCATTTAGCAGTCTTTTAAAGTAATTACTTCAGACATCTAAAATATCTTAATGTTCAGTTTTAGTCATAAGTTTGTCATCTCTAATTCTATTTACAGTACTCTTTCCTCAATTTCATCAACAAGGTTAGGCTATCAACTACAAGATAAAACAGAGCAGTCTGTTTCTAAAATTTTGGGGGCTACACATACCTATGAGGATAACATGGTAAGGCTTTAGTTATTTTGCAATTTCCTTTGGCCAAAATGTAATACATTTTTTAATAAATAATTTATCATTTTTTTTTCTCTTTGGGATTTGGTGGGATCCTGATCTATAATTTGGTAAGTAGAGGAATCTTTAAAAGACTGTTTATTTTCTTATTATATTCTGTTTTATTTATTAAGAGAGTTGCATTACCTTTACTGAAAACAGTAAAAATAACATCAGAAAAACAAAAATTAATTTGTTTAGTTATAGTAATATTTGTTGTTGAAAGGACATTAGTTCTTTACAATTATAATTTGAATTGTTTCTGCAACAATCTCATCTGAAATCCAATGAAATACTAGTAACTAAACAAATTAATTTATCTGATGTTATTTTTACTGTTTTCACTTTAAATTATACATGACAAATATAAAGTTTAAAAGCAGTTCTGTTTCATAACAGTAACAGGATCCTTCCAATAACTCTTGTAACATGCAATAAGTATGAAGGAGACGTTTAAAATATGTCACAGCAAATGGAAGTAATAAGGTACAGGGACTACCCTTGGAATGTTTGTGGAGATTTAAAAGTAATCACATTACAACTCTTAAAGATTTACAAAATACATTGCTGCTTTTTTCATTTATGGAGTAGCAGTATAGTGAAAGAATCTATCAAGAAAATATGGTGCTCTTGAAAAAATTTCATACCAGGAAGAGAGAAAGAGAGAGCATCAAAATACAGGTCTCATTGACACTGAGAAAATATTTCTGTCATCATCATCATCATCATCATCAAATTCCTGCCATGTACCCTCAAGGGGTGTACAGGATATGATAGTACTACATGAACAAATTACATCATTACTAACTTCCTATCTATAATTTTCCTCCAAATCAGTCTGTTAATTGTCAAGACTCCAACATTATCAGGTCTTATATTTCTATCGTATAAGGCACTTTGTACCGTATCAATCCACCTATATCTTGGTCTTCCTCTGGGTTGTTTTCCTGCCAACCCGGCAGAGAAAACTTGTTTTGCTAATCTTTTCTCTCCCATTCTCTTTAAGTGACCATACCACCTGAGATTAGCTCTGCTAACGCATTCCTGGATGCTGACAATGTCAAGTTCGTTTCTAATATCCTCGTTTTTAATATGATATTGCCATTGATGCCATCTGTTCATGCCTCTAATCTTTCTCAGGACTCTCATATCTGCGGTCTCTAGTCTTTGGTCAAGTGTTTTACTTCTGACCCATCTCTCAGATCCATCAGTTAAAACTGGTTTGAACACTGTCTTGTATACAGCTAATTTAGTGTTACGACTAATTTCTCTCTTATTCCATATGAATTTATTCAGTTGACTTCCCACCATACCAGCTTTGCTGATTCTGTTGTCTATTTCTATATTTAATTTACCATCTTCACTAAAAATCGTGCCTAAGTAGCTGAAATGTTTTACTTGTTCCACAGGTTCTCCATTCACAACACAGTTGACATTTTCAATGATTCTGCCTATTTTCATTGTCTTTGTCTTTTTATTGCTGACCTTCACACCATATCTATTACAACAGTTATTCAATTTAGTCAGAGAATCTTGCAGATTTGTAGCAGATTTATTTAAAAGTATAACATCATCTGCATAAAGCAAAGAGCTGACATTAACATCTCCAATTTTGATATCATGTTTAATAACACTTTCCATAATGTGATCCATATAGATAATAAATAACGGAGGGGATAATGTACATCCTTGTCTGACACCAGATTTCACATTAAACCATCTTCCTGTACTTCCTTCAATTCTAACTGCTGACTTACAACTCAAATAAAGACTAAGTATTGCTTGATATAATGCCCCATTGACAACATATAACTGTAGCGTTTTGAATGGCTTCTCTCTTGGCACCTTGTCATATGCCTTTTCCAAATCGACAAAACTGAAATACAGATCTTTGTTATATTCCCATGCTTTCTCGACTATTTGTCGTAAAGTGAAGATCTGATCCTGACAGCCTCTATTTGGCCTGAATCCAGCTTGTTCTTCACCAAGCTTTTCTTCCACAATTCTTCTCAATCGTTTTTCTGCCAGGAACACTTAGTAGGGAAGTACCTCTGTAATTCTCACATTCAGTTTTATTTCCCTTTTTATATATGGGTACTATGAGAGCTCTACTCCAATCATCGGGAATTCGTCCCTGTGTCCAGGCTTTCTGAACTATGCAGTGCAGCCACTGTAAGACTTTTATACCACCATACTTCAGCATTTCTGATCGGATATCATCTACTCCTGCTGCCTTTTCAAGCATTTGACTTTCTACTTCAAGTATGGATATGTATTCCTGACTGCATGTCTGGTTAGTGTTTTTTACCACTGTGCTGTCATCACTGCATGTTTCATTTAGCAGTTTTTCAAAGTAATTACTCCATACTTCAAGGATATCTTTTTCTTCCGTTTTCATGTCACCTTTATCATCTCTAACTCCTTTTACAGCACTCTTTCCTCCATTCCTAAGCTTCTTCAACAACCTCCAGAATATTTTGCCACCTTCTTGATATTTATTTTCTATATTCTGTTACTAATGAATATTAAACTGTGTTTTATGAAAAATGTTGTTAAAGCAGTGAATGAAAATGGACCTGAATTTCAGTAACTACATTTACAATATCTAAATATTTAAAAATCAAACTAAAGAAAGTACAGGCCTGTGTAGCTCAGTGGAAGTGGCACTTGTATCCTCTGCACTAGGTCTCCAACTGGAGGAATTTTTTCTAAGCCTGTCTTCGACTAGTTCCTGAGTTAATCAATCTCTGGCACAGGCAAGCAGATTTTTTCTTCTGGAAACTCAAGAAAATCAACCATAGAACCCACATTATTTTAGACAGTAACATATCCTGTTAAGGTTAGGTACCAAGAGATGGCAGCACTTTTTTGCCAGTCTCTTCATCAGTGGCCGCTTAAAATTAGTGATTACCCATGTGCCAGCTATCTCTGATTGGCTACCAGTGGAGATTGAACTGTCCACTCAGTCTGCAAAAGCTAGATGGGGGGTTAAAAGGCCTCGCCTACTCCCTATAGGGGAATAAAAGGCATTAGCTGAACTGAAAAGAAAGTTATATTTGTTGAATCTCAAAACGAAGTATTAAAGGATGAAGAATTCAAAAAGCATATCACTTAAATAAAACAGAAGATGGAAATTATTGGGAGATACTGTTGAAGGATTTCTGGACAAAAATAAACCTGAAAATTATAAAAATCTAGTGATTAACGTATAAAAAAAGTGCAATTAGATAAGGGCAAGGATGTCACTGAAAGGTTGCTTCCTTTATTCTCACTTGAATTTCTAGCAAAGATTGGTAAAGTGAGTAATGAGCAAGATGAATAGTGCCACGAGGATATTCATGGTAATGATGAAATGATACCAAGGGAAATGGAATGCAAGTATAATGGGAGAAAGGAAGTGAAGTACTTATAAGCATTTTTGTGTGAATTTTTAACATTTTACCTTTCAGTTTTATTACTTATTGTTCCTATAGTAAAAACATGCAAAATACTTGAATTTTGGCTGTTTATCTTCAGTTTCCAAAATACAATTTTTTCCACTTTTATCATTGAACACTCATAACAACAAGCCCTGAGGTGTTAGAGGAAAAAGTTCCAGTTTCAAATTCTATACCTAGAACACATAGAATTCACATATTTTAATACTAATTTCTGATATCTTATTCTGCAAATAGTAAGGAATTTGCTATTTTCAAGTTATAAATTAAGAATAAGCAATAACAAACACCACTTTTCACAAATTTTTAATATCTGTTTTATATACATAATATTACATTATACCTATTTACTGAAATTAAAATTTATTTAGGCTTTGTAAAAGGAGATCTCGCAACTTCGGTCTTACTGCAGAGTCACAGTCACAGAAAATGTGTGTAGAATGGTCTTCAATTCTAATCAAAGTATCTTCATTTTGCTGGAGAAAAGAATAAGAAAATATATAATTTTCTACCCTTTTGTTGTTTTTTTTTAAAAGAGAAAATACTAAATACTACATTATACAGGGTGATTCTAAATTATTGTTGGGGTTTCCATGGACTATAATTTTCAAACCAGAAACAACAAATTAAAACTGCTTACAGAATATGAAGGTGTAACTCAAAAAAAAAAATAAAGTTTTATTTGGCAACACTGTACTCGCTGCACTGATGTCTGGGAGATGATATGATATGATACTTCAAAATGATTACTGTTCAAGAGAAAGCAATGTGTGTACTTTGGTGTTTTGAAACAAAATCTGTTATCACAAAGTAATGTCGCTACCGAACTCAGTATGGAAAATATCCACCTACAGATAATGCTATCCGATGTAGGTTAAAGCAATTTCAAGAGACTGGTAGTGTTCAGCATCAAAAAGGAGTGGGAAGACTGAGCACTTTGCAGGAAGTTGTTGAACGAATCCAGGAAGCATTTTATCAAAGCCCACAAAAATCAACTAGACAAGCTTCTTTGCAGTTAGGTATACCACAAACAACTGCTTGGAGGGTTGTTCATAGCTGCCTTCCACTGCAAACTGCAGATTGTGCAGGCAGACGATAAACACTGCTATTTCCAATTTGCACAAGACATTTTGTAAAAAGTTGAAACAGATGAAATTATCCATCTCCAATGGTAATGGAGATGGATGAAAATTATCCATCTCCATTACCATTGGAGAGAGCCTCCATAGCTCAGTCGATATAGACCCTGTTCTCACCTGATATTACGCCACGTGATTTCCTCCTGTGGGAATATGTGAAGGGCATTGTTTACCAGACTCATGTGATCTCCCTCGATGAACTGAAGACCAGAATTGTTGCTGTGATAGAAAGTTACACTGCAAATGATGGAGAAAACTTGAACATCTTATGTGCCATGAAAGGCACGTATGTTGAAGTTGTTTAGTATTCTGCAGCATCGATTCTATAGGTAATAAAACTTTCTGGGTTACATTTTCATATTATGTAAGCACTTTTATTTTGTCATTTCTGGCCACGGAAACCTCAACAATAATTTATAATCACCCAGTATAACTGATATTATTTCCGAATAAAAGACAAAAACTTTCCATTGTTTGCTTGCATTTAGATTTATATTAAAATCCAGTCTGAAAAACTGAATGTGTTTCTAGTTTCAAATTGGAAAAATATTATTTGTATTAATAATAGACGATTCCCATATTGAATTATTGTCTATCTGAGAAAAAATAAAGTTATCTACTTTTTAATTTACATACCAAGATTATTTTCAAGTGTATACTCACACATATAGTACTACATTCCTGAAAAGAATCTTGGGCTCTCAAAATAGAGTAATATAAAATCAAATTAATCTTGAAACAAGCCTCATAGTTTACTTATAGCTCTCAATAGTGCATCCATTATGGCGATGTCTAACCAACTCTTTCATTGTCCCCACTTTCTTTCTTACCTGTAGTGTAGATGAGTGTGTTCAAGAGTATACCAGAAAGGTGATCCCAGACAGGTTGCAAGTACATAAGACTAAACTTAATAGTAGTGCAATGGAGAGAGGCTGGCTTCCTGATGAGATAGAAAATAACCCTACTTGCTACCTTACTTTGGCAAGTCATGAATGGAGGGAATCTAAATATAACAATACGCAGGAGAAACTATTGAGGATACAATATATGCAGGAGACTTGAATGCTTGTGTGGAAGATGAGTCCGTGAGTCATTCATTCAATTATAATATCACATGGAGATTTAAAAAAATAAAATAAAATAAAAAAATCAATAACAATAAAGTTTTTTTTTTTTTTTTTTTGAGTGAATTATTCCTCTAGCCTTTTTTCCTGGCACCAAAATATCACATCCATGCCTCCAAAAATCTGGTATCTTTTTCGGTTCAAGACACTATATTCAATCCATTCCAACTTCTTCTCACCAGCTGGTGCAGCTGTTACTCCAAGACCTCCATTTCCTTAACCTTAGAAATACTATTTTCACATATAGGCTGGTAAAAAAAAAATCTCCCTAAAATTGTCTATGCTATCATGAAGCAGGCATTCTGATTAAAATGAAATTCCCTTTCTCTCTTTCTCACTCACTCAAATCAATGCTTCTTAGATATTTTCCTGGATTCTGTTCTGCATCTTTTCTATATTCCCTAAACTTTACTCTATGCTTATAAAAATGTTCGTCAATATTCAATTCATAATCCAGCTTCTCATTGGCTTCTTTCATTGTATCTATTCATACAAGGCACTGATAGTAAGCCTGAAGCCCTGATGGGAATTCCATTAGTGAAAATTGAATGACTTGGACAAAGTTGGTAAAATGGTTCTTAGGCAAATATGTCATTTTATCACAGCTCTAGAAATTATAAATGAACCAGTGACTGTGAAACTACAATGGTGATAAAATTATGTCATGACACGTAAAAGGAGTTGTTAAAGATTAAAGCTAGATAACCAAACATCTACATTGGTTCTCCAATACTTACTTTCTACTGGTGCATTCTCATTCATTCTGTATCCACCGGGATATACAATGAACTAGGACAGGCTTTCAACTTGGAACTTAAACAAACTGAATTCTGTATTGCCATAAAGACCTCCCATTGTTATCATCAAGGAACTAGAATGAACAGTGAAAACTGAGATACTGGAATAAACTCAAACCCAAACTACACATTACCAAAACTGAAGCTCGCCACCATTAATGTAAGTATCAGGAGAAAAGAAGTGGAACTGGCAAGCTTCTGTTAAACAATAACTATAAGATGTTATAATCATACAATAGTGGTTAGGTTATAGGAAGAAGTAATTAATAGCACTAAACACAAAAGTATACTTCCTACTTCCTTAATGGCAGGGAATTTCCAGTTGAGCTGCTGGCAAATTTCAAAATGAGAAATTGGACAATGAGACTTAATTGTGCCCATGGTCCTACATAAGGTTACACCAAGTAAGATGTGGAGGAATTTTCTGAGTCATTAGAGAAGGCAGTTAACATAAAGAAACAAGAAAAGCTTGTTCTTGTAGGAGATCAAAACAGCAAAGTAGGAAATTATTACCAGTCATACAAAAATGTTTTTGGAAAGTTTCAAGAAAAGAGTATAACAATAGATTAAGATGTACATAAATCCACATGGAAAGGAGACACAAGAAATAAGAAAGTACTGATTTTGTCATTGTTGAAAGTGATACCTTTGCACTAGTTCATTTTTATCCTGCTCAATACCAAATGGTATTGAGCAGGATAAAACCATACTACCTTAGATTAGCTCTGTTCACATTCTTCAATGGTAACAATGTCAAGTACCTTCCTAATATAATACTTTTTAATACAATTCTGCCATTGTTGCTATCTGTTGCGTCCCCTAATTTTTCTCAGGACTCTTATATCTATGGTCTCTAGTATTCAACAGAATTCTAATCCAATTCTTACACCTATAAATTAAAATTGGTTTGAGCACTGTCTTGTATACTGCTAGCTTAGTGTTGTGGCTAATTTCTCTTATTAAACATAAATTTATTCATCTGGTTCCCAATGATACCAGCTTTACTAATTCGATTGCTATCTTCACTAAATATTGTTGTTTTAGCAATACTTGTGTCATAAGGTTTCATAATTTAGCACAATAACAAGGAAAAAAGTGAATAATATATTTTATTTAAAAGCCATATATTTCAACTCTGAAAATTATAGATCATCAATGGCATCGGGTGGTTGAATGCAAAGTAAAACACAAACAACGGAGCATTTAAAACAATAACAGTTGTGTGATGTCATACATAGAATGCAAAGGAAAAAACTGAACAAACGTAGTATTATTAATTAAAAATATTAGTGATGTGCAATTAGAATCAGACTCTTCCATATCTTTGATAGTGAGAAGCAGTTGTTCTGATTTAGGTTCAGACAATGAAGACCTTGACACTTTCTTTTAATAAACATTCAGATCACAATATGCCATGTTTCAGAAAACCATACGGTATTGTGGTCGATATCCATTCCATGTTTTGGAAGGTCAGATTTTTCAAATTTTCTATTAATGATATAAGATTGGTGTTCTTGCATTTTTTTTCTCCAGTGAACATCCAAGTTTGTCCAAAGTAAGAAAGATGACAGTAACATGGAACTTAGTAGAATGTTTCCTATAATACAATCTCAAACAATAATGAAACAGCACAAAGAGTTCCTAGCTCACATTTCTGTCATCCTGCAAGCGATCTCTAGAATCCTTAAAAAAGTATAATCTAGTGGTTACATTCATTCCATTCAACAAACTTATCAGCTTGGTTCCCATCTAAAGATACATGATCCTCTCTTGCACTTCCTGGTATGTACCAAGTGTGACTGTCACCATTCTTACTTCAGTCAAATTGGATGTTCAGTGGAGAAAAGAATGCAAGAACACTGATCTTACACTACTAATAGGAAATCTGGTTTTGCATAACATTAAATGGGTTTTTCTTTTTTTTTCTTTTAATCCTTTTTATAGCTACTTTTGGCTATAGGTGTCCCAATTCTCTCCATCTGTTTATATTCTGAGTTTGAAAGTTTATTTTTCACTTGGTTAGACTATAATAAATTTAGTTTAATCCTTTATCCAAATGAGAGCAAACAAAGTTTGTGTCTGAAAATATCTTCAGGACTGAATATGGTGTTGTACTATCTTACCAGGGTAAGCAGTACAACACCAGGCAACTCATAGCAAAGGTGGAGCAAGTTACCAACACTCCTAACCCAGTATGTCCCATAATGCAAAACACATCTCCTTGCAGATATGTATAATGTTGCGCATTAAGGGATTGGCCACTACCTAGACTAGTTTCGACCTTTATTGAGGTCTCTTCAGTGGGAGCCAGGCCCAGAGTTGGAGATACCAGGCAGAAGCAATAGCAAGGTCATCTTTACCTATAGGAGTTGCCAAAAGGTTTGCCACCTTTTGGAGATGTGTTTTGCATTATGAGAGATACTGGGTTAGGAGTGTTGGTAACTTGCTCCACCTTTGCTATGAGTTGCCTGGTGTTGTACTACTTACCCTGGTAAGCTAGTACAACACCATATTCAGTCCTGAAGATATTTTCAGGCGCAAACTTTGTTTGCTCTCATTTGGATAAAGGATTAAACTAAATTTATTATATCCTGAGTTTGTTGATGCCAAAGAGTTCCAATTGATTTTCTTATATCATCTGACCATCTTCTTTCAAGTCTTCCAATGTTGATTTAAAGAAAATGTCAAGGCTTCAATCAGACATCATTATTTAAAAAAAAAAAAAAACTTCAAAATACTGTTTCCTCAGTAATTCCTTTGCATTGTTCATGTGCTACCTACTTTGTATTCAACTGATGCCACAAAATAACTTGTAATTTTCAGGTTGAAATAATACATGGATTTAAAATAAGATATAGTGTTCACTTTTTTTCCTTGTGTTATGAATACTAAAAATTGTGCCAAAACAGCTGAAATATTTTACTTGTTCTATATATGTATTATATACATACATACATAGACTGGTTTCCATATATTAAAGAACAAAGAGAAAAACCATGATCATTTGGGGGAGGAGGCATGAAAGTCAGGTATATTATGGAAAAATGTGATGATAATGATGAGTACGGTTATCATATACAAATGACTGGTGCAATCAGCACTATGTACAAATCAGCAATGGTTTTCCTTTTTCTTCTGGAAGACATTTCATGATAGCAAATTTCTTGGATATTGCTACTAATCATTTAACTGATAAATTCCGATGGTGAGCCATCATCAGGAGGAGATAGCCAGATGATTACATACATGTTGTCGTGTGGCTCACAGATTGTTTAACCAATTCCAACAGTCACAAACAACATTCAAGAGATACAGTGAAGGAATGCCATAAGCTAACACCACAGTGAGTGACCAATATCTCAGATTATCTGCTCACCAAAACAGGAGTGCTACCGTGAATCAGCTCCAATCTGACACAAAGTTGGATTGGAGCTGATTCAGAAACATTGGTATTTGTTTCCACTGCATGTAGAAGGCTTCATGAAGGTGGTCTGTATGCTAGGTGACCACCAGTTTGCATTTCCCTATCCACACACCACGAGACTCCACATCAACTGGACCCCAACACCAGTGGGAGCTTGTATTATTTACAGACAGGTTCCAATTTGCTCTACAAAGCAATATCAGCAAAGATTGTTATTACCGAGCTCCTGGACACCATTATAAACACATTGTTGTGAGGGATTACTGAATTCCTTATTGAGGCACTCTAACAAACGCATTTTGACCTCTTCTTTTAGCTCTGGTCTTCAAATACTCATTTGTTACTGAATTATTATTATTACTATTATTAAGAGAAACTCATCGAGGGAGGCCACATACTACACACACCAGCTATCATACTTATTCTTGAATTCATTCACACTGCTTGCACTCACAACATCCAATGGCAATCCATTCCAATCATGCACCACCCTCTGAGAGAAAAATCTAGCCCTCACACCCTTCTTAGCCGTCTTCATTCTCAGCTTCCAAGGATGCCCTCTCGTCCTTTACCCACTCTCCATAAATTGAAAAATTCCATCAATTAAAATCCTGTATGATCCTTTCAGAAGTTTGTAAGTCTCAATCATATCACCCCCTCTTTCTCCTGTTTGCTAGTGTCTGCAGTCTACAAATTCTCAATCTGTCTTCATAATCAGTATTCCACAATCCTGATATCATTTTTAACACTCTCCTTTGTACTCTCTCCAATATATCAGAATCACAATGGAAACCAGGAGACCAGACCTGTGCACAATAGTCCAAGTGAGGTCTTATCAAGGCCTTGTAAAGAGGCAAAATAACATCCTTATCTTTACATGTGAACGTTCATTTCAGCATTGCAATTATATTTTGAGTTATTTGCAATCTTTGCCACATGGCCCTTAAACTTCAATCCATCTGTTCATGCCCCTAGTCTTTCTCAGGACTCTTATATCTGCAGTCTCTAGTCTTTGGTCAAGTGTTTTATTTCTGACCCATCTCTCAGATTTCTCAGAATTAAATTATTTATTTACAATTTTTGTGGCTGTTTCTTTCACATCTCACATCATATTGCTTTTCAGTAAAATGCATAAAAATTCATCATATGGGTTTTGAGTTTTGTGATTTTTCCCTCTCTGTTCCTCTGAACAGAGAGAAATCTGATGGGTCAGAAATAAACACTTGACCAAAGATTAGAAACTGCAGATATAAGAGTCCTGAGAAAAATTAGTGGAGTGAACAGATGGCATCAATGACAGTATCATATTAAAAAGGAGTATATTAGGAAAGAACTTGACATTGTCAGCATCCAGGAATGTGTTAGCAGAGGTAATCTGAGGTGGTATGGTCACTTAAACAGAATGGGAGAGGAAAGATTAGCAAAAGAAGTGTTCTCTGCCAGGATGGCAGAAAAAAGACCCAGAGGAAGACAAAGATATAAGTGGATTGATACAGTAGAAAAGTGCATTAGAAGATAGAAATACAAGATCTGACAAAATACAGATTCCAACATCTTGTATTTCTGATAGAAATACAAGATGCTGGAATCTTGACAGGTAACAGATTGATTTGGAGGAAAATTGTAGATAGGAAGTTAGTAATGATGTAAGTTTCATGTAGTACTATCATATCCTGTACACCCCTTGAGGAGACATGTCAGGAATTTGATGATGATAATGAGGTGCTGATATGTATCCTCATTGCATTTCTCTTGAATATTTCCTTCCAATGCTTTATTACCATTTGTTTCATTTATCAATCATTCAATGTAATCACATCAAATATCCAGAATATCTTTAGCTTCAGTTTTCATGTCTCCTTTATCATCAGATTCCTTTGCATCCTGTCTAGCATGCAAAGAATCTTTATCAGGACTTTCTAAGCAAAAATGAATTAGCAACTCATACATGGAAATGGCAAAGTTTTTCCTCCCAAAAACTTAGGTTTTTCATCTTACAGAACAGGCAAATTGACCATAAGTGCACACACATTTTACAGACAATGCAGACAGGATTAACTGTCCTGTCATAAGCAGTAGATTTCTAAGAAAGTAAGTTATTTGGCTGACAACTCATTGAGCTTAACATGAAAAGGTAGATGTGATATTATGAATGCAATTAATATTAATATTCTTAATGATATTAAGAATACAATTTGGTCGGCTAAATATCAAATTACCAGCCCATCCTTGTTCATTCAGTATCCAGGTAGATACCTAACAGGTGCACGATGAGAAGGTGAGGATTGGACATTAGGTCAGAAGCCCTGGTTGGTTCTCTGCATTCTTTTAAATGCTGTGTGCAGGACCCCTCTCAGTTATACAGCTTTGACTCTAAAGTACCCTGAATAAATTGCAAAAGGAATGAAATAGATGCAGCTATAATGCAAGGCTAAATAAAATGTCATAGTAAAAAAAAATAAAAGAATAAAAGGGGGATGATCACATCTAACAGCAGTATAAAAATATGCAAGCTAGGAGAGTAACAGACATGGTGAGGAAAGTAAAACTGGATTATGAAATATGTCAGATAAACAGTTCAAATCTAGACTACATATAGACTACGAGTTCCAGAATTAATTTTTTCTTAAAAGCAATTAATTACTGATCTCTTGTTAAAGTTATTTTACTAAAACCTTATTGTATTTCGATTGTGTTGTTGTATCATGTAGTTCACATATATTCATTGTTGAATCATCAGGTTTCTATTCTAGTTATTTCATTTGAAAATCAAGCTGAAGATGCCCTTGATACTACAACGAAAATTCTTTGCTAATACAAAATTATGTTAGCATAATTCCGTTTAATAGTTTAATTAATTATTATGGCTAACATTTGAATTTGAATTCATCAAGTTATTAATAGTAATAATGTTCTGTGTAATGGTAGTTCAGTTGCTGGGGACAGTGAAATGTATCACCAAATTACCCTGATGGATAATAAACAAGTAATTTATTATGGGTGATTTAAATTATCCAAATATTGATTTAGCAGAGAAAATTCATGATAAGAATGAATGAAAATTTATTAAGCTGTAGCTATCTAAAGCAGCATGTAAAAGAAGGAAGAAAGGTAAAATAGTGTTAGATTTTATCATAATATCAGAGGTAACCCAATCAAGGATGTGATAGTGTTCATGCCATACTGACCTGGAAAGTCGCTAATCATATTTATACTTCCATTAGAAAAGGATACATAATGAATTACAAAGCAGGAATTTATGACAAACTCAGGAAAAATGCTGTTTCGTCCTATATAATCAGTTACTGAATGAGAAGTATATCTGTGTATGGGAACCAGTGGAAAGCTATTTATGATGCAGTGTCTGAAGGTGTCCCTAGAGTTGAAAAATAAATAGAGAGGAATGAAATGGATGTGCAATCTTATTAAGCAAGGGATGACCAGATGATGTGAAAGGAATATCGTAAGGGAGGATGGGAGAAGTAACAAAGTACTTTTAACTTTATAAGTACTGTATGGAAAGCAAAGTTGAAGTATGAAATGAAATTGGGCATGAAGATTAAATGCAACTCAAAGAATTTTACTGTAATGCTGCAAGTAAAGAAGGAATGAAAGCGGAAGAATAACTCTGTTGAATGCAGATAGTATGTTTGTATCTGTAGATGATGTGAAAACATCATCTGCAGATGTAACTGTTTAAATAATGAACACTCACTTTGCTATGATCTACCACCCGGGTATACGAAGGTGGTCTGAAATGTTCTCAGCCTAACAATGAAAAAACGAATTTATAATTTTTTATAATTTGATTCAAAGAAAAATGCTGCCCAGTAAGGAAGAGTTTTAGTTTTGGGAAGAGATAGAAGTCATAGTGAGCCAAATCTGGGGAATAGGGTGGATGTTCCAACAACTCATAGTGCAGATCCCTTAATTTTCCCATTGCCAAAACACCTTTGTGGGCAAGTGCATTGTCCTGATGAAAGATGATTTTTTTCTTCTGCAAACCAGGTCTTTTCTCACGAATTTTTTCATCTAGTCTGGTTAAAAAATCAGAATAATATTCCCCGGTTATTGTTTTACCCTTTTCAAGATAATTAATAAACAAAATGCCTTTCCTACTGATGGAACCGACTTTGCCTTCTTTGGTGCTGAACGACCGGTTTCTGTCCACTGTTTTGACTGGATTCTGGTGTGTAATGGTGAATACTCTGGATGATGCTTGGATTCACCATTACACACCAGAATCCTAGCCTCATCTAGAGTAATAAATTGATGCACAAAAGTTTTATTCTTGTTAAAACGCTCCAAGCACTGTTCAGAGATTTTCATGCGAGTGTGTTTTTTGATTTGCTGTGAGCAAGTATGGCACCCATCTTGCGCAAAGCTTTTTCATTTGCAATTCTTCATGCAAAATATATCCTACACGTTCTTTTGAAATGCCTATAGTCTCAGCAATTTCACGCACTTTGACTCACCAGTCATCCAACACCATATCATGTCATGCAATTGTTCAATGATTTCTGGTGTTGTTACACTTTTTGGACATCCTTCACGTGGATCTTCTTCAAGGCTGGTACTGCCAGGTTTAAATTCGGCAGCCCATTTCTTAATTGTTAAAAATGAAGGAGAAGAGTACCCATAAATTTTTATGAACATCAAATGGATTTCTTTTGGTGTTAAACCTTCTTTTACAAAGAATTTTATAACTGCATGATACTCAACTTTATCCATTTCAAGGGATACAGACAACACTTTTGCTTCAGACAGCTGTATAAAACAAACTACTTGATAGATGACTTGCAATTTCACATGGATGCTTATGATAGATATACCAACTTAGAAAAAAAAAATCTCGCCGATAGTGTTGCCATCTATGGTCAAGGTCGAAAACTTTTCAGACCACCCTCGTATGCAACAGGGTGATATATCTTAGCGTGCACAAGAGCGAGAGAGAAGTGTGCATGAAAAGGTTCTAGAGCTGTTGCATAACCTGGACAAAAATATGGCTATAGAGACAAATGGATTATCAGCACATATGTGCTAAAGGAAGCCTCTCTAGCTCAGTTGTTTTAGACAAGCCCTTTGGTTTGGAAAGACAAGGATTTGAATCCTATCTATGATGTGAGTAACATTTATCAGGTGTTTTCAATCAAGTGGTGAATTAGCAGTTCTCATATGAAGGAGACTTTTTTTCTCCTGGTAACTCAGGTTTTTAGTCCCTCAAAATGGGAAAAAACCAACTGGGAGAACATAAACAATATACAGACATAGGACACTTTGGAAATAAGAGTTAACCAACCTATTCTTTCAGATTTGCTTTCAAATGCTTGCACAGTGAAGTGCAGGTCTATCCTTAAGTACGACCACAGATCTGAGACCCTAGTCTGGCAACGTGCCAAGAAGAGTCAATTCATGTTGAAGGGGAAAAAAGAAATAAGCTGATGTATGAATTGGTCATTAACATGCAAAATCACATGCTTTATATGTAAAATTTTCCAACTGTTATACAAGCAAATAGTTACCACTTTAAAAACTACAATGTTCATAAAAAAAAAGTTAATTTTCCGACGTGTAATAATAGACAGCTCATCCCAAAAGATGGATTGATTACCCTATTATTGGAATGGATTCTCCTTCTTCTGACATGTGCAGAAGTGTCGAAGGGTCTCGTATCTGTGGGCATACAGTATAAATCAGGATGAATGTGCTAAAGGAATGTTCAGCTGAACTGTTAGCCCCTTGACCTGGTTGTAAAATTTGAGTTTTAAATTCAGGAAAGAAAGGTATGTTAGTCCCATAGTACAAGAGTGGTGCATGAGCTGATGTGTCCGACACAATCGATCAGTATCCCAGGAGTAGTGGTGAAGATTTAGGAAAGCTGGTAAGAATTCACAAACAGAAATAGGTTGGGAGTCATGCTATACTTTGCAAGGAACAACATGGGTTTGTTAAAGGGAGGTCATGTCTACGTTGGCTCCATAAAATATGGATACACTATGATACTGTTGGATTTTGATAATGCATTTGACAGGATGTCAAATGAAAGGCTGTTGCATAAATTAGAGGACACAGGACAGCACTATAAACTACTGATTTGGTTGAGGTAGATGGAAGCAGAGGATGTCAGTCTGCCAGATTTAAGGTGACCAGTAGTGTTCACCAGGGATCAGTCTTTGAACCACTGTTGTTCAAACTATACATTAATGACACTGAGAAGGCCCTGGCAGCAGATGTTCAACTGGTTACTTCTGATAATGCAGGGCAATCAGGAAACACTATTGATATGCAAAGCTTATAGAATTACTTCAAAAAGCTGAATCTGTGAATAAATAGATAATGATTGTTAATTCAATGTTATTAAGTGTAAATTATGCACATTGATGTGATAAGAAACAAAGCTTGATGTGTAAGAATAAGAAATTTGCCTTCTAAGTTTTCATGAAATGAAAACATATACTAGAATATTAATTATAAAATCTTTAATAAATACTTTCTTATATTTCGGCAATGTTACACCACCATCACCACGGATCACAAAAAACAATGATATGTGCACACTGAGCAAATGAGACTGAATAAAGGCAACAGAAGTCAGGCCTATAGTCCAAAACAGTGCACCCTAGTTGTCTAAATTGGTTTCTCTAGGCTGTTGGACATGTTCTTAAAATGTATGCTTTCCAGATTTTTGGGGCAGTCTAATGCATCCAAATTTGTTGAGTTTTGGAGAATTATTTTTTTAAAATTGAGCCAGATTTGATGAATAGTCTTTCACCCTTCCATTTGCTGCAGTGTAATAGAATGGACTACCTCCAGCATATTCTCTGGTTGGTGTCCAAAGCATGGTCAGAAAGTCCTGATTGGCTTTATTGGTGAAACCGGATGTAGTCCTTGTGTTCGGATATCCTGATATTGGCAGTCCTGCCTGTTTGGCTGCAGTAGGTCAGTTTACAACTGAAATAGACCTAGTATACACCTAGTAGCTCTAGGGCAGGGGTGTTCAACCCTTCGATCGTTGAGCGATTTTTGGTCAATTTCTTGTGTATTCCTCCTTACTTACAAATTTAATTAAAACTGAAAACATAATATTTTATTTATCATTATTTTGTATTATTTTTAATTTGCTTTAAGTGTACTGCTATTGTTTATTTATTTTTTGTTAAAATTGTCAAATCAGTAATTTTCTTATAAGTAGTGGTAAATGAATTAATTTGGATCAGTGGAAGTCAAACAGCGAGCCTAGTGAATACGATTATAAACAAAGTGTAAAAAACTCGATTGTAGCTTAAATATTAAATATTCCAAAGCACATTACATCGATTTTTTACTTAGGTTAGGTCCCATGTGAATATTGTAAAAAAATAAACTTTGTTTGTCTCGGTATAGTTTGTATTAATGTTTTTGTATATAACTATTTTGAAGCTAACTGTATATACTGCTTTAATAAGAATATGTTAGAGTGTACAAAGGCAATGTTTTTTTTGTCACCTAAGCTGTACATGGCAGCATTAGAAAGATTGTTACTGAAACTGGTATGTATGAGAAAGGCTTGCCGGCTCTAAGTGTAAACATCTCCAAAGTCATTCAGAAAGAGTTCAAACAACTTTCCAGTGGCCGGCAACTTACAATCAAAAGAAAGCGGAGGAGAACAAAAGGCATGTCAAACTTGAAACTTAAGATGAAAGACTCATACCGATTCTTTGGGGGTTCCCAAATTTCATGCGATGCCTCAGAGGAGGCCTAATAAAAAGGGACTGAAGCAAGCAGAAGGGATCCCGGTTCCAGAATTGCTGTCAGAGAGGTGGCCGCCCGATTCAGAGTCACCATCAAAGAGACTGCCTGGATCCACGTTGCTTGAGAGAGGAGTTTCTCACTTCCAGAAAGGAGCTTCTCGGTTCGAGACGTCGCTAGAGAGAGAGAGACTATTCTAGGCCACAGAGAAGGTTTCAAATTGCCGAAAGGAATATTTCCAACTGCCAGAGGAAAGTTTCCAGGCCAGGTTAATGTCAGACATTCACCAGTGTGTTGTGTTTTCATTACAATTTGATGAATCAAACGACTTCGCTGATATTGCTCAATTAATGGTATTTATTCGCATGGCATTTCAAAATTATTCAAGTAAAGAAGAACTTTTGAAAATTATACCATTATTGGGAAGGACTAGGGCAGAAGACATTTTTTTGGCATTTCATGAATTTGTGAAACAACACAAACTTCCAATTTTTAAACTTGTGTCTATTACTACTGATGGTGCTCCTGCAATGATAGGTAATAAATCAGGCTTCATTTCATTATGTAAAAATGATGACAAATATCCAGATTTTTTAATGTACCACTGTATTCACCAACAAGTACAGTGTAGTAAAAGATTAAACACAAAAGATGTTTTGGATGTTACATTTAAAATTGTAAATTCTGTTCGAGGAAAAGCCCAGTAATGCCGGTTATTTAAATTACAGGCAGATGATAATGATAGGGAACTTCTGTTGTACAATAATGTTCGCTGGCTCAGCAGAAGTCAATTTTTAGAAAGATTTCTTGTATTAATTAATGATATAAAAATTTTTCTTGATGAAAAAGGAGATATTTATTCACAATTGCGTGATAAAAGATGGTTGTTACACTTATAATTTTTAGTAGCTTTCTGTACGAAATTAAGCAATTTAAATTTAGAGTTACAAGGTAGAGATAAAAATTTAATCGACATGTTAAGTTCCATAAAAACTTTCCAACAATAGTTACTTTTATTAAAGAAAAATATAAATGACCGTGAATTTGGACATCTCCCATATTTCTTAAAATTTTTTGAACAAAATCAAGAAATGCTTCGCTATGATTTAAAAGAATTTATTCGTGAAATAGAATTAGTTGAGAAAGAAATAAATTCAAGATTTAAAGATTTTAATAAAACTGAAATGATTGTATCTTTTATCAATAATCCATTTCAAGAAAACTTGAACATCACAGAAATTTCAAATAAAATTAGTGGGCTGTTTGATATAAACCAAGCTGAAGTAGAACTTGAGATAATAAACATTCATAAATGAAGTCATTTGGAAGTATGCACATGAAAAATTCCCAATATTAACTGATATTGTGTGAAAAATTCTGTCGTGTTTCAGATCGACATACTTGTCAAAATCCACTTTTTCAAATATGACTGTCATAAAAAATCAATTAAGAAACCAAATTACAAATGATTTGGATGATTGTCTGTGATTGGCCACTTCTTCATATCAACTTGACTATGAAAATATTGTGAGGTCCAAACAATGCCAAATTTCACATTAACTTTTTTTTTTAATCAACCAGCATTTCCTGTGACTTGTGAGTTTGTAATAAATCTGTTGTTTTTTCTAACTTTGGTTTTCCAAAATAGAGAAATAAATATTTTATTCCAATATATTTGTGTTTTTTTTTTGTTGTATTAAAATAATTAAAAGTGATAAATAAATTTTTAAATACACAAATAAAGTTTTTAGTTGTTTATTTGTGTGTAATCAGATATCAGGTTGGGGGAACGTGATCTATATAAGAGAGTAGATCGCCAAATAACTTTTTATAGAAAAGTAGCTCGCGTAGTTAAAAAGGTTGAACACTGCTGGTTTAGGGAATGTGACTGGATCTTTGGTGATGCAGATAAGAGAAGCCAATTTCTCATGTGGTCTGTAACTAGTTGTAAGGTCATATTTACTTGGAATTTTTGTTAATTTTTTGGATGTCTCCCAGATATATTGAATGGTGATAGATTTTGAGTAATCTCTGCTTTTAAGAGGGGAAGAGGAAAGGGATTGCTGCCACATGGTTTTATTATTATTTTTTGGATTTTTAGGGGGTTGTAGCCAATGGCTAAGAACGTGTTAAGGATAAGGTCAGGTTCAGTAGTTAGGGCTCTGTTATCCAAACAGATTAATTTTGCCCTGTTATATAGTGTTTCTATAATCCCATATTTTTGGAAGGGATGGTGTGACTGCTGGTGAATGTATCTACTTGTATGTGTAAGTTTTCTGTAAATGGAGAATGCCAGGGATCCTTCAGGTTGGCATGTAATCAGAGGATCTAGGAATGGAAGACTGTTGTTGTTTTCCTTTTTAAAGGAAAACTGGATCCTACAGTGTTGATTGTTTAGGTGTGGTAAGAAATTGTGGAGTGTGTCCAGGGCATGTGGCCAAATGGAGAACACATCATCCATATAGTGTAGCCAGATAGTGGGTTTTTGTGGGGCAGAGTTCAAGGGTTTTTCTTAAAAGGTCTTCATAAAGAAGAATTATGATCTATTATCTACAAGAATTATGATTATCCACACAGATTCCATTGCACGCAATGCCTCAACACAGCAAGTTGAAGTTATCCAAACAGCCAAATTGATTAACCTTTCTAAAACACTGCAGGATAACAATGTGATTCCAAATTCTGTAAAACAACGATTCATGTCACCGAAGGTTCTATGCATCTATAGCTGCACTAACTTCGCTCTTCTATGGGAGCAGATTGCCGCCACCCACGTTCCCCTGGCCGAAATCAACGAAGATATCAGTGCACTGGAAGAAGAGCTTGCTGTGACACTGAATGTTGACTTTTGGACAATCCTTTCTGACATCTCGAATGCTTCAGCAGACAAAGAATTTCAAAGAATACGATATCGGCACATCAACAAATTTGAGAGTCTGCAAAAAAGTAACTCAGCTTCCAAACTTCAACCACCTCCTAACAGAGTTATAAACTTATATTCGCTTACTCTGAAGCCTGAAGCAATTAGTGTCCTTGCACATGGCCATAACTTTGCAATAGAATCAAAGAAAATTCCTGCACAGAGGATATAATGTACAAGTTAAATAAGGTATCTGCATCCTTCCCAACAATATCAGACTGGATGCAGCCAGTGTTCTCACAAAAGCTAAACCACCAAAAGTAACCAATCAAAAAAAAAAAAAAAATTTGAGGCTCTGCAAGAGATGAAAAGCAACAACAGAATAATAATTACCAAAGCAGATAAGAGAAATGCCACTGTGGTTTTAAACCAGTCAGACTACTCAGGTAAGCTTGCTTCTTTACTACTAGATTATTCTACCTACCTACCTCCCTATAGACTATGATCCCACCAGCACACAAATCAGAACACTCCATAGGCTCCTTAAAAAGGTTACATCTTGGTCTGTGGAAGTTACAAATAGATTAAAAAGCTTCTCCTCCTTATTCATCAATGTCCAACTCAAAGATACCTTAGACCTCATCCAAGCCATATTTCCTCCTAATATCTCAGCCCTATTTCAGTTCACCGTGAATTCAGACTATTTCGTTCGGCAAGGAAAATTCTACAAACAGATGGCAGGGACTGCCATCGGTTCTCCACCCCCAGCCAGCTTCTTTATGGAGACTTTTCACGAAAAAGCATTAAACTCTGCCATACATAAACCCACTGACTGGCTATCTGGATGATGTGTTATCCATTTGGCCGTATGGCCTGGATACACTCTACAATTTTTTAACACACCTAAACAATCAACATCCCAGGATCCAATTTACCTAGGAAAAGGAAAATAAGTCTCCCATTCATAGATACTCTGATTACATGCCAACCTGAAGGATCCCTGGCATTCTCTGTTTACAGAAAATGCACACATTCACCAGCAGTCATCCCCCCCCCCCTTCCAACAATATGGGATTATAAAAACACTATATAACAGGGCAAAATTAATCTGTTTGGATAACTACTGAACTTGACCTTATCCTTAACACTTTCTTAGCCAACAGCTACAACCACCCAAAAATCCAAAAAATAATAAAACCATGTGGCAGCAATCCCCTCCCTCTCGCCCCTTAAAAGCAGAAATTACTCAAAATCTATCACCATTCCATATATCTGGGGCACATCCAAAAAATTAACAGAAATCCCAAGGAAATATGACCTTACAACTAGTTACAAACCACATAAGAAATTGGCATCTCTTATCCGCTCCACCAAAGACCAGCCACATCCCCTAGACCTATCAGGAGTATACTAGGTCTCTTGCAGTTGTAAACTGTCCTACTACAACCAAACAGGCAGGACAGACAATATCAGGATATCCAAACACAAGGACTACATCCGGTTCCACCAATACAGCCAATCAGAACTTTCCGACCATGCTTCGGATACCCACCAGAGGATATGCTGGAAGAAGGCCATTCTATTACACTGCAGCAAATGCAAGTATGAAAGACTATTCATCGAATCTGCCTCAGCTTTAAAAATACTCACCAAATTTGGGTGAGTTTTAAAAATACTCACCAGATTTGGGGAAGCATACGTTCTTAAAACGTATGCTTCCCCAAAAATGTGGGAAGCATACGTTTTAAGAACTTCATCCCAACAGCCAAGACAAGCCAATTTAACCCACTAGGGGACATTGTTTAGGACTCTAGGCCTGACTTCTGTTGCCTTTATTCAGTCTCATTTGCTTAGTGTGCACATATCATTGTTTTTTGTGATCTGTGATGATAGCAGTGTAACATTGCCGAAATTTAGGAAAGTATTTATTAAAGTTTTTATAATTAATATTCTAGTATACGTTGTCATTTCTTGAAAAATTAAAAGCTATGTATAACCAACATATAAGCTTATCTACAAGAATTAAGATAAGGAATTTGATTTTGCCTCTTTATAAGGTGTTAATAAAATTGCATCTTGACCACTTTGTATATTTAGTTTCCTAGGTTCTGATGAGATGAAGAAGCTATCGAGAAAGGACAAAAGAAGAGCTGTTATAAAGATATTAAGATTACAGAACATAGATTATGAGGTTTGTGGACTGCAGACTGATAAAGGATGGGGGGGGGGGCAGTGATATGATAGAAACCTATAAACTTCTGAAAAGGTATTATGGGATGACTAGTTGACGAAATTTTTATATATGGAAGGTGGTGCGAGGACAAGGGCTAGGTTTTTCTCTCACAGGGCAGTGAGTGAGTGGACAGCTTGACTGCTGAAGTGGTGATAGTTGGACTCCCCTGATGTGTCTTTGAATTCCTGGAGGCATCTCATGATAATAATATTAATGATAATGGGGATAATCTAGGTGGTAATATGCAGTTATACTCTGATTATGGAAAGCTGAAAAGACAGAAAAAGCATATCAGATAGACAATCTCTGTGGATTATGTGCAAATGATAACTGACCATCAGTTCAACATCAAGTGTAAGGATGGCCTGAGGACAAGTAGTGTTATATTAACAGGAAATTGCTAAAAGTGGTCAATGATACCAGAGACCACGTAGTTATGAGGACAGAGATTTGAAGTTTAAGGATCACATGGCTCAGGTGGTTTAGTCATTACATCACATAAATGCAATGTCGAAGAAACACTAACTTATAGGTGAATAAGGACTACTGTGCTCAAATATGGCCACGTAGGTTTTTGTACAGATGGAAAAACAACTGAAAAGATGCACTGGCAGCAGAAGGTAACCCAAATGATATCTGGCCTATGGAATTGTGAACATGAGTATAAAGAGTGAAGAAATAGATGGGAAAGAGATATGAAAAACAAAACAAAAAAAAAAAATGATAAGGGAGATCTTTGTAGTACACGAGTGATATTTTGCAGTTTATGACAGATTTAGAGAGAAACAAAGAGAGCTCCAAATCATCTCTAGAAATCTGTGTAAAAGTATGTACATGTATGTGTGTGGGTGTGTGCGCACACACACACACACACACACACACACACACACACACACACACACACACACACACACACACACACACACACACACAGGAAATCAAATATAATGGAACAGATGCTATCATTTCCAACCAAACAAATGCAAATAATAACCTGGGGTTCAATATACCATCATCTAATTTATGATATGGCCATTGAATAACATCAGATATTATAATTAAAAGAAACACACATATTAACCATAGTGAAAATTATTTAATTGCGAATATTTCATCCTAAGTATCTTAGGACATCATTGGTACATTAGTTTTAAACAATAATAGGAATAACACACAGTTAGGGCGCATGATTACAATAGAATCTCATTAAATGTGCATAACGTGCTACAGAAGAAAAAAAAAAATTATTTAACACAATTTTGTATGACAATTTCCCATACTTGAAGAATAGTAAGAACATTTGCGGTTTAAGTTTGGTCTGTGTCGTAGGGCTTCAAAACTTTCTTTGTATAAACGTTCATGTTTATAAAACATGAACGTTTTTTTGAAACATCAACTCAGAAAATTAAATAAGCTACTTAATGAAACTTCCTCCTTAGATGAAGAAACAATCAAAAAACTTAAGACATACCATGCAAGACCTCCTATAATTTATGGCTTACCTAAGCTACACAAAACTAATGTTCCACTTAGACCCATCGTAGATTGTATCAGCTGTCCAACTTACAAGTTATCAAGATTCTTATCTAACCTTCTCCGCCCTCACATAGGCCACTCAGTCTCTTCAATCAAAAATTCTACCGAGTTTCACAAAAAAATTAAAGACATTCAACTATCAAAAACTGACTTGTTAATCAGCTTTGACATTGTCTCCCTCTTCACAAACATTCCCCATAAAGAAACAATAGAATTACGAATTACTAACTCAAAAATTTCCATCTGATATACTTGAATTGTTCAAGTTTGTTATTGCATCAAGTTACTTAACCTGGAATGGTCAAATTTACAAGCAAAAAGAAGGCACAGCAATGGGATCTCCTTTATCACCAAACCTAGCAAACTTGTTTCTAGAACAACTTGAGGAAAAAATATTCACTTTTGAACCCAAACCAAAAATAATCATCATCATCAAATTCCTGACATGTACCCTCAAGAGGTGTACAGGATATGATGGTACTACATGAAAAATTTACATCATTACTAACTTCCTATCTACAATTTTCCTCCAAATCAGTCTGTTACTCGTCAAGACGCCAACATTATCAGATGTTATATTTCTATCGTCTAAGGCACTTTGTACCGTATTAATCCACCTATATCTTGGTCTTCCTCTGGGTCATTTTCCTGCCAACCTGGCAGAGAGCACTTGTTTTGCTAATCTTTTCTCTCCCATTCTATTTAAGTGACCATACCACCTGAGATTAGCTCTGCTAATGCATTCCTGGATGCTGACAATGTCAACTTCTTTCCTAATATCCTCGTTTTTAATATGATATTGCCATTCATGCCATCTGTTCACACCACTAATCTTTCTCAGCACTCTCATATCTGCGGTCTCTAGTCTTTGGTCAAGTGTTTTACTTTTGACCCAGCTCTCAGATCCATAAGTTAAAACTGGTTTGAACACTGTCTTGTATGCAGCTAATTTAGTGTTCCGACTAATTTCTCTCTTATTCCACATGAATTTATTCAATTGACTTCCCACCATACCAGCTTTGCTGATTCTGTTGTCTATTTCTATATTGAATTTACCATCTTCACTAAAAATCGTGCCTAAGTAGCTGAAATGTTTTACTTGTTCCACAGGTTCTCCATTCACAACACAGTTGACATTTTCAATGATTCTGCCTATTTTCATTGTCTTTGTCTTTTTATTGCTGACCTTCATACCATATCTATTACAACAGTTATTCAATTTATTCAGAGAATCTTGCCGACTTGTAGCGGATTTATTTAGAAGTATAGCATCATCCACATAAAGCAAAGAGCTGACATTAACATCTCCAATTTTGATATCATGTTTAATACCACTTTCCTTCATAATGTGATCCATATAGATAATGAATAACAGAGCGGATAAATTTGGTTAAGATATGTCGATGACGTATTTGCAGTCTGGGATCATCCCGAACATGAATTACAACTGTTTCTAGATAAAATTAACCTTCTTCATCATCGCATCAACTTTACGTTAGAAAAAGAATCTCCACAGGGTATCTCCTTTCTTGGATTTACACATCCAAAGAAAAGAAGACGGTTCCATCGCCACATCTGTCTTTCGCAAGCCTACATTCTCAGGTTGCTACATTCACAATTCTTCCGCTCATCATATATCTCAGAAATCTGGCATTATTAAATCACTAGTTTCCAGAGCACATAAATTCTGCTCCTCTGAAGAATCTTTAAACCAGGAATTAGAAGTAATCAAAAATACAGCCATCCTAAATGGATATAATCCTAAAACAACTTAAAAAATCATCAGTCACTTCTCCACACATCAAACCAGACAGGAAGAAGTCCATAGGATTCCCATACCTTACGTTAAAGGCATCTCTGAACATCTTTCTAAAATTATGAAGAAATACAATTTTGCCACTAATTACAAACCTATCAACCAAATTTACAACTTGTTACCTTCTCCTAAGGACAAACTCTCACCTCTGATGTTGCCTGGCATTTATGAGATTCCATGCTCATGCAAATTGTCTTACTTTGGACAGACAGGTAGGTATGTTCAGAAACGCATCTCGGAACATCAAGACCACATTCGTCTTTTTAAACTGCAGAAATCTGGCCTCTCTAAACACGAATTGAGAATCTAAACCATAGGATCCATTGGGAAAAGTCTAAACTTTTACATAAATCTTTATATAAACATGAACGTTTATACAAAGAAAGTTCTGAAGCCCTACTACACAGACCAACTTAAACCGCAACGATGTTCTTACTATTCCTAAAGTATGGGAAATTGTCATACAAAATTGTGTTAAATAATTTTTTTTTTTTTATTTCTTCTGTAGCACATTATGCACGTTTAATGAGATTCTATTGTAATCACGTGCCCTAACTGTATGTTATTCCTATTATTGTTTAAAACTACTGTACTGATGATGTCCTAAGATACTTAGGATGAAATATTTACAATTAAATTATTATCACTGTGGTTAACACATGTTTCTTTTAATTATGATCGCACCACAGGTTTCGTTATTTAAAAAAATCAGATATTAGATTATCATTAGAGCTTATCATAGTAACCATATGAAATTAATGTAGTCATAATATGAGGTCCCAATGAGGTTGGGATGGTACATGAATTATTATATCACATTCATTAAAGTGGATGACAATACAGGAAAAGAAGATTATGTACTTATATAAAAGAGCAAAAATTATGGACACAGACAATTTGAACAGTGAATTCGGTAAAAGCATCAAATGTGATGACAACAATGGCTTAATCTTATATTAACGAGATGGAACTACTGAAAAAAAAAAAAAATTACCTATTATTCCTGAAAACATTGATAATGCATTTCCTACCAACAATGAAAGAATAACTTAAGTTTTACTGTATATTATTCCCCCCCCCCCAAAAAAAGGCAATAGAATACAACATTTAGAAAGACATGCCTGTTTAAGGGATCACTATTATTATTATTATTTGTCACCTCCAGGGAGTCCAAAGACTCATCAAAGGAGGGTATCTACTCTACAGCTCTGTCTCCACCACTCACAATTCACTAACTGACCGTAACTACACTGACCCCATCTATCGCTGACCACCACCACTGGTATTTCCAAGGACAATCACAAACATCCATGCCCACGGTGGGATTCAAACCTGCAGCCTTTTGGCTGGGGAGCGGAGATATGCTAACCACTCGGCCAGCCTGGATAGCCAAGTAGTTTATGCTCTAGCAAATAACTAGATTTTATATGAACTCTGTGAAATATTCCTGCATTTCATGGTGTAAATGTTACTTTCTTAATTTATAAAAAAAATGATAATGGCGTTATTAAAGACTGTAGAAAAATGTCAAGGTAGCCAGTAGTAGTTTCTATGCATAAATTAGCAGAAGCAGCTTACCAACTCAATAATGTAAGCTGTAGGACTTTCTTCAACTTTAACATCTGTGAAACCAACCTATGAAGTGAAAAAAATGAGCCATCATTATTATTATGCTACTTTACTTAAAAAACAGTAAATTTTGCAAACTTCAAGCAAAACAACATGTAAGCTTTCATATCATGAATACATTTAAATTAAATTATAGTTCTCATTTCCAATAAATTAATTTTATAACCAAATCAAAGCATTCTTTTAGTTCAATATTCGTCATTGATTTTTATTAATTTTCGTTGTACACAGCTACTGAACATAACTTGGGTCTTCTTTAGGGTTATCTTTAAGTCCTTGCTTTGCAAGCATTTGGAGCCATAGACACTAGTCTTTAATTTCTCTAGACTTGTAAAGATAACTGTCATCTACAAAGCATAAATGGCTTAAGTATCTTCTATTTATCTTCAGACCTTTTTCTTCCCAATCAAGGAGTTCGAATAGCTTGATAGGTTGCAGGTCTTCTACATAACCTTTCTTGTGTATAAAAATAAGGGTAGCTGTTTTCCATGCTCTTGGTACATACTTTTTCTTCAGATAATGTAAAACCTTTTGGCAAGATTCTGTAAATCACTTCACTACCAGCAGCTTTTCCACATTTTGCATGCTGCACATAACTTCTGGTAAAATTTGGGGTATCTCAGTTAATTCATAGCTATCTTCTTCATTTTCTCCTCTTGATATAATATTGATATCCTATAACAGGGATGTTCAACTCGTCGATCACGGAGTGATTTTTGGTCGATCTCTTGTATATTCCTCCTTACTTACAAATTTAATTAAAACTGAAAACATAATATTTTATTTATCATTATTTTGTATTATTATTAATTCACTTTAAGTGTATTGCGATTGTTTATTTATTTTTTGTTAAAAATGTCAAATCAGCAATTTTCTTATAAGTCCAGATAAATGAATAAATTTCAATCAGTGGAAGTCAAACAGCAAGCCGAGTGAATAAGATTATAAGCAAAGTGTAAAAACTCGATTGTAGTTTAAAGATTAAATATTACAAAGCACATTACATTGATTTTTTACTTAGGTTAAGTTCCATGTGAATACTGTAAAAAAAATAAACTTTGTTTGTCTCGGTATAGTCTGTATTAGATGTTTTTGTAAATATCTCTTTTGAAGCTAACTGTATATACTGCTTTAATAAGAATATGTTAGAGTGTTAAAAACAAAGGTGCCGAAGCTGTACATGGCAGCATTAGAAAGATTGTTATTGAAACTTGTATGTATGAGAAAGGCTTGCAGGCTATAAGTGTAAACATCTCCGAAGTCAGTCAGAAAAAGTTCAAACAACTTTCCGATGACCGGCAACTTATAATCAAAAGAAAGCGAAGGAGAAAAAAAGGCGTGCCGAACTTGAAACTTAAGATGAATGACTCATACCGATTCTTTGGGGTTTGCCAAACTTCATGCGAGGTTTCAGAGGAGGCCTAATAAAAAGGGACTGAAGCAAGCAGAAGGGGTCCCGGTTCCAAAATTGCTGTCAGAGAGACTCCCCGGATCCACGTTGCTTGAGAGAGGAGTTTCCCGCTTCCAGAAAGGAGCTTCTCGGTTCGAGATGTCGCTAGGGAGAGACTACTTCTAGGCCGCAGACAAGGTTTCAAATTGCCGAAAGAAAGAATTCCAATTGCTGGAGAAAAGTTTCCAGGCCAGGTTGATGTCAGACATTCAACAGTGATATCATTACAATTTGATGAATCAAACAACTTCACTGATATTACTCAGTTAATGGTATTTATTCGCATGGTATTTCAAGATTATTCAAATAAAGAAGAACTTTTGAAAATACCATTATTGGGAAGGACTAGGGGAGAAGACATTTTTTCAGCATTTCATGAATTTGTGAAACAACACAAACTTCCGCTTTTTAAACTTGTGTCTATTACTATTGATGGTGCTCCTGCAATGATAGGTAATAAATCAGGCTTCATTTCATTATGTAAAAACGATGACAAATATCCAGATTTTTTAATGTACCACTGTGTTATTCACCAACAAGTACTGTAGTAAAAGATTAAACACAAAAGATATTTTGGATATTACATTTAAAATTGCAAATTCTGTTTGAGGAAAAGACCTGCAATGCCGGTTATTTAAATTACAGGCAGATGATGATAGGGAACTTCTGTTGTACAATAATGTTCGCTGGCTCAGCAGAAGCCAATTTTTAGAAAGATTTCTTGTATTAATTAACGATATAAAAAATTTTCTTGATGAAAAAGGAGATATTTATTCCTTTCTTTTAGGCTTGCACGGTGATCCGAATGCATTTTTGGAAATTATGGAGGCAACTACCGTGTTTGAATAAAAACTTTAGTTTACTATTACTAAAATTTTACAATTCGACATTTCGACCTTTATGTCAAGGTCATCTTCTGGAGCGTACAAATATACACAGGAAACAAGCTATATTACAATCATACTGGTTCGTTAAAGACACTGACTAACCGCTACCACAATTGTTGGCCTGACCTCTGGTGGGAAAAAAAAAAAAAAAAAAAATTATACATCAACGCTAAAGTCCTATTATTTGTGTTGTCTACTATATACATATATTAACATTATATTAACATCATTCCAGCCAGTTGGAGTGGAATGGTTTCTAATAATAGCAGATTGGCTAGAGTCCTGACTTGTGTTGAATCTTTCAAATTAGGTTGGCTGAATGTGTGCCATCCAGATCCTTGGAATTTTCATACCATCTTTATTGTTGATATTTGGGTGGTTTATCAGGATTTTGCAGGATTCTTTAAATTTTCTTTCGTACCATGTTTTTGTGCGGTGTAAGGAGCAGGTGCTTTTCCAGTTGATTTGGTGTAAGGTGTTGAGTGCGTGGTCTGAGAGGCCTGCTTCACCATAATGGTTATATTTAATGTGTCTAATGTGTTCTTTTTTGCGTATAGGGATTGACCGTCCTGTTTCACCAATGTACGGTAAGTTACAGGTGCAGCGGATGCAATAGACTCCAGGATGTGCTAATGGGAGGAGAGGGTCCTTAGAGGAGCTGAATATGGTTTTAAGTTTAGTGGGTGGTTTAAAGGTGGCATTAAGGTTAAAGTGTTGTAGGATTCTGTTGATTTTTTTTTTTTTTTCTGATAACCCTTTAATGTATGGGATGGCTATGGTTTTACTGTAGTCTAGATTCGTTTTTGTTGTGGTTTTATAGAGTATTTTATTGACAGTATTTTTGTTATAGCCATTGTTTATGAATGTGTCACTAATGATTTTTAGTTCTTGTTGCAGGGCCTGCTGGTTAGAGCAAATAGTTGTGGCTCTGTTTTTAAGGGTGTTTATGACTCCATATTTTTGTGCTGGGTGGTGGTATGAATTCGCATGTATGTATTGGCCTGTGTGTGTCGGTTTTCGGTAGACCGTGAAGGATAGATTGCCTGAAGGAAGACGTGTAACTAGTGTGTCTAGGAATGGGAGCGAATTTTGGTTTTCGATTTCGATGGTAAATTGTATGCGTTCATGTTGTTTGTTTAGGTGGCTGAGAAATGTGTTTAGCGTTTGCCCACGTACTAAAGTCCGGTTACTTCGTGTGGCAAAACAAATTCTACCTACAAAAGGAAGGTACGGCCATGGGCTCACCATTATCCCCCCCAATTGCGAACCTCTAGATGGAAACCTTTGAGCAAAGGGCTCTTGATTCCGCCACGCTTCGACCGACAATCTGGCTCAGATACGTTGACGACATGTTCGCGATCTGGCCGCACGGTCGACAAACGCTAAACACATTTCTCAGCCACCTAAACAAACAACATGAACGCATACAATTTACCATCGAAATCGAAAACCAAAATTCGCTCCCATTCCTAGACACACTAGTTACACGTCTTCCTTCAGGCAATCTATCCTTCACGGTCTACCGAAAACCGACACACACAGGCCAATACATACATGCGAATTCATACCACCACCCAGCACAAAAATATGGAGTCATAAACACCCTTAAAAACAGAGCCACAACTATTTGCTCTAACCAGCAGGCCCTGCAACAAGAACTAAAAATCATTAGTGACACATTCATAAACAATGGCTATAACAAAAATACTGTCAATAAAATACTCTATAAAACCACAACAAAAACGAATCTAGACTACAGTAAAACCATAGCCATCCCATACATTAAAGGGTTATCAGAAAAAATCAACAGAATCCTACAACACTATAACCTTAATGCCACCTTTAAACCACCCACTAAACTTAAAACCATATTCAGCTCCTCTAAGGACCCTCTCCTCCCATTAGCACATCCTGGAGTCTATTGCATCCGCTGCACCTGTAACTTACCGTACATTGGTGAAACAGGACGGACAATCCCTATACGCAAAAAAGAACACATTAGACACATTAAATATAACCATTATGGTGAAGCAGGCCTCTCAGACCACGCACTCAACACCTTACACCAAATCAACTGGAAAAGCACCTGCTCCTTACACCGCACAAAAACATGGTACGAAAGAAAATTTAAAGAATCCTGCAAAATCCTGATAAACCACCCAAATATCAACAATAAATATGGTATGAAAATTCCAAGGATCTGGATGGCACACATTCAGCCAACCTAATTTGAAAGATTCAACACAAGTCAGGACTCTAGCCAATCTGCTATTATTAGAAACCATTCCACTCCAACTGGCTGGAATGATGTTAATATAATGTTAATATATGTATATAGTAGACAACACAAATAATAGGACTTTAGCGTTGATGTATAATTTTTTTTTTTTTTTTTCCCACCAGAGGTCAGGCCAACAATTGTGGTAGCGGTTAGTCAGTGTCTTTAACGAACCAGTATGATTGTAGTATAGCTTGTTTCCTGTGTATATTTGTACGCTCCAGAAGATGACCTTGACATAAAGGTCGAAATGTCGAATTGTAAAATTTTAGTAATAGTAAACTAAAGTTTTTATTCAAACACGGTAGTTGCCTCCATAATTTCCAGAGATATTTATTCACAATTGAGTGATAAAAGATGGTTGTTACACTTATAATTTTTAGTAGCTTTCTGTACGAAATTAAGCAATTTAAATTTAGAGTTACAAGGTAGAGATAAAAATTTAATCGACATGTTAAGTTCCATAAAAACTTTCCAACAATACTTACTTTTTATTAAAGAAAAATATAAATGACCGTGAATTTGGACATTTCCCATATTTCTTAAATTTTTTGAACAAAATCAAGAAATGCTTCACTATGATTTAAAAGAATTTATTCGTGAAATAGAATTAGTTGAGAAAGAAATAAATTCAAGATTTAAAGATTTTAAAAAAACTGAAATGATTGTATCTTTTATCAATAATCCATTTCAAGAAAACTTGAACATCATAGAAATTTCAAATAAAATTAGTGGGCTGTTTGATATAAACCAAACTGAAGTAGAATTTGAGATAATAAACATTCAGAATAGTTTACATTTAAAATCAATAAACAATGAAGTCATTTGGAAGTATGCACATGAAAAATTCCCAATATTAACTGTTATTGTGCTAAAAATTGTGTCGTGTTTTGGATCGGCATACTTGTCACAATCCACTTTTTCAAATATGACCTTCATAAAAAATCAATTAAGAAAGCAAATTACAAATGATCATTTGGATGATTGTCTGCGATTGGCCACTTCTTCATATCAACTTGACTATGATAATATTGCATGGTCCAAACAATGTCAAATTTCACATTAACTTTTTTTTCTTTTTTTTTTTTAAATCAACCCGCATTTCCTGTAACTTGTGAGTTTGTAATCAATTTGTTGTTTTTTCTAACTTTGGTTTTCCAAAATAGAGAAATAAATATTTTATTCCAATATTTTTTTTTTGTTGTATTACAATAATTAAAAGTGATAAATAAATTTTTAAATACACAAATCAAGTTTTTAGTTGTGTATTTTTTTTTTTAGTTGTTTATTTGTGCATAATCAGATTAGGGGAACGTGATCTATATAAGAGAGTAGATCGCCGAATAACATTTTATAGAAAAGTAGCTCGCGTAGTAAAAAAGGTTGAACACCACTGTCCTATTACATGCCCCCCCTCGTGCACACATGCACGTACACACACACACGCGCAGAGCAATCTACTGTTTATCTGACATTCAAAAACAGTAGATTGCTGTGTGTGTCTTTTATCTGACTTTCAAAACAACGACTCTTCAAATGACCTTCCCTTGCATGTCAACCATCCTCTATTAAAGTTCATGTAATTGTATTTCAATTTGAACCTTCAGTTATCAGATCTTGCCGTTTTGATAATTGAAGGGTTGGATAAATGGTAGATTATTGCACGCGCGCACACACACACACATATTCATATACACATGATGATATATATTGTATTGTTCTCCCTGATACATCGTCAGGGAGTGCAATACAAGACTTACACATACAAGGACAACACAAGACTAAGTGACACATGTGGATGAAAGACTAGAGTCCTAACTAGGTGGGCACTTGTTAGCAGCCTAGGATGTAAACTGGGATCTCAAAATATTAGATAAGGAAGTTGTTATTCCCCCTTTATAAGGCTTTGATATTCCCGCATCTGGATTACTGGGATGAACTCCGGTCTCCTGGATTTCTTGGGGATGAGGAAGCGGCAGAGAAGATTTAGAAGTGAGTGACAAAAAATGGCGAGTGGTTCATGGAATGTTCCCTATGAGGACAGATTGAAAGTATGGATTGCAGAAGTTGGTTAATAGGAGAAAAAGAGGGGATATGATAGAAACATTTAACTTGCTTAAAGAGTTTTATATGACAGATGCAGGGGAAATGTTTCATCACTTGGCTAGAGGGGCCAGAACCTGGCAGTTGAATAAAGGTGTAGTTCGTTCAAGATACCAAGCAATTTTATATACTTTGTTTTAATCCTTTTTCCCAAGTAAACAAACAGACAAACAAATCAAGTTTGTGCCAAAACATAGTTCAGGTCCGAGGCAACTTGTGGTAAAGGTGGAGTAAGCTCTGATCACTTTCCCTTGGTATCTCCCCTAATGCAAAGCACATCCCCTTGCGGAGATGTATGATGCTATGCATTAAAGGAAAGGGGCACTACCTAGACCGGTTTCGACCTTTATTGAAGTCTCGTATGTGGGAGCCAGACCCAGAGATGCCAAGGTTGAAGTAATGCATAGCATCATACATCTCTGCAAGGGGATGTGCTTTGCATTATGGGAGATACTAAGGGAAAGTGATCAGAGATTACTCCACCTTTACCACGAGTTGCCTCAGACCTTAACTATGTTCAGATGCAAACGTAACTCACTTCTCTGTTTGCTTACTTGGGAAAAAGGATTAAAACCAAGTTTATAAAATTGCTTGGTATCTTGAACGTATAGTATACCAAAGGAAAAAAACTTTCTACAAAAGGTGTAGTTATTAAGGGTGTGAGGACTAGATTTTTTGCTTGGAGAGTTTTGAATGAGTGGAATGGTTTACCAGAGTCATTTGTGAGTGCTTTGTTTGTTAATGGATTGTGTGGATAGATTGGATCTCCTGCAATGAGTCTTCAGACTCCATGGAAGTGCTAATATTATAATAATAATAATAATAATATATTCCCCCTCCCTCAACTGCACACAGGAAGTCTGATGTGTTTCTTGAAAAGCTAGAAGTTGCTGTCATTTTGGAAACAAGTATGATGAATTCTATTCCAAAAAAAACAAAGGCGGATAAAAAAAAAAAAAAAGGCAAGTAGGTAGATAATCTACATTAAGCTACTGTAAAAGCAAATACTTTTCATTTTGGTTTGTCAGTCCATAGACGGAATTGAAAAAGGAAAAGCTACCGGAGTTGTGAATGCTGAAGTGCTTTAAGATGATCACACTGTTAAGATAGACAGACAAACTACAGAAAATCAAGCTTTAGGGATAAAAATTTTAAAGAGGTCAAAGATTTGAATTCATAAAGTCACAGAATTACAAAAATAATAGTTACAGGAAAAAAAAAAAGTGAAAGAATCAAGAAAAGAAATTTTGAATCGGAAAAGAAAAAAAAAGAGAGAATTCTAGGTCTCTCAACAGGATAGATCTTACAATTGTGCAAGTGACACTCGTGACAAGAAATTATGCAGTGGGAAACTGACTAGTAGTTCTGTTAAAAAAAATAAAAAATAAAAAATAAAAAAATAAAAATAAAAAAAAATTATATTACAGGCTTAATGGAGTAAAACAGCACTGAGAAAGGATTAAAAAATGTTATTTATTTCTTCCAATATTTTGTCAGTCACCGATACATTGTCATGGAGTACAATATGAGACTTACACACGCATACACACACACACAAAGGCAACACAAGACTAAGTGGCACAAGTGGTTGAAAGACTAGTCCCTAACTAGGTGGACACTTGTTGGCAGCCTAGGATGTAAACTGGGATCTTAAAATATTAGTGTTTCCCATATATTGTCAAAACAAAATTAATAACGGAAAAAACTCGCATACAAAGATTATTTAATAGTATAATTTTCGCCTGCGTGTCACAGGCATCTTCAGTACATTAAGCTCAAATTAAACAATAACTGACAATTCCAAAAAGTGCCACCTAAGTAGCTAGTGTATGATAACTAACTTTAATGTAACTCATATTTGTAAATTTAGGGACACAAAAACACACGTGTTGAACAGATTATTTTATTAATTACTAATAAAATAAAACTTGACGTTTCAATCCCTATATCGAGGTCATCATTGGAAGAATACAACTGTTTAAGGAACCAAGCTACATGCTCATGCCCTGTTAATAAATCCTTTTTTCTAGCCTGACCTCTAGTGATAAAAAATTAAATAAATAAATGAAATAAAATAAAATAAAAAAAAAAAATAAAAAAAAAAAAAATATATATATATATATACACACACATATAAAAAAATAAATAAATACAACTACAATAAACTGCTAAAATCCTCATATATTAATATTCTTCTGGGTAGTTCTGATTGTTATAAAATGATTTCTTTCAGTTGCTGTTGAATGTTACAAACACTTCACCAGGTTGTCTTCTTGTAGTGGGATTTTTCTAAGGCTAGTTTAGGTTTTTATACAGGTTGTAGATGGGTCCTCCACATTCTTGAAATGGTTAGGCCATCATTTTTGTTGAGATTTGGGTTGTGTTTGAACATTTCACATGACTCTTTAAATTTTCTCTCAAACCAGGTTTTGGTGCAGTCTAGGGACTTGGTATTTTTCCAGTTTGGAGTGCGTGGTCAGAAAGGCCGGTTTTACCAAAATGGAGGTATTTAATGTGTCGTTTGTGTTCGTCTTGTCTGATTGGGACAGTTCGCCCTGTTTCCCCTATGTATGGTATGTTACATGTGCATTGTATTTTGTATACCCCTGGGTGTGTTAGGTGTGGAAAAGGATCTTTAGAAGAACTGAGTAGGTGCCTTAACTTATTTGGGGGTTTAAAGGTGGTTTTAATGTTGTATTTGCGAAGTGGTCTGTCTATTTTTTCAGAAATGCCTCTAACATAAGGAATGGCAATAGCATTCTTGAAATCTTTTTTGTTCTTACTGGTTGGTATCTTTATGGAGGATCTTGTGAATAGTTTTTTTACTGTATCCATTTTTGATAAATGTTTGGTTGATGATCTTGTATTCCTGGTTTAGAGCCTGTTCATTAGAACAAATAGTTAGGGCTCTGTGTTTAAGGGTGCTTATGACATCTAGTTTTTGTGTTGGGTGGTGGTAAGAATTTTTGTGTATGTATCAGCCTGTGTGTGTGTAGGTTTGCGGTAAACTGAGAAGGAGAGACAGCCAGAGGGAAGACGTGTGACAAGTGTGTCTAGGAAAGGAAGAGAGTTGGGTTTTTTTCCATTTAAATGGTGAATTGGATACGTTTGTGTTGTTTGTTTAGGTGGCTAAGGAATGTATTTAGAGCTTCGCGGCTGTGGGGCTAAATGGCAAAAATATCTTCAACGTATATGAGCCAAAATTTTGGGCTTTAGACATGCTGTCTCTAGAGCACGTTGCTCAAAGTCTTCCATATAAAAGTTAGTTATTGGGGGAGAAAGTGGTGAGCCCATGGCTGTACCTTCTTTTTGAAGGTAAAAATTGTTTTGCCACACGAAATATCCAGAGTGGAGTACGTGGGCAAAGAGGGCCGTGATGTCATGTGGAAATATGTTCTGTAGGAGCAAGATCGTGTCATTGATCGGGATATTGGTGAAAAGGGAAGTTATGTCAAAGCTCACTAATAAATCTTGGTCGTTGAGTGTAATGTTTTTAATTTTATTAATGAAATGTTGTGTATTTTTTATGTAGGAAGGGGACTGACCTACCAATTCCTTGAGTGTGGCAGTTAATTTTTTGGCTAAGTGATAATTTGGGCTGTCAATTCCTTCAAAAATCGGACGAAGCGGTGTGCCTGGTTTGTGTATTTTTGGCAGGCCATAAATTCTGGGTGCACGGGCATACTGAGGTATTAATTTTTTTGTTGTTTCTTTGGGCCATGTGTGGACAGATTTGATTAATTCAGTTGTTTTCTTTTTGTTACGTTTTGTGGGGTTGTGTAACAAAAAGAAAACAACAGAACTTTCCATCTGTTCATAAGTATTTTCTGGTTTTATCTGTTTTATCAGTAAAGAGTGCTACATATTTCACCAATTCTTGTGTTTTATAATCTTTTTCAGATATCATTTCTCCCTTTTTGTTTCGAAGGATACATAGTTGTTTTTTCTTAAATATACCTGAGGTCTTTTTCAGCTTTCTGTGTAGATTAAAACTGCCATGCTTTTCCTGTAGAAATTCTATTTCTTTGAATTTATCATTCACCCAGATTTTCTTTTGCTTTTCTGATCTTGTGTTTAATGATTTTCTGAACCTCTTTATATTTTGTTGGACTATGATTTTTATATGATCTGCATTGATTCATGAAAGAAAGAATTTCGTCAGTTATACCTTGTGTCCTGCTCTATCAGGACACAAGGTATTGGTACATTTCTCTATGAAGACAGACTTTAATTTGTCACATGATTCATCAACCCTCATGACATCATCTTTCTTGATAAGTGCTATCTCTTGATTCAGATCTTGACTCGGTTTTTTTTTCTTATCTCTGGTTTTTTTTAACTTTCCTAGATCAAACTTTTTTTGTTGATGTTTCTTAAGTATAGCTTTCAGTCTAAGTTTTAACTCTGTCACCAGTAGATTATGATCAGAAGTGCTATCTACACTAGGATAGGTTTTTGTACTGTTTATGGAACATCAAAATCATTGATTAATTAGCAAGTAATCAATTTGGTTTCTGACTATATTTGCATTATTATCTGGTGGTGATCACCAAGTATATGGCCTTTGGGATGGTAGCTTAAACCATGTGTTTGTGATTATTAGTTCTTCTTGGCAGAATTGAATAAGATGGTCTCCTCTCTCATTTCTTGTTCCCAGTCCATGTTTGCCATCTATATTTCCACTTATACCTTTCCCAGCTTTAGCAACCACCCATGACGATGTTAATATCATGTTTCTTTGTATTTTTCATTAGTTCTTTTAATGGATCATAAAATTCTTTGATCTTGGTATCATTCTTGTCATCAGTAGGAACATAGACCTGTATAAAATTAATATCTAGTCGTTGACCTTTCAGTTTTAATAACGTCATCCTATCTGAGTAGGGGATGAAGATCAACAGTGACTTATTGGCATCTTTGTCTAATATTATTCCAACTCTGTTTTTGATGATTGTTTTTACTACTTCCAGAGTGGTACATTGTCATGTCATTAACTTCAATTTTGCCAGATCCTGACCACCTAACTTCACTCATTCCTAAAATCCCAATTCCAAGTCTTTTCATTTCCTGAATAGCATTTCTTAGCTTACCTATTTTATACTGGGTCTGACATTCCAGGTTCCTATTTTAGTGAACTCACCATTTTGAGCTTGGAGATTCTTTGCACTCCCTCTTTGATTTAAGGGATGCCGGGAACTTGGGGCTGTGATGGTTAGTCTGGAGAGAATAAAGCACTAGTTTCTCCATTTGCTTACTGCTCTGCAGTATTACAGACATACACAATAAACTGTATTGCCAGCTGCAATTTTTTAATCAGAAGCTTTACTTCAACCTTGTGTCAGTACTGACAAAGCTTCTTCTCTTTATCAGATGATTGAATCCTTTAATTTTCCTTTTGTAACCTATCCTTTAATTTTACTTGTAACCCTAGGTAGGGACCCCAACCAGGTACTAACTGCCGGAGCTATCTGAGCCTGGGTTGTTTATAGAGGACTCCTCCTCCTCTGAAGATCCTTCCACACATTTTACTATTGGGATATAAATCCTCTTCTGCTGATTTATCCATTGTTCTTCACAGAGGTCTGTTAGCATCCCATGGAAGGTCCCAGGGAGCACAATGAGGATGTGGACTTGTCTCACCCCCCAATGGCATGTTAATATTTAATTATTATTTATTTCATTCCTATTTTCCTTGTAGTTATTTTTCTAGAAAACTTCAACATGAATGGTTGCCTTTCATAAAGGAGTTGCATCTTTTCCAACATTGACTAGTTTCATAGAGTCACAACTATGGAAATTTGAATATCGAAATACGTGAAAGGCAACATAAATAATTCAGTAACATTGCAGATCAAAAAAGCTTTTCTACCACTTTCAAAATAAATAAATAAATGAAAATTCAATAAAATATAGATAGAAACAAATATTTAACCAAGAAAAAAAAAATCAACATAATACTATCCAACACTAATTATAGATATCAAGTCCCAACCTTTTTTTTTTTCATGTTTTAAGGCTAAAGTGGTGGGAGAAACTAGGCACTGAAAAAGGATTAAAAATATTTAATTCTTCCAATATTTCATCTCAATCACTGAGACATCATCATGGATATGAATTAAAATATGACACGTGTAACACCCACACAAAGGCGCCACAAAACTAGGTGAAACACGTGGACGAAAGAGTCCTAACTACGTGGGGTGCCCTCTGTGAGCACCTGTTGGCAGCCTGGGATGTAAACTGGGATCTCGAAGTATTAGTGGTTCCCATATTTTGGGAGGTTTAATGCAACCATATTTATTTAAATTAGGCTAATTTCTGAGAGCAGCTGCTCCAAAATTAGTCTTTCTCTTCTAAATTTACTGTAATGGAGCATGATGGCCTTTTTCCGACTGATTCTATGAACCATAATCTAAAGGATGGTCAGTAAGGCACGATTGACCATAGTCATGACTGCAGATGGTTTTTTTATTAGTATTTTCGTTTATTTTTTATTTAATTTTTTTGTGTTCTTCCATGTGGATGTTGGCTGATCTTCCTGTCTGTCCATAGTAGACGAACTTGCAGGAATAGGGTGCTTTAAATATTCCAGGCACAGAGAGAAGAGAGTACTGATCTTTAGTAGAACGTATAAGAGTAGAAAGCTTTTGGTGGGCCTTGAAAGCCTTGCAGGGATTGTCTTTCTTTAAGATGCTGGCTATTTTTTCTGAAGTATCTCAGAAATATAAGATGATGATAGCATTACTAAATTCTTTCTGAGGAGAAGTTTATTGAAGAGAAGGATTGATTCTTTTTTTGATAATGTAGGAACTGTAGCTATTAGATAAAAAGGTATGGTGTGGGCGATTTAGTTCTGCTGTAAGAGAGGACTCACTGAAATAAAGGTTATAGACTCTATTGGTTAGTATTTTAATGATATCATATTGTTGAGAGTGGAGGGATGATGGGAAAGTTTGTGAATGTATCTGCCCTTGTGGGTGGGCTTCCTGTATACTGAAAATGACAGGTTACAATTGGGTGTCTAGATGTTACAAGGGTGTTTAGAAAGGCTAAACAATTATTAGTTTCTTTTTCCATGGTAAACTGGATTCTAGGCTGAAGACTTTGAGGTGAGAGAGGAAAGAGTCTAATGTGTCTTGGCCATGAGGCCAAATTGAGAACACATCATCCACATATCTTAACCAGGCAGAAAGTTTGAGAGGGGTTGATCAAGAACTTGTTATTCAAAATATTCCATAAAAATTTGGCTGGGGAATGAGAGGGGGAGAACCCAATGTTACCTTCTCTCTGTTTATAAATTTTGTGCTTCCAAGAGAAATATCCAGAATGGATAGCAAAGGAAAACAGATCAGTAATATCAGGAGGAAAAACTTTCTTTATAAATGATAAGATGTCATTTAAGGGAATATTGGTGAACAGCGAGGTGATATCAAAGCTAACCAAAATATCTGTATTATTTAACATTAAATTTTCGATAAAGTTTTAAAATGGATAGTTTTTTAATACAAGGAAGTGGTATGACCAGTGAGAGGAGTAAAGAGAGCTTGCTAACTTTTTTTGCTAATTTATATAGCATGGGGAAATCTGTATCATCTATTTATAGGTCTTGGGAAGGGGGGGGGGGTTGTTGGTTTTGTGTATTTTTGGCAATCCATATATCCGGAGAAGGGAGGGTGAATTATTTTTATGATTTCAGGAGGCCAGGAAGAAATTTTTTTGAGCAGACGTTTCTATTTTTGATCTGAGATTTGGTGGGATTGTAATCTTAAGGTCTGTAGGTGGAGTGGTCTCTGAGAATGATATCAATTTTTCTGTTGTATTCACTAGTATTAAGGATAAATGTAACTCCCCTTATCAGCTCTGGTGATAATTATATTGCTGCTGTTTTTGCATTGTCACTTGAGGGTGCTGAGTTGGCAAGATGATAGATTTCTTCTAAGAAGTGAAGATCAAGAAAGAATGCTGGTAACATGAAGCCTGATGTTGTTAGTTGCTTCTGGACCTAAATTAATGGATACTGCATTCATATTCAGTGTGGAACATTAGGTCTGATGCTGGTACTTACTTTGGAGCAACAACAAACTTATGAGTGAAACTAAGGTTATTGACAGCAGCATCGCTAACTCTTTTTGAGATGCTAACTACTGTATGAAGGGATTAAACTAGAGGTGAAGTAAGAGTTTAGAATTCAGACTACTGTTGTATTTTTTTATGGTTTTTTTTTTTCTCTTCCTGCTACCAATGCAGCCATCAATTTATTGCAATTAAAGCTGTCAGCTATTCTGAACACTCTCTGTAACATTCTCTTTGATATTTCAAAAACTCTGATTAGAAAGAATTCTTAAAAAAAAAAAAAAACCATAAAAAAATACAACAGTAGTCTGAATTCTAAACTCTTACTTCACCTCTAGTTTAATCCCTTCATACAGTAGTTAGCATCTCAAAAAGAGTTAGCGATGCTGCTGTCAATAACCTTAGTTTCACTCATAAGTTTGTTGTTGCTCCAAAGTAAGTACCAGCATCAGACCTAATGTTCCACACTGAATATGAATGCAGTATCCATTAATTTAGGTCCAGAAGCAACTAACAACATCAGGCTTCATGTTACCAGCATTCTTTCTTGATCTTCACTTCTTAGAAGAAATCTATCATCTTGCCAACTCAGCACCCTCAAGTGACAATGCAAAAACAGCAGCAATATAATTATCACCAGAGCTGATAAGGGGAGTTACATTTATCCTTAATACTAGTGAATACAACAGAAAAATTGATATCATTCTCAGAGACCACTCCACCTACAGACCTTAAGATTACAATCCCACCAAATCTCAGATCAAAAATAGAAACGTCTGCTCAAAAAAATTTCTTCCTGGCCTCCTGAAATCATAAAAATAATTCACCCTCCCTTCTCCGGATATATGGATTGCCAAAAATACACAAAACCAACAACCCCCCCCCCCCCTTCCCAAGACCTATAAATAGATGATACAGATTTCCCCATGCTATATAAATTAGCAAAAAAAGTTAGCAAGCTCTCTTTACTCCTCTCACTGGTCATACCACTTCCTTGTATTAAAAAACTATCCATTTTAAAACTTTATCGAAAATTTAATGTTAAATAATACAGATATTTTGGTTAGCTTTGATATCACCTCGCTGTTCACCAATATTCCCTTAAATGACATCTTATCATTTATAAAGAAAGTTTTTCCTCCTGATATTACTGATCTGTTTTCCTTTGCTATCCATTCTGGATATTTCTCTTGGAAGCACAAAATTTATAAACAGAGAGAAGGTAACATTGGGTTCTCCCCCTCTCATTCCCCAGCCAAATTTTTATGGAATATTTTGAATAACAAGTTCTTGATCAACCCCTCTCAAACTTTCTGCCTGGTTAAGATATGTGGATGATGTGTTCTCAATTTGGCCTCATGGCCAAGACACATTAGACTCTTTCCTCTCTCACCTCAAAGTCTTCAGCCTAGAATCCAGTTTACCATGGAAAAAGAAACTAATAATTGTTTAGCCTTTCTAAACACCCTTGTAACATCTAGACACCCAATTGTAACCTGTCATTTTCAGTATACAGGAAGCCCACCCACAAGGGCAGATACATTCACAAACTTTCCCATCATCCCTCCACTCTCAACAATATGATATCATTAAAATACTAACCAATAGAGTCTATAACCTTTATTTCAGTGAGTCCTCTCTTACAGCAGAACTAAATCGCCCACACCATACCTTCTTATCTAATAGCTACAGTTCCTACATTATCAAAAAAAGAATCAATCCTTCTCTTCAATAAACTTCTCCTCAGAAAGAATTTAGTAATGCTATCATCATCTTATATTTCTGAGATACTTCAGAAAAAATAGCCAGCATCTTAAAGAAAGACAATCCCTGCAAGGCTTTCAAGGCCCACCAAAAGCTTTCTACCCTTATACGTTCTACTAAAGATCAGTACTCTCTTCTCTCTGTGCCTGGAATTTAAAGCACCCTATTCCTGCAAGTTCGTCTACTATGGACAGACAGGAAGATCAGCCAACATCCACATGGAAGAACACAAAAAAATTAAATAAAAAATAAACGAAAATACTAATAAAAAAACCATCTGCAGTCATGACTATGGTCAATCGTGCCTTACTGACCATCCTTTAGATTATGGTTCATAGAATCAGTCGGAAAAAGGCCATCATGCTCCATTACAGTAAATTTAGAAGAGAAAGACTAATTTTGGAGCAGCTGCTCTCAGAAATTAGCCTAATTTAAATAAATATGGTTGCATTAAACCTCCCAAAATATGGGAACCACTAATACTTCGAGATCCCAGTTTACATCCCAGGCTGCCAACAGGTGCTCACAGAGGGCACCCCACGTAGTTAGGACTCTTTCGTCCACGTGTTTCACCTAGTTTTGTGGCGCCTTTGTGTGGGTGTTACACGTGTCATATTTTAATTCATATCCATGATGATGTCTCAGTGATTGAGATGAAATATTGGAAGAATTAAATATTTTTAATCCTTTTTCAGTGCCTAGTTTCTCCCACCACTTTAGCCTTAAAACATGAAAAAAAAAAAGGTTGGGACTTGATATCTATAATTAGTGTTGGATAGTATTATGTTGATTTTTTTTTTCTTGGTTAAATATTTGTTTCTATCTATATTTTATTGAATTTTCATTTATTTATTTATTTTGAAAGTGGTAGAAAAGCTTTTTTGATCTGCAATGTTACTGAATTATTTATGTTGCCTTTCACGTATTTCGATATTCAAATTTCCATAGTTGTGACTCTATGAAACTAGTCAATGTTGGAAAAGATGCAACTCCTTTATGAAAGGCAACCATTCATGTTGAAGTTTTCTAGAAAAATAACTACAAGGAAAATAGGAATGAAATAAATAATAATTAAATATTAACATGCCATTGGGGGGTGAGACAAGTCCACATCCTCATTGTGCTCCCTGGGACCTTCCATGGGATGCTAACAGACCTCTGTGAAGAACAATGGATAAATCAGCAGAAGAGGATTTATATCCCAATAGTAAAATGTGTGGAAGGATCTTCAGAGGAGGAGGAGTCCTCTATAAACAACCCAGGCTCAGATAGCTCCGGCAGTTAGTACCTGGTTGGGGTCCCTACCTAGGGTTACAAGTAAAATTAAAGGATAGGTTACAAAAGGAAAATTAAAGGATTCAATCATCTGATAAAGAGAAGAAGCTTTGTCAGTACTGACACAAGGTTGAAGTAAAGCTTCTGATTAAAAAATTGCAGCTGGCAATACAGTTTATTGTGTATGTCTGTAATACTGCAGAGCAGTAAGCAAATGGAGAAACTAGTGCTTTATTCTCTCCAGACTAACCATCACAGCCCCAAGTTCCCGGCATCCTTTAAATCAAAGAGGGAGTGCAAAGAATCTCCAAGCTCAAAATGGTGAGTTCACTAAAATAGGAACCTGGAATGTCAGACCCAGTATGAAATAGGTAAGCTAAGAAATGCTATTCAGGAAATGAAAAGACTTGGAATTGGGATTTTAGGAATGAGTGAAGTTAGGTGGTCAGGATCTGGCAAAATTGAAGTTAATGACATGACAATGTACCACTCTGGAAGTAGTAAAAACAATCATCAAAAACAGAGTTGGAATAATATTAGACAAAGATGCCAATAAGTCACTGTTGATCTTCATCCCCTACTCAGATAGGATGACGTTATTAAAACTGAAAGGTCAACGACTAGATATTAATCTTATACAGGTCTATGTTCCTACTGATGACAAGAATGATACCAAGATCAAAGAATTTTATGATCCATTAAAAGAACTAATGAAAAATACAAAGAAACATGATATTAACATCGTCATGGGTGGTTGCTAAAGCTGGGAAAGGTAGAAGTGGAAATATAGATGGCAAACATGGACTGGGAACAAGAAATGAGAGAGGAGACCATCTTATTCAATTCTGCCAAGAAGAACTAATAATCACAAACACATGGTTTAAGCTACCATCCCAAAGGCCATATACTTGGTGATCACCACCAGATAATAATGCAAATATAGTCAGAAACCAAATTGATTACTTGCTAATTAATCAATGATTTTGATGTTCCATAAACAGTACAAAAACCTATCCTAGTGCAGATAGCACTTCTGATCATAATCTACTGGTGACAGAGTTAAAACTTAGACTGAAAGCTATACTTAAGAAACATCAACAAAAAAAGTTTGATCTAGGAAAGTTAAAAAAAACCAGAGATAAGAAAAAAAAACCGAGTCAAGATCTGAATCAAGAGATAGCACTTATTAAGAAAGATGATGTCATGAGGGTTGATGAATCATGTGACAAATTAAAGTCTGTCTTCATAGAGAAATGTACCAATACCTTGTGTCCTGATAGAGCAGGACACAAGGTATAACTGACGAAATTCTTTCTTTCATGAATCAATGCAGATCATATAAAAATCATAGTCCAACAAAATATAAAGAGGTTCAGAAAATCATTAAACACAAGATCAGAAAAGCAAAAGAAAATCTGGGTGAATGATAAATTCAAAGAAATAGAATTTCTACAGGAAAAGCATGGCAGTTTTAATCTATACAAAAAGCTGAAAAAGACCTCAGGTATATTTAAGAAAAAACAACTATGTATCCTTCGAAACAAAAAGGGAGAAATGATATCTGAAAAAGATTATAAAACACAAGAATTGGTGAAATATGTAGCACTCTTTACTGATAACAAATAAAACCAGAAAATACTTATGAACAGATGGAAAGTTCATTCATTCTAAGATCATAGGTAGAATGTGCACTAAACTCAGCTAAAAATGGTTAACCCTTAGGCACTGATAGAATACTAGCAGAAATAGTAAAGTTATTAGAGGCGACACATTACTATATTAGTAAAGCTATTCAATAAGATCTATGATACAGGCATAATCCCTCAAGAGTAGTTACAGTTGACCATCCTGCTACCTAAAAAAGTAAATGCAAAAACTTGTAATGACTACAGAATGATCAGTCTAATGAGTCATGTTCTCAAAATGTTTCTGAAAATAATTCAAAAAAATATATACAAAAAATGAGAAGAACACCATCAGTGATACCCAATTCGGCTTTAGAAACAGTTTCGGAATGAGAGAGGCTCTTTTCTCTTCTCAAATCTTATTCCAAAAATGTAGTGACCAAAACAAAGAAGTATTCATTTGCTTCATCAACTTTGAGAAAGCATTTGACAAAGTCAAACATACTAAAATGATTGAATTATTAAAAATAATTGGATTTGATGGTAAAGACATCAGGATCATTGAAAATTTATATTGGAACAAAAGGCATCTGTTCAAGTTTATGACATTATTACAGACTCCATTAAACGAGGAGTAAGGCAAGGAGAAGATTTAGATGTGAGTGAAGAAAATGGTGAGTGGTCTGTGGATTGTTGACTATGAGGATAGATTGAGGGTGTGTGAATTGCAGAAGTTGGTTAACAGGAGAAAAAGAGGGGATATGATAGAAACATTTAACTTTCTTAAAGAATTTTATAGGATTAATGCAGGGGAAATGTTTCAGCACTTGGCTGGGAGGGGGAATTAAGGGGTCATCCCTGGAATGGTCATCTCTGGTCATGCTGTTCCCTCTTCTTTTGAACATATACTCAGAAACCATATTTCAAAAAATCTTAAAAGGAAGAGAGGAAGGGATTAATGAAAATGGTGAAATCATTGGTAACATTTGATATGCTGATGACACAGCTCTACTGGCTGTGTCAAAAATAGCATCTTGGTATGGTTCCAGTGAACTCTATGTCTAGTGTCGATGGCATGAGAAGCAAGTTCTGAACCTACAGATTCCAAAAATCTTATATAATCTTGATGTTCTTGGATTCTAATGGTAGCAGAATGGGCAGTATGTCCAAAGTAGCAAAAGTTGACAAGAATAAGGTATGATCAACACCAGGCAAAGCATAGAGGTGATAACATATCTTTGACAGGCAGTAAAAAACATTACAACTTCCAGGCTAGTATGAAGATGGTATACAAATAATATCTGTAAAGGGTCCATCTAGGGCCCATCCATATATCCTTGCTATTTGTTCAGATGTTCCTTTAAGGAAGGGTATGGTAATTCTTTTAACATCAGATTGCAATCTGGAAGAGATAATTATAATTATCTTTTCTAATAATAAGATAATTATCAAATAAATTCTGTAATAAGGTTTAGTTGTATCCATTAAATAATAGAGTAAGTTTTATTTTATTTAATTCTTTTAATAGAAGAGAATCAGAAGAACAAATTAGGCATGCTTGGTGTACAAGGATTTTTATAATACCTAGTTTTTGTGAAGGATTATGATGTGAAGAAACATAGATATATCTGCCTGTAAAAGATGCTTCCTGTAAACTGAAAATTCAATATTACCAGTAGGGCTATGGTGTATTAAAGTATTATTATTATTATATGGGCACATCCATGGAGTGCAAAGGCTCATAGCAGGAGACCCAAACTATTCACAATCTATCATACCTCTCCTTGAACCCAATAACTGACAAAGCACTCACAACTGACAATGGCAACTGATAAAATTTCACTCATTTGCAACTCTCCAAGCAAAAAAATCTAGTCTTCACACCCCTACTAACTACACCTTCATTCAACTTCCAGGGATGACCCCTTGATTTCCCCCCCCCCAGCCAAGTGCTGAAACATTTCCCCTGCATTAATCCAATAAAATTCTTTAAGAAAGTTAAATGTTTCTATCATATCCCCTCTTTTTCTCCTATTAACCAACTTCTGCAATTCCATACCCTCAATCTATCCTGATCGGCAACAACCCACAGACCACTCACCATTTTCTTCACTCACATCTAAATCTTCTCCACCGCTTCCTCATCCCCCCCAAGAAACCAAGGAGACCGGAGTTCAGCACAGTAATCCAGATGTGGATGTATCAAAGTGTTATAAAGAGGAATAACAACTTCCATATCTCTACTTGTTAACATGTTCTTCAATAGCCAGGTAATTTTGTGGGCTACCTTAGCAATATGTCCTCTGCATTCTAAGATCAGAGGTAGAATGTGCACTAAACTCAGCTAAAAATGGTTAAGCCTTAGGCACTGATAGAATACCAGCAGAAATAGTAAAGTTATTAGAAGGCGACACATTACTATATTAGTAAAGCTATTTAATAAGATCTACGATACAGGCATAATCCCTCAAGAGTGGTTACAGTTGACCATCATGCTACCTAAAAAAAGCAAATGCAAAAACTTGTAATGACTCAAGGAGAGGTATGATAGATTGTGGATAGTTTTGGTCTCCTGCAATGAGTCTTCGCACTCCATGGATATGCCCATATAATTATAATACTTTATAATTATATGTATTATAATTATAAAGTACAATTATAATTATAAATTACACCATAACTCTGCTAGTAATATTGAATTTGTCTGTTTACAGGAAGCATCTTTTACAAGCAGATATATCCATGTTTCTTCACAAAAAATAGGTATTTTCAAAATCCTTGTACACGCCTAATTTGTTCTTCTGAGTCTCTTCTAATAGAAGAATTCACAACTGACAATGGCAACCCGTTTCACTCATTTGAAACTCTCCAAGCAAAAAATCTAGTCCTCACACCCTTACTAACCATACCTTCATTCAACTTACAGGGATGACCTCTTGATTCCCCCCCCCCCCCTCAGCTGAGTGCTGAAACATTTCCCCTGCATTAATCCTATAAAATTCTTTAAGAAAGTTAAATGTTTCTATCATATCCCCTCTTTTTCTCCTATTAAACAACTTCTGCAATGGAGAAGATTTAAATGTGAGTGAGAAAAATGGATATGAGTGAGCGAGTGGTCTGTGGATTGTTCCCTATGAGGATAGATTGAGGGTGTGTGAATTGCAGAAGTTGTTTAATAGGAGAAAAAGAGGGGATATGATAGAAACATTTAACTTTCTTAAAGAATTTTATTGGATTAATGCAGGGGAAATGTTTCAGCTTGGCTGGAAGGGGGAATCAAGGGGTCATCTCTGGAAGTTGAACGAAGGTGTGGTGGTTAGTAGGGGTGTGAGGACTAGATTTTTTTGCTTTGAGAGTTGCAAATGAGTGAAAAGGGTTGCCATTGTCAGTTGTGAGTGCTTTGTCTGTTAATGGGTTTAAGGAGAGGTATGATAGATTGTGGATAGTTTGGGTCTCCTGCAATGAGGCTTCACACTCCATGGATGTGCCCAGCACTGAACCTTGCAGCACACCATCTATCCCTGTAACGACATCATCTGCTGTTAGCCAAGTGTCACTAATGACAATTACTTTTGGAAAGGTTGCACTAACCAATGCCAAAAACCCCTCCCTCTTGTTCCTAATACTTCTGGTATATAGAAACTGAAGCATCCCTTTAGTTCCCCCCCCCTTTATTTCCTGAATTGACTACACTATTCAATATTTTTGATTGAGAGACTAGATTCCATACTTGGTCATTCTCACACTCACTCACCTCATGAGTGCCTTCGCACAAACTCACCTGCTTCCACCCTAATTGCATTAAGTTTTCCCGAAGTTGCACTTCAGCATGCTCAGTGAACAAAGCTCTTTCCCTCTAGGCACCTAACACCAAAACCATTTAGATGCAGTCCATCAGCATTATATAAATTCTTATTTCAATCAAACACAAACCACATATTCACAAATCCTACATCATTCCTTCTGCACAACCTACATATAGATTTATTTGCTATGAATGCCCTGCTCCCTTAGTTCGCCTCTATCATAGCATGGAAGGATACTTACAATCTTCAGAGTTTTGCCTCTTTACATCCCCCTCATAGAATATCTCTGAAATCATTTGTGTGACCAAGATAATCAGTTCCTTTGACTTATCTTTTTGCATCCAGGTGGTGTGAATAATACGTGAATTTTTGCATTTGTATCCAGAAAGAGAAGACTGTTGTTAGATTCATGTGTAAAAGTGAACTTGAGGCAAATATTAAGGAGTTAATTTTATTCAGAATTGAAGTAGTTCTGTTTCACAGTGAACCAGATCACAAAGATGTCATCACAAAATGTAGTCAAATGCAAGGTCATGGAGAAATGGTGTTAGAAATCCAATCTTCTAAATTCTCCAAAAATACAGTGGTACCTCGACTTACGAACTGCTCGACATGCGAACTGTTCGAGATACAAACTTTTTTCATATCATTTTGACTCTAGATACGAACCTAGACTCGAGATATGAACCGTGATGCTTTTCTTTACAAATGAACTAAAGTCTGTTTTACATTATACTTTTTGTTTAACTTTCTCCCCTAGTACGAGAAACAGACTTAATGCAGAGTACAGCACCAGCATATATATGCCTGCACGTTTAGCTGAGCACGTGTTGAACCATATCTAGTGTAACAAATGTTCTTACTACGTCGTATTTATCTCAAATATGACAAACGATGCACGTATTTGCTTTATTGTGTATCTATTTCGGTACTTGTGTAAACAAACAACACACCTCGTGTATTGTTTGTTTAGGTTTGTATTTATTATGTGTACTATATGTATTTCTTTTTATAAATGATGTGTTTTATTGTAGCTTCACGTTTATTTTCTGAATAATCTATCAAATAAGAGTCATTTCACTGATCAGTATATTATTTTCAACATGGAGCCAAAGAAACTAAGAAAGAAGAGAAGCAGAAAATCACAATAGAAATTAAGAAAGAGATTGATAGAAAGAGAAAGGAAAAATATGAGAAAGGAGTCAGGTAAAGTGATCTGTGCAAGCAGTATGACTTGTCCAAATCTACCATAGCTACAAATGTCAAGAAAGCAGATTATTTATAAGGAACAGGATGTGGCCAAAGGGGTGTCTATTGTATCATCTCGAAGAAATAAAGTTATGGAAGAAATGAAAACTTTATTACTCGTCTGGATTAATGATATGCAACTCAAAGGAGATAGTGTATCTCAAATCATGATCTGTTTACAAGCTCAAACTATTTACAAAGATGTTTTGCAGAACCTGCCATCCACTAGCAGTAGCAAAGACATCAGCGAAGAGTTTAAAGCTAGCAAAGGATGGTTTGAAAAATTCAAAAATAGAACCGGTATCCACAGTGTTGTTAGACATGTAGAAGGTGCTAGTGCTGACAAAGAAACTGCTGAAAGATAAAGCTTCATGAAGGAATTTCAGAAACTGATGGAGTCAGAAGGTTACAGACCAGAACAAGTTTCCAAGTGCGATGAAACTGGGCTTTTTTAAAAGAAAATTCCTAAGAGAATGTTCATCATTAAGGAGGAAATGGCATTGCCAGGACACAAGCCAATGAAAGACAAACTTTGCTTTTTGTGCCAATGATAGTGGTGACCTGAAGATAAAACCTCTGTTGGTTTACCACTCTGAAAATCCTAGTCTTTAAAAAGCAGAAAGTTAACAGACACAAACTCAGCGTTATGTGGAGAGGTAACAGCAGAGCCTGGGTAACCAGGCAATTCTTTTGTGAGTGGATGACACAGGTCTTTGCTCCCACAGTAAAACGGCATCTACAAGAAAAGGGTCTACCTGAGAAAGTTCTTCTTATTATTATTACGGGTGACTCCAGGGAGTCCTTAGACTCATCGAGGGAGGCCGTATACATCATGTCCACGCAACTATACGACATTCTCACAGTATCTATCATACCTTGCCTTGAACTCGCTCACCGTCATAGCACCCACAACAGACTCTGGTAGCTTATTCCACTCATTTACCACTCTAAAAATAAAGAACCCAGCTCTAACACTCCTGCTAACCACACTCTTGCCCAGCTTCCATAGGTGTCCCCTAGTTCTCCCACCACCAGTCCTGATCTCAAAAATATCCTCTGAATTAATCCTATAGAAACCCTTTAGCAATTTGAATGTCTCAATCATATCTCCCCTTTTCTGCCCATCAACTAATTTCTGCAACCCACAAATCTTCAACCTGTTCTCATATGGTTCATTCCATAGACCTGCTATCATCTTAGTCACTCGCCTCTGGATCCTCTCCACCTCCTCCCCATCAAGAAGGAACCTAGGTGACCAAATGTGGGCACAGTAGTCAAGATGAGGTCTTATCAAGGCTCGGTACAGGGGTACAATATCTTGCTTGTCTCTGCTCGTCAAGGTATTTTTCAACAGCCAAGTGAGTTGATGAGCTGATTTAGCTACTTTTGCAATGTGCCCCCTAAACTTCATCTCCCTATCCACCAACACTCCCAAGTCCCTGGCCTCATTAATCTCCTGGAGTATAGTTCCACCAATGTGGTATACTGCTGCTAATCTTTTCACCCCAAAATGCATAACCTTACATTTTGTCACATTAAATTGACATCCATTCTCCTTAGCCCAAAGCTCTAATCTATCCAAGTCATCCTGCAAGATTTTGACATCTTCTGCATTCACTATCGCCCTACCCAACTTTGCATCATCAGCGAACAAATGAACTGTTCCTCTTAGATCCTTCCCTATATCGTTAATGAACAGACTAAACAGCAGTGGTCCAAGAACAGAACCCTGCGGCACACCACTAGTCACAGGCCATCTTTTGGACTCTACTCCTGAATAAACTACTCTTTGATATCTCTCCATGAACCACCCACCTATCCATCTCACCAACCCTATATCCATTCCCATATGTTGTAGGATTAGAATTCCATGTGGTATCCTGTCAAACACCTTTGCCAGGTCCAGCAGTATCACTGTAAACCCATTACCCTTATCCAGTTCAGCCGTCACCTTGTTATAAAACTTGAGCAAGTTACTACCCTTCACAAAGCCATGCTGTCCCCCCCAGTACAGTATCTCATTTTCATCAATACATTCCTGTATTTTTCTCTTGACTCCTTTCTCCAAGACCTTGATAACGACTCCTGATATGCTGATCGGTCGGTAATTTGCAACCGCAGTCTTGGATCCTCCTTTATGCAGTGAAACTATTTTCCCCTCTTTTCACACCTTCGGGACTAAACTAGACCGATTATAATGGACAATGCTGCAGCACATCCACCACAGTTGGAAGAAGATTTGGATGAAGAGTTTAATTTCATCAAAATTAAGTTATTGCCTCCTAATACCACACCACTCCTACAACCAATTGATCAATATGTTATTTCCAACTTCAAAAAGCTTTATACCAAAGCGCTTTTCCAAAGATGTTTCGAAGTTATCACCAACACAGAATAACCCTCAGGGAATTCTGGAATAATCATTTCAATATTCTTCATTGTTTGTGTCTTATTAGACAGGCATGGGAAGATGTTTCTGTGAGAACTGTAAAATCAGCCTGGAACAAGTTATGGCCCGAGTGTGTCCGAGGAACTGCATTGGAAGGACCTGAAAGTGAAATTGACATTGTAGATACAGTTGTCTCCCTGGGCAAGACAATGCATTTGGAAGTTGATGAAGCAGACGTAGAGTAGTTGGTAGAGGAGCACAACATTGAGCTGACCACTGAAGAGCTAGAATTGAAAAAAGAGCAGGAAAAAGAAAGGGACAAGGAGGAAAAGCAAATGTCTTCAGAGGACAAAGACAGCAACAAAAAGGGAGCAATTCCCAAGTGATGTAAAAAAATCTTGCAGCACTGGGGTGAATTGCAAGAATTGGTTAACAAGCGGCATCCAAATCAAGGTGTTTCTAGAGCCACCAATATCTTCAATGACAATGTCATTAATCACTTTAGAAAGATGTTAAGGAAATGATAGATTCAGTCAATGTTGGATAGGTTTTTTAAACCTCCCTCACCTAAGAGACAAAAGGAAGCAACTGATGACAACAAATTGAAAACTCCTGAACCACAAAACCAGCCACAAGAAGATTGATTTTTTTTTTTACAATTTAATTAATGGATGATGATTTTCATAATAATCACATAAAACCAAAGATTTCATAAATAAAAATTAATATGTAGTATAGAAAATGCATATTTATAATGTAAAAATGCTTCTTCTCACTCCTTCTCCATTTCTCTGCATTTTCTTCATTTAGTTCAGAATAGTTTTTTATTTTTTGGCTTTTTTTTTTTTAATTTTGGAATCTGGGAACAGATTAATTGATTTTCCATAAGATATAATGGAAAATTGAGTTTCGAGAGACAAACCGCGGTCAGGAATGAATTAAGTTCGTAAGTCGAGGTACCACTGTACTCAAATAGAGCAGGTGATATAAGACTATCTATTGCAGTTCCCTCAATCTACTGAAATAATTTGATAATGTCATCAGGGAAATCTACTTATAAAAACTGTAGGATTTCTTGAAGTGATATATTTGTAAACAGTAAAACTACATCAAAGGAAACCATCATATCAGATTCTTGAAGAAAAATATCCCTAATTTTTTTTCTTTGAAGTAAAAATTATTTTTGATAAAAGAGGTGGTTTTCCAGTAAAGTTTTGTATATGTTTTGAAAGATATTTTGCTAAAGAATAATACGAGACCCCTAATTAACTATTAGATAAAACAGATAACCAGATTTGTATACTTTAGGAAGGCAATAAATATGTGATGGTTGAGCATAATAAATTGGCAACTTCTGAACAGTATGAGCATTTAAGGAATATGTTTGATCTAACAATATATTCAATTTGTTCAGCTGGTTTTCTGTTGGATCTTTGTCAGTTATATTATAAGTAGATCTATTCCAGAATAAAACATTAAGTTTGCGATTATAGTCATATATCCATGAGTAACATTGCATTTCCTTTGTCAGACTGTGTTATTACAATGTTATTATTTCAGCATAAAGATCAGACAGCTTGTAATTCAGGTAAAAAAATATTCAGAAGAGGAGGTTTAGCTTTATGCAAAATCTGTACAACCTCAAACCTTAGCTTGTTAACATCATCTGTACATAATGTGTAAATGAGGCAAACGATAAGATGTTACAGCAAAATCTGACCTTTGTGACAATACACTTAATTCATCATTGGTAAAAGGATGGTTAGTTAGATTTATGACCCACTTTTCATGGACAGAACTAGGCGGTTGCTGAACCAACCGACAGCTTCTTTGTTCTAATAATTCAAACATACATATGAACTTCTGTTTATAGTTTGAGCATGTCTGGTTGAAGAAAGAAAAATTCTGCAGATTAATTCAAAATGTTTCAGGCTAAGATTAATCTGTAGTATAGTAGTATAGTTTGAAATTCAGAAATTTTATTGTTATTAGAAAAGAGCTTCTTAACATAATGTTTCCTTTCTGATAACAGCCTCCTTCATTTTGATAAAGGGAATTAAACCAGCATTTTAGAAATGAAAGTTGATTACACAAGTGTGACTTCTAATATTAATATTAAAGATAAATATTAAAGATAGGAGGTTGGCAAAATTTCTGACAGACCTCCAGTCATCTTTACTGTAAAAATAAGTTACTAGATGTTTAATAGAGACATGTATTAGACATAGCATAGTTTTTTAAATAACAGCTTCACACATGTAAGAGAAAACCCAAATAGAATTTAATACTCCTATATATTTCACCCAATATATCATGAATTTTTTTCAGGGAGAAGGCAAAAGAACTGGTAACAACACTTAAATTCTGAATACAAAAACAAATCATACAACATATAATATCAAGTGTCTCGATTGCAGCTGAATAGCAGTAGGAAACAATATTTAATTATTAATTAATAATTAATTAATAAAAATTATAAACAATTAACAGCAATCACTTCCCAAAACTTAGAGATAGCCATATAGCCTTCTGATGAAGATTAGGATGGTGGTGTAGGGCTTCACACGATTTAAAAAATAGATGTGAAGCCCTATGCCATCGTCCCTTGTTAGGTGAGGTGTCATCCCTCACTAGATAATGTGTGAGATACTATGTCCTGTGCAGATCAATCAAGATGCCCTATGAAGATGTCTATCAAGTACATCTTCCTCTCTTCTATTTCTATATCGAATAGACTGCCAGTGATTAATTGATTAATTCAGACAGTTTATTCTTGTTCCCTATCTGTAGTATATATAGAGACCAAAAAACAGCACATGAAAAAGTATGAGCAAACCTAGCAGCTGCACATGTTCCTTGTTCCCTGTCTGTAGTATGTATAGAGACCGAAAAACAGCACATGAAAAAGTTTTGAGCAAACCTAGTAGCTGCACATGCGTCTCATTTTTTTAAATTCCAATGTGGCTGGGAAGCAAGCAAAACCTAAAATCAAAATCAAAGATCTTCATTTTATACAATAATTGTAGAACATCATAAAGAACTGGATGTGATTGTATACAGGAACAGAGTCTGTAAAGAATTCAATGAGTCTGTGTATCATATATTTTTGGAAGCAATTTTCTTTTATGTGTACAAACTTAAGCTGAATGGCATACAGCTCAGCAGTGTAATTACTGCATTCAAGCAGAAATAATGGGATAAAATGGGGTCAGAAAAAACAGCAGGAAAAAAGAAAAAAGGTCTCAGATCTGAAATCATTGGAAAAGAAAGATAAGAAACTGGAGTACTCTGTTTTGTGTGTACTGAACAGCTGCAGATAGAATGACAGAGCATGAGGCTTCCTTAGTTAGCACAGCAAGAGGCTTCCTTAGTTAGCACAGCAAGAGGCTACATGATAGAATGCAAACTTATCATGGAGGAATACTATTATGTTCAGTGTAGTAATGTTGTCAGTACTCGTGGCAATAACTGACATTATCTCTTTCACCTGGATACCAAATGGGCGAATGGCAGTCTGACGTGTATAATACTGACCTTTCCAACTTATAAATGTATTAAGCTTTCTATTAAAAATGAGTCCTATTAATTTGGATTCTGTTGGTATTGGGAAAATAGTTTCATCCTGTTTTTAACTCTGGGTCTGAATGAAGAGTGTGTTTTCTTCAGAAGTGTACACATACTTTTTTTTTTCCTGCTGAAAAGGTGACCCCATTACTAAGAGCCCATGAAAAGATACAAACAATTGCTTGTCGAAGTTGCCTTTAAATCACCCTCTTGTGACAAGAATGATAGTAAAGTCATTATTGTTTCATTCATATTTAAGTCATCAACATACAGAACATTGCTTACTATGAAAGGAAGTTGTTCAGTGACTAAGTTTACTTTGACAGCAAAGTGTAACATTTAAGAAAGAGCCTTGAGAAACCTTCACTTCTTGGTGATAAGTCTAACAGACAAGCTTAGATATTGAATGTTATATATAATGTAACAGAATTACAAAACCAAACAAACTGAATTATAAAAAACATGTTTATTAGCTGGCTTATATTTCGCTGGATTTCAAACCAGCATCTTAAGATCACACAAAATGTTACAGTTCACACTGACAATGAGTAAGTGAAACAATTCAATCTGTAACAGACAAAAGATATAAAGTCCTAATTAGGCACCCTCTAATGTCATAAAAAAAAGAAATATTATAGCTATCTAGGTGTTCATCTTAAAATAACAGTCTCCAAAGTTTTTGGGAGACAAATTAATAGGAGAATGCTTCATAGCCAAGGCTAACTCTAAACATAATTTTTCTGAAGTGCAGTAGTAACATTTTTCTTCCCTCTAATCTTGTGTGAAAAGGTCTCCAAAGCATGGTCAGCCAGTCCAAACTTGCCAAAATAATGGTAGTGAATGTTATGTTCTACAAGGCAGGTTAATAGATCTTCCAGTGTGTCTAATCTTCCAGTGTGTCTATAGTGTGGCGAAGTCACAGGGAACTTCATGAACTCCAGGATATGGATTTTAACCTTAGGAGAGTGGACTAGAGTTACTAATTTAACATGTGGTGTGAAGGTTATTTTATTAGTGCTTTGGCCTACCTTTTTAGATGTACCTTGGATATAGGGAACAGAAATAGTGGTGTTCTTGTGTGTTTGACACAGGGGAAGTACAAGGGTAACACTTTTGATTCTTTTCTTACCTAAAAAGCCAGCATCCCAACATTCACTTCACAGTAGAAAAAGAATCTAAGAACCATTTGCCTTTTCTTGATACATTATTAGTCACATCCCCTTTCAGGTGATTCATCATTGTTGTCATCATCAAATTCCTGGTACAGGACATGATAGTACTACATGAAAAATTTACATCATTAAACTTCCTATCTACAATTTTCCTCCAAATCAGTCTATCATATGTCAAGATTCCAACATTATAAGATCTTATATTTCTAACTTCTAAGGCACTTTTTAATGTATGAAACCACCTATATTTTGGTCTTCCTCTGGGTTTTTTCCTACCAACATGACAGAGAACACTTGTTTTGCTAATCTTTCCTCTCCCATTCTATATAAGTGACACCTGAGATTAGCTCTGCTAACACATTCCTGAATGCTGACAGTGGCAAGTTCTTTCCTAATATCCTCATTTTTAATATAATATTGCCAGTGATGCCATCTGATCATGCCCCTAATCTTTCTCAGGACTCTCATATCTGCAGTCTTTAGTCTTTGGTCATATAGATAATGAATAACAGAGGGGGATAATGTACATCCTTGTCTATCACCAGATTTAACATTAAACCATGACATCTGATCCTGATAGCCTCTTTTTGTCGTGAATCCAGCTTGTTCTTTACTAAGCTTCTCTTTCACAATCTTTCTCAAACATTTCTCAAGTATGACTCTTTCTTTTAAAGTTGCACGGTGATCAGCATTCATATTTATGAATTTAGGGACACAAAACACCCGTGTTTTACTGATTATTTTACCGATTAATAATTAAGATTATTTTACTGATTAATAATAACATAATAACGTGACATTTCGACCCCTGTATTGAGGTCATCATCAGAAGGATACATGTGTATAAGAACCAAGCTACATGCTGTTGCATGTAGCTTGGTTCTTATACAGCTCTATACAGGTAAATTACATCTACGTTGTTAACTAATCTTTTTTCTTAGCCTACCCTCTAGTGATTAAAAAAATAAAAAAATTACCAATAAAAACTACAATAAAACTCTGCTAAAGTCCTCATGTACTAGGATTCTTCTGGAATTATACAGTTTATATTGTTATACTACGATCATCTTCTGGACTTGCAAAGGTTGCTATTGATGTTCAGGGAAAAAAAAAAAAAACACTTCACCAAGTCTTCTTGTATTGAGATTTTTCTTTGTGGTTGCTATGAAGGTTGCAGATGGATCCTCCACATTCTTGGAATGGTTAGACCATCATTTTTATTCAGATTCGGATCATGTTTGAGCATTTCACATACTTCCTTGAATTTCCGCTTGAACTAGGTTTTGGTGCGATGTAGGGACTTGGTACCTTTCCAATCAATTCTGTGGTGTGTTTGGAGTGCATGGTCAGAAAGGCCTTTTTTTCCCAAAATGGAGGTATTTTATGTGTCGTTTGTGTTCATCCTTTCTAATTGGGATGGTTCACCCTGTTTCCCCTATGTATGGTATGTTACACGTGTGATCTATTTTGTAAACCCCTGGGTGGGCTAGGTGTGGCAGGGGATCCTTGAAAGAATTGAGTAGGTGTCTTAATTTTGTTGGGGATTTAAAGGTGGTTTTGATGTTGTATTTGTGTAGTGTTCTGTCTATTTTTTCAGAAATGCCTCTAACATATGGTATAGCAATAGTATTCTTCAAATCTTTTTTGTTATTAGTGGTATCTTTGTGGAGGATGGTTTTTATACTGTATCCATTTTTTATAAAGGTATGTTTGATGGTCGCATATTCATGGTTAAGAGCTTGTTCATTTGAACAAATGGTTTGAACTCTGTGTTTAAGGGTGCTTATGACCCCCAGTTTTTGTGTTGGGTGGTGATAAGAAGTTTTGTGTATGTACTGGCCTGTGTGTGTAGGTTTGTGGTAAACTGAGAAGGCAAAGAGGGCCGTGATGTCGTGTGGAAATATGTTCTGTAAGAGTAAGATAGTATCATTGATTGGGACATTGGTGAAAAGGGAAGTTATGTCAAAGCTGACTAATAGATCTTGGTCGTTGAGTGTAATGTTTTTAATTTTGTTTATGAATTGTTTGTGTATTTTTTATATAGGAAGAGGGAAAGACCAACCAATTCCTTGAGTGTGGCCACTAATTTTTTGGCTAAGTAGTAATTCGGACTGTCAATTCATTCTACAACTGGACGTAATGGCGTGTCTGTTTTGTGTACTTTTGGCAGGCCATAAATTCTGGGTGCGCAGGCATACTGTGGTATTAGTTTTTTAATTGTTTCTTCCGGCCACGTGTTAACTGATTTAAGTAGTTCAGTAGTTTTTTCACATAAAATACCGCCATTTTGGAAAAACCGGCCTTTCTGACTACGCACTCCAAACATACCACAGAATTGATTGGAAAGGTACCGAGTCCCTACACCGCACCAAAATCTGGTTCGAGCAGAAATTCAAGGAAGCAGGTGAAATGCTCAAATATGATCCGAATCTGAATAAAAATGATAGTCTAAACATTCCAAGAATGTGGAGGATCCATCTTCAACCTTCATAGCAACCATAAAGACAAATCTCAATACAAGAAGACTTGGTGAAGTGTTATTTTTTTTTTGTTTTTCTTTTCCCTGAACATTCAATAGCAACCTCTACAAATCCAGAAGATAATCGTAGTATAACAATATAAACTGTATAATTCCAGAAGAATCCTAGTATGTGAGGACTTTAGCAGAGTTTATTGTAGTTTTTATTGGTAATTTTTTTATTTTTTTAATCACTAGAGGGTAGGCTAAGAAAAAAGATTAGTTAACGACGTAGATGTAATTTACCTGTATAGAGTGCAACAGCATGTAGCTTGGTTTTTATACACATGTATCCTTCTGATGATGACCTCAATAGAGGGGTCGAAACGTCAAGTTATTATTTTATTATTAACCAGTAAAATAATCTTTTCAACACGTGTGTTTTGTGTCCCTAAATTCATAAATATGAATTTCTCAAGTATAATTGCATATATCTTACCAGGAACACTAAGTAGAGAAATACCTCTGTAATTCTCACATTCAGTTTTATTTCCTTTTTATATAGGGTACTATGAGAGCTCTACTCCAATCATCTGGAATTCATCCCTCTGTCCAGGCCTTCTGAACTATGCAGTGCAGCCACTGTAAGACTTTTATACCTCTATACTTGAGCATTTCTGGTCAAATATCATCTACTCCTGCTGCCTTTCCATATTTCAGGCTTTTGATGGCTTTTTCTACTTCAAGTATGGATATGTATTCCTGACTGCATGCCTGGTCAGTGTTTTTTACCACTGTGCTGTCGTCATCATTGCTTGTTTCATTTAACAATTTTTTGAAGTAATTACTCCGTACTTCAAGGATATATTTTTCTTCTGTTTCATGTCACCTTTATCATCTCTAATTCATTTTACAGCATTCTTTCCTCCATTTCTGAGCTTCTTCAAAAACCTCCAGAATATCTTGCTACCTTCTTGATATTTATTTTCTATGTTCTTACCAAAGTCCTCCTATGACTTTTGTTTAGCTAGTTTTACAGCGTGTTTAGCTTTCTTACAGTTGTCTCAATATTCTCTGAGAGCACAAGCTGACTTATTTGCCAGGAACTTTTGATATGCTTTCTTCTTTTCTTTCACTGCCTCTTTAACTTCCTGTGTCCACCATGGAGTTCTGATTTTCTATCCTTACAGACAACCTCATCGCATGCCTCTCTGGCTGAATGAATCAGTGTTTTCTTCAGGACTTGCCACTAAATCTGCAAGGTTTGGTTACTGTTCTCAAACTCTTTCATTTTTTCTTCAATTATATTTGTGTATTTTAGTCTACAGTTCACATCTGAGCACTGCTCAACTTTTATTCGCTTTAAAACTTTCTTAAATGTTATTCTTTTCAATATGAAATTCAATTTTATCCTTCTCTAAACTAAATGATGATCACTTCCAATTTCAAATCCTCTGTACACTCTAGTGTCCTGCACCAGAGGGAAAACATCACTATCAACAATAACATAGTCAATGAGACTTTTCTTATTCCTTGCCTCTTCTCTCCATGTGAATTTGTGTACATTTTTATGTTGGGACATTGTGTTAGTAATGGTTGGTATGTTCAGGTGGTTCACTACCCTTTTTCCATTTATAGAAAGTCAACATAGACAGGAAGATATCTATCACACAATCCAGCCGTACAGTATGATATTCTAAAAACACTTAAACAAAAAGCTATAGCTATTCGTTCTAATGATGAGCTCTTTCCACCAAACTTAAATATCTTCACCATACTTTCCTGTCCAATGATATCTGATTTCTGGCTGTACATAGCTAATGAACACAACTTGAACTCTTTAGGTTTATAAGTCAGCTGTTGGAGTATCTGTGGCATGGTCTGCAAGCCCAGAGTGGCTGTACTGGTGAAACCGGATGTAGTCTTTGTGTTCTGAAATCCTCATATTTGCTGTCTTGCCTGTTTCACCAAATTAGGACAGTTTACAGCTGCAAGGGACCTGGTATACCCCAGGTAGGTCTAGGGGAAGTGGTTGGTCTTTGGTAGAGCAGATAAGGGATGGCAATTTTTTATATTCTGCACGAAAATTGACGAAGCTGCACATAATCTACTTATCGAACTTAACCAGCCCTCCTTCTGTTCGCTGTGCCTTCCTTCGGTAAAACAACTTCTGAACATAGGTAAACATGTCGAAAATCTCGAACAGCACATCAATGCTTTAACTTTTACCGACAAAATGCATGCAGTCGAAGCTAAGTTAGATCAAATCGAAAACCAGTGCGACACAAGCTCCACTCCGCCAGTGAAAGAAGAACGTCGCGATCTAATCGCATCAACAGTAAACGACTTGATGGAGGCTGAACACAAAAAACTCAACGCCATCATTCTGAACTTCCCGACGGAAAATGGAAAATCACTACAAGATTACATCAAGAAACCAGCCAAAGAATGCAACATCGATCCCGAGAATATCGTCAGGTGCCATCATTTCGGGCCTATAAATAAAAGGAAGGATGGTACGAACTTTCCATGCCTAGTAAAACTGACATGCAACATGCCGACAAGTACATCAAAAATAATAACAGTGATCAACAACAAGTTCAAAGACTCCTGCCCCCAATCTCGCATACATGCACAACCTCATAAATTTCAATGCAAACAAAACCCAGTTCTGTACTATTTCCCATAAAAAAGAACAACTTTTTCCAAGTATCCTTTTCGATGATACCCAAATTTCCAGACAACCTGAGATCTTGCTCCTCAAAATCACCCTCACATGAAACCTCTCCTGGCACAAACATATCTCAAACATTGCATTCTCAGCCTCAAAAAAAACTAGGATTCCTCTTTCGCTCAAGACTTTACTTCACCCCTGAACAGCTATTAACATTATACAAGTCACAAAACCGCCCAACTATTGAATACTGCTCCCACATATGGGTAGGGGCCCCCTAAAAGCTCTCTCAAAATGCTCGACTCAATACAGAGGAGGGCAATTAGACTTATCAATGATCCATCCCTTACTAACCCCCCCCCCCAACTTTCACACAGACGTTTGGTCTCTGCAGTAAGCGTATTCTACAAATATTTCCATGGGAAATGCTCATCCAAAATAAAATCAATAATTCCCAGGCTCAGTATTAAGCTCATTAGAAGACGTGCAGCTGCTGCACAACATCCTTCTACACCTAGAAACAAACAGAACAAATTTCTTTTCCTCTTCCTTGATCCCTGCAACTGCTGCACTGTGGAACAGTCTCCCACCTGCTGTGTTTCCCAATGAATACAATTTAAAGTCATTCAAAATCAAATGTAAACAAATTCCTCCTTTCCCAACCCACCACCCATACATGGTACTAATGTACTATAGGTTGACTAATCAACCTCCTGTGTATGGACCCAACATAAAAAAAAACAAGAAGTCAGCACATACTTTTTTTAAGGATTTTGGTTATTTTTTCCAAGGTGCTCCGGATGTATGGAATGGGGATAGATTTAGTGTAGATTTAGTGTAGTAACCTTTACTGTGTAGGGGGGAGGGGGGGTTGCAGTTTACTAGTTTTAATATTTTTTGGATTTTTTGGGGGGTTGTAGCCATTGGCTAAGAAAGTTTTAAGGATGTGGTTTGGTTCCGTGGTTAGGGCATTGTCATCTGAACAGATTAATTTTCTCCTGTTGCATAGTGTTTTAATCACCCCATATTGTTGTGAGGGGGGGGGGGAGGGAATTGCTGGTGATAGGTGGGTTTTCTATAAACAGAGAAAACCAAGGATCCATCAGGCTGGATCTGAGTGATTAGAGTGTCTAGGAAAGGGAGGCTGTTGTTTTCTTCTTTTTTCCAAGGTGAACAGGATTCTGGGGTGTTGGTTCTTTAAGTGTGTCAAGAAGGAGTGGAATGTATCTGAGCCATGTGGCTATATAGCGAATACATCATCCACGTACAGAAGCCAAACAGTGGGGTTTTGTGGGGCAGAGTTTAAGGCTTTCTCTTCAAAAATTTCCATAAAGAAGTTGGCCAAGGGTGGGGTGAGTGGTGAATCCATGGCTGTCCCCTCTATTTGTTTGTAGAATTTTCCTTGCCAAACGAAGTTTAAGTATGAAAGATTATTCATAGAATCTGCCTCAGCTCTAAAAAATGTTCCAAACATCAACAAATTTGGGTGCATGGGACTGCCCCAAATTTGGGAGACTTACATCATGAGAACATCAGTCCATCAGCCAAGACAACCCAATATAGGCCACTAGTGGGCACCATTAAGACTTGAGGAACAACAATAGTTTCTTATCTTCTGCCTCATTTGCTTTTTGTAGTTCCTGCGTGCACGTGTCATATTTGTATGTTCCCATGAAGATGGCAATGTGACATTGCTGAAATATAGGAAGTATTTATTAAAGTTTCTTTTAATTAATATTCCAGTATACGTTGTAAATTCTTTAAATAATTTAATAGCGTGTTGCCAACATATAAGCCTTTTTACAAGAATTACAATCATCCACAGAGATTCCATCACATGCAAGGCCCGCCAATACGGCAAACTAAAGTTGAAGATATCTAGACAACTAAATCGTTTGACCTTCCTAAAATGCTGCCGGGATAATGAGGTAATTCCAAATTGTGTTAAATTGAAGCACAGTTTCTCTTCACAGAAGGCTCTAAGGATTTATAACCGTGCCAGCTTCGCCCTGCTACGAGAACAAATTACCGCTATACGTGTTTGCCTAGCCGATAAAAATAAAACGTTCGGGCACTAGAGGAGGAGCTTTCAGGCATGCTGAACCACGACCTTTTGGAATTCTCTATGACGTCTCATGCACTTCGGCAACAAAAGAATTTGATAAAATATGTAGTCGGCATATCAAGAAATTTGATAACTTGAAAAAGGACTCTACCTCCATACCACAGCAATCACTCAACACAGTCACTGCCACTGAAGAGAGTAGTCAACCTCCCTTCCGTTGTTTTGAAGCCTGAAGCACTCATTGCTCTTGCAGGTGGCCACAATTTCACCATATCTCCTATAAAAATGCCTGCCAATGAAATAATGATCCAGATAGAACGTGGTATCTGCAACCTTCCAAACCATATCGCCAACAATGTCAGACTGGATGTAGCCGGTGTTTTCACCAAATCAAGACCACCAAAAACCAACATATCAAAAGGTGAATATAAAGCTCTATACAGGATATGAAGAAAAACAAAGTAATCACCAAAGCAGTTAAGGGAAACACCACTGTGGTTCTCAACCAAAAGGACTACACAGGTAAGCTTAATGCTTTATTATTAGACCGGGCTACATACCTCTCTATTGAATATAATCCCACCAGCTCTCAAATTAGAACACTCCATATGCTCCTTAAGAAGGTCACTTCTCAGCCTGTGGAAGTTACCAACAAACTAAAACCTTTTAACTCTAGACCCCCCACCCCCGAATATATGGACTTCCAAAAATTCATAAATAAAATGTGCCATTATGTCCCATAGTGGATGGCATTGATTCCCCCCCCCCTACATATAAATTAGCCAAACATTTAGCCAAAGCGCTCAAACACTATACTGGCAACACACCATCACACACATAAAAACTCAGCCCAAAGCTTCTCACTCCAACATACTGACATAATGATCAGTTTTGACATCTCCTCCCTATTCACAAATGTCCCACTCAAGGAAACTACAGAGCTCATCCAAGCCAAATTTCCTCCCGATATCTCAGCCCTATTTCAGTTCACAATGAACTCAGGCTATTTCATTTGGCAGGGAGAAATCTACAAACAGATAGAGGGGACGGCCATGGGTTCACCACTCTCCCCACCCTTGGCCAACTTCTTTATGGAGACTTCTGAAAAGAAAGCCTTAAACTCTCAAAAACCCACTGTTTGGCTTTGCTATGTGGAGGATGTATTTGCTATTTGGCTACATAGCTCAGATACACTCCACTCCTTCTTAACACACTTAAACAACCAACACCCCAGAATCCTGTCACCTTGGAAAAAGAGGAAAACAACAGCTTCCCTTTCCTAGACACTCTAATTACTCGCCAGCCTGATGGATCCTTGGTTTTCTCTGTTTATAGAAAACCCACCCATACAGGCAGATATATTCACCAGCACTCCCCCTCCTCTCACAACAATATGTGGTGATTAAAACACTATGTAACAGGGCAAAATTAATCTGTTCAGATGACAATGCTCTAACCACGGAACTAAACCACATCCTTAAAGCTTTCTTAGCCAATAGTTATAACCCCCCAAAATATCCAAAAAATATTAAAACCAGTAAACACAACCCCTCCTCCCTTTACACAATAAAGATTACACTAAATCTATCCCCATTCCATACATCCGGGGCACCTCTGAAAAAATAACCAAAATCCTTAAAAAATATGACTTGATTTCTTGTTACAAACGATATAAAAAATTGGCATCCCTTATCCACTTTACCGAAGATCAACCACTTTCCCTAGACCTACCTGGGGTATACCAGGTCCCTTGCAACTGTAAACTGTCCTACTTTGGCCAAACAGGCAGGACAGCAAATATCAGGATTTTGGAACACAAAGACTACATCCAGTTTCACCAGTACAGCCACTCTGGGCTTGCAGACCATGCCCTGGATACCTGCCACAGAATACGTTGGAGGAAAGCCAAAGTAATACACCACAGCAAGTTTAAGTATGAAAGATTATTCATAGAATCTGCCTCAGCTCTATAAAACGTTCCAAACATCAACAAATTTGGGAGACTTACAGCATGAGAACATCAGCCCAACAGCCAAGACAACCCAATATACCCTACTAGGGGGCACCATTAGGACTTTAAGAACAACAATAGTTTCTTATCTTCTGCCTCATTTGCTTTTTGTAGTTCCTGCGTGCATGTGTCATATTTGTATGTTCCCATGAAGATGGCAATGTGACATTGCCAAAATATATGAAGTATTTATTATTAAAGTTTCTTTTAATTAATATTCCAGTATACGTTGTAAATTCCTTAAATAATTTAATATTCAGTGTAATATCAAGATGCACTGCAAATGGCCAGAGACATAAGGAATTTGAATATTGACCATTCGAAAAATTTATAATCACTGTTGAGCTTAAATATTAAAACATTTTGGACACTGTAATTTTTGTAGTCCATGAGGTGTTACTACAACTTGGTAGTAATACCTCATGAACTTTAGGCTCCTGATTTAGGGAAGAGGAATTTTTTCATGTCAATTGAAAAAAAAAAAAAAACCATTAAAATATATATATGAACATTTTCAAAAAAATAACTTTTACAACAAAACAGGCACTTTACAAAAACAAATTTTAATTTTCGTGACATTCTACTGGTATGATCAATGGTGAAAAACATTTTTAAAGAGCTACTGCAATTAGCTGTATAATTAGAACATAGTTACCCTGTTTAGTTTCTGAACAAACTGTGAGATATCTAGTGTTCCCCAAGCATAATTAAAAGGATGCCGAATATCATCTTCATGTTTTCGTTTTTTTCCTGAAAACTGTGCTACTGGTGGCTGTGAAAGGGCCTAAATTTAAAAACAGATTTTTGTTAAAACTCATCTGGATTATATACCATTATTATATAACACCATTAAAGTGATTTAAAAAATATAATCTGAAATGAGAATTCTGACATATAGCAACTTACTTTAAACTACTTTTCAGCTATTTCACATAGTGGATTAAAAAAAAAAAAAAAAAGTAAAGACAAAATTCTTTATATGCATAAAAATGCTTGGTTCATTTTATTGGTAATATTAATAATTTATTAGTGTTTTATTAGCGTATATGCATCATTAGTGTCTACATAGGGTAGCTGATGGCAACAAAACCTTTCACTGTTGTTGCCATCAGAACTAAAAGAACCAGCTTTATATCCAGTATACAATACAAAGATTATTATTATTATTACAAGACACCTTCAGGAAATCTGGGACTTATCAAGGGAGGCCACATCAATGAACTTACGTTTTACATTATGGTGCTGAATGCCAATGTGAATTTGAAGGATACAGTTTCCATTCTTATTTCCCTTTCCTCCAGCCATTAAAAATAAATCCAACATTATAAACCAAAACCACCACAGCAATTAACACTCTTATAAATAGTCAGATACTTATGTTATTTTCGATAATGGAAGAAAATTTAAAAATATCATCTTCAGTTTTAATCATCTTCAGTTTTAATGTCACCTTTATCATCTTTGATTCCTTTTAAAGCACTCTTTCTTCCATATCAAAGCTTCTTCAATAACCTCCAGAACATTGCCATTCCTGATATTGATTTTCTATATTCTTACTAAAGTCTCCTCATGACTTTTATTTAGCTACTTTTACACACAGCTTAGCTCTCTTACATTTTTTCTGTATTCTTTTAGGACATCTGCTGACTTATTTGCTAGGAACTTTTGGTATGCTTTCTTCTTTACCAGGACTGCTTCTTTAACTTCTTGCGTCCACCATGGTGTTCTTATTTTTCTATCCTTGCAGACAACTTCAAAACATACCTCCCTAGCTGAATATCAATCAATGTCTACTTGATTCCAAGAAGACATTGAGACTCCAAGGTTGGCTTCTTATTATTATTCGGGCCTCCATGGAGTCAAAAGCCTCATTGTGGAAGGTCCTTCCTAAGAAACACAAAGTCTATCAAGACTCATCGAGGGGAGGTAACCCCCTAAGAAACACAAAGTCTATCATACCACTGCTTAAACTCATTGACCGTTGTCGCTCTCACCACTCCATCAGGCAATGCATTCCATGGTTCAACCACCCTCCATGCAAAGAAACCACTCCACACCCTCTTGTCATCACTCCTTCCCGCTGTTCAACCAAGCAAAAGAACTCCCCACTGTCAACCCTGTAACCACCTCTCAACAGTTTAAAAGTCTCAATCATATCACCTCTCCTCCTTCTATCCACCAAACTCTGCAGTCTACATTCCCTCAGCCGATCCTCATAACTATCATTGTACAATCCTGAAAAACCATCTTTGTTATCTGCCCTTGTACCTTTTCCACACTTAATTTATCCCCTTCAAATCCTGGGGACCAAATCTGATAACAATAGTCCAAGTGTGGTCTGATCAGGGTCTTATACAATGGAATGATAACTGTTTTATCTCTGCAGGTCAGCATCCTTCTCATTATTGCAGCAATCCTCTATGTTACCTTCACCACCTTTGTAACATGTCCCCTAAATTTCAGGTTTCTATCAATCATCAACCCCAGATCTCTTGTCGCCCCTACTTCCTCTAGTATAGCTCCTCTCATAGAGTATGCAATATCCCATCGATGTGTCCCAAACCTCAAGACCTTACATTTTGCTGCATTAAACTGACACCCCCATTCATTTGCCCATCTATCTAGCTTATTCAAATCCTGTTGCAGGGCTGCCACATCTGCACTATTACTAATAATCCTTCCCAGCTTCGCATCATCCGCAAACAACTGAATATCCTCTTGCAATCCACTGACAATGTCATTGATATAAAGGTTAAACAATATAGGTCCCAGTACTGAGCCTTGTGGGACCTCACTTGTAACCCTCTGCTTCCTTGAAACTGCCCCACCATACACAACTCTCTAATGCCTATCAGACAGCCAATCCTGAATCCAGTTGACCAATCTGACATCCAGACCCACGTGCTGCAACTTAAATATCAGCTTATCATGTGGCACCCTGTCAAATGCCTTCACTAAGTCTAAGAAAATGGCAGTATATGCCTTTCCTTCATCTAATGCTCTTGTAACTTTATCATAAAAGGCTAGCATATTGCTAAAACAAGAGTGCCCCTTCACAAATCCATGTTGACTCTCACAAATAACATTACCCTCTTCTGCCCAATGCTTTCTCCTTCACTACTGTCTCCAAGATCTTACTAACTACTGATGACACACAAACTGGCCTATAATTAGACACTTCCAGTCTGCTACTGCCCTTATGCCATTATCTATAGGAAGGTAAGATAGATGGCACTATCTTACCTTCCTTCCATTCCATTGGCACCTTTCCTGCAGCCAGACTTTCATTGAAAAGTCAGGTCAAAGGCTCTGTCAGTTCCCTAGCACATTCTGTCAAAACTCGTGGTGAAATACTATGTCCCATAGCTTTATTGACATCCAGAGTACTCAGTATTTGAAACACACTCTCCTCCTGTACCTCTAAACCTCAAACCTGCTCTATCCCTCTAGCATTAAAACTGACTCCTCCAGGATGAAATACTCCAATAAAGTGTTCAAACAATTCCACTATGTCCTCTGCATCAGTCACTCTATTCCCATTTTTATCCCACAATATCATTCTTCCACAGTCATTTCTCCTCCTACTGGTCACATATCTGAAAAATTCCTTAGGCTTTTCTTTGGATCTTAGGGCCAATTTCCTCTCATATTCCAGTTTCTTCAAATATTATATTTGAAGAACCATACCATACTAGTCACTCTTCATGCATCTTCTCTTCATCTCCTTATATCTCTTCCATACCTTCTTTTTCGCATGCAATTCCTGTTTAATATTGTTTGTCATCCACTTTACTCCAAATTGTGTCCTCTTATTCACTCGTGGTATACAACTTACCATTGCTGCCAACAAATATTCTTTCATAATTTTCCATGCACTAATGATATCCCGGCCTTCCAATTCCTCCTTCCATGAAACTTCCCCAAGTTGATGTCTTAGACTATTATAAATCACCTGCCTTATAATTCCACATACGTCCCTGTCTCTTTGATACTCCTGCATGTCTATTCATTTTCCAAGTCAAAACCATATGGTCACTCTCTCCAACTAGTGGGAGAGATGTCATCTCAGTTATTATCAACTCTTCCGATGCTATAACCAAATCCAAAACTCTTGAACCTCTTGTTCCCTCTATTACATGTTGCCTAAGACATTTGTCCCTCAAGAATTCTAGAAATTCCATTCCCTTATTGCTACATGCATCTTCCTCTGTGCAATTTATACTACTGTAGTTAAAATCTCCCATAACAATTATTCTTCTTGCACTTGCCAAACTCAACTGTCTAAACATTTCCTGGTCCCCACCCCCTGCGCTCCTGGGTCTGTACCAACACCCCACTAAATATCCTGTCTTGCCCACCTCTACCTCACACCATATGCTTTCAAAATCATTAGTGTCACTGCCTTCCAAAGTCTCCACTCTTAGAGGACATAGGTCGTCACTTATCATAAGCAGTACTCCATCACCACGTCCTTCAAAAAATGCTGTACCCAGTGACTTCTATTCCTGTTATTATACCTTTTCTGTCAACCACGTCTCAGTGATCCCAATAATTTTTGGCCAGGCTGATGCTATCTGCGCCACCAATTCCTCTCCCTTATTCCGGATACTCCTGGCATTAGTATAAAGCATATAAATGCCGTTGTTTCTATACCCAGCATTATCCCCCTGTAGACTTCACTGGGCTCAGTGTTACCTGATGTCGTCCCCCTTCTCCCAAGAGGCCAGCCCTGCTACCATCCTCCCTAGGACACATTGACTTGTTCAGAACAGCAATCTCTCCAGATGCCTACGTCCTTCCTCATTCAAATGTAAGCAGTCTCTCTCTCGCATACAATTCCTTTCTGTCCTCAAACACACTCCAAGCACCCACATATTCTAGTCCTCTCTTGTCACACATTCTAGCTATTATGTCATTCAATATCACTGTTTTCAATTTGTTTCAATTTTTCTTCAATAATGCTATAATGTATAGTCAAGTCTACAATTTACTTGTAAAAGCTGCTCAACTTTGGTTCTACAACATACTGTTCTTTTCAATGTGATATCAATTTTTATCCTGCTTAGTACTAAGAAATGGTCAATTTCAATTTCAAATCCTCTGTATACTCTTGTATCCTGAATGAGCATATTAATATCACTATCAACAATAACGTAGTCAATGAGGCTTTTCTTATATCTTGTGTCTTCTCTCCATGTGAACTTGTGCACATCTTTATATTGAAACATTGTGTTGGTAACGATTAGTCCGTGTCCTGAGGCAGAAGTTCAGTAAATATTTACCATTATTATTAGCTTTGTCCTTTTCTCCAAATTTTCCCAAAATGTTCCTATATGCATTTCCTAACTCTACTGTTCAGATCTCCAACAAGGACCATATTTTACATTTTCTTTATGTCAGCTGCCAGTTCTAATGACTCAAAAAATTCCTTAACTTCGTCCTTGAAGAACCTTCTGTGGGACAATAGGCACAAATAAATTTCATTGTCCATGTCCCCATTTTGAAGTTTGCTCACTTAACTACTTGAAACTGCCTTCCAATCAGGAAGTTTATCTTCATGTTGGTACTGAATACTATTGCTACTCCTTCCTTTCCTTGATCATTATGGCCTGAAAATAACATCCTATACTTGTTATTTAATAAGATATGAATACGAAAACAATCAGTGTGAATGAACATGAGAAGCAATATGAAAACAAAAACAAAGAAATGATAAGCCTGTGCCCAGTGTGACATGTATTAATTTTTCTTTAATATAAAGTCATCCTTCGACTTACGTCAGAGGTTCCGTTCCATCCGGCAGGATGTAAGGGGGGGTCGGACGTAAGTTGATACATTAAATCAACAGAGTTATAGGGGTTAGGGACTTAACTGTAATAAGTATACTGTAATTTTAATCTTTAAACTTATAAAACTGTACTGTGCGTTACTGCCACTATAAAACAGAAGAAAAATCACCCAAATCTTCCTCCACAATTACATCTTATCTTCATTACCTTTCCTATTGGAAGGACCAGGATACAGCACTTCTGATGTAACTTTTGTTTTTTGATGAAAACGTCCGATGTGCTTTGCTTATTTCTCTTCTTCTTTTCATCATAAATTTGTTTACGGTAAACAAATGCATCACTTACTTTCCTTTCTACAAATCAGTAGCGTTCTCTTCTCGTTTCTTTTTACCCTCTTCCTTTTCTCGTTCTTCCTCTTCTGCAACATGTTGTTCCTCTAGTTTGACCAATTCTTCGTTGGTCAAATCTTCAGTGGCACTTTATAAGGGGGGCCACATCAATGACGACATAAGTTGAATTATGTCGTCATCATTCACTTCAAGATTCAGATTGTTTGCTAGGCCCATTATTTCTTCACTCAATTTGCAAAGGTCTTCATTTTTTTTTCAAAACTTCCAAAAGTCATGCAAAAACCTTTTTAATGTCTTTTTCTATATGCCACTCATACATGAAAGGTCACTTCGTCCCAAAGCACAGCAATATTTTTAATAGTATGATAAATATTGAATGCTTTGCAGAAATGTATGCGAGTCTGATCATTTCCTTCAGTGGCAGAAATGCTTGAGAAACAGTTCTCCATTAATAATAAGCCTTAAACACTTCAGACCCCCCCCCCCCCCCCCGATCCAATGAAGTAATGTTTGGAGGGAGAAACATGACCCTGATCTTATGGTGAAAAAAATCAATGTAAGGTGTATGACCCGGAGCATTATCTAGAATTAATAAAATTTTCTTTCACCCAATAGCTTTCCATTTCACTCACATAACAGTTGATTAAGTCATCCTAAACAATTTTTGAGTTATTCGTGACTTCTTATTGCTCTGATAATGAACTGAGTATGCTTCCTAATATTTTTGAAGGCTCATGGATTTTCACTGTGCCATATCACAAATGGTTTCAGTTTATATCCAGCCAGATTACTCCCTAACAAAATCATAATATGGTCTTTAAAAGCTTTGAAACCAGGCATAGATTTTACTTTTGGTGGATGAATGTCCGCTTGGACATTTTTTTTTCCAAAACAAGGAGGTCTCATCCTTATTAAATATTTGCTGTGGCAAATAATTTTTCCCGTAATAATTTTATCCAATTTCTCCACAAACTCCTTGGCAAGCTTCTCATCGACACTTGCAGATTCACCACACATTTTCACTTTATGCAGCAGAAAACTCTGCTTGAATCTCATGAATCAACCGGAAGAAGCAATGAATTCATTGTCATAATTGGACCCTGTTTTCTTCTTCAACATTTTGAAGAGACTTCGTGCTTAAGAAGTTATGGTTATAGTGCTAAGTGGTATGCGCTTTTGGTTCAAGTCCTCCATGCATGACGCAAATAGCTTTTCCATATCATCGATAGGACGTTGTCATTGCTTCATCACTATCGTCGATTTAATGGAAGCAGATCCTTCACAGCCTCTATGATTTTATCCTTATTTTTCAAAATGGTCATCACTGTGGACTGAGATCATCCAAAGTCATGTACAATCACACTGATGGGCATACTAGCTTCATGTTGCTCTATAACTTGCAACTTCGATTCAAGATCAATTGCTCGCCACTTTTTCTGTGATTCTTCACTAGATTTTTTATTGGGCGTGTGTGTATGGGGGGAAGGGACATGTTGCACAAAATATTGCAAAATATAATAAACAAAAATAACCTATTTCTCAAACACAAAATCAACACAGGAACTGTTAAAGAAACGTGCTGCTTGCCGACTGAACTTGCAGCTGAATGCACTGAATTCTCAATGCACATGATGCATTGTTGCTAAAAGGAAACCTTTTTACATTACACTCGCTTGTGTCTTGTTCTAAAGTATAGTCAAAAATGTTATTTATTCCTTATGAGATCATGGACATATCTTCGAACGGACGCAAGTTGAGGGATGACTGTGTTGTTTTTTTTTCTTACTTATTTCTTTTTACCTCTTCCTTTTACCAGTAACTATCTTTTATGTAAATGCAATGCTAAAGCAGCTTTGAATTGTAAAAAACCACTTTGTTTTTTACCACTTGGTCAGTGCTAAAAAACACTGACCAGGCATGCAGTCAGGAATATATATCCATACTTGAAGTAGAAAAAGTCATCAAAAGCCTGAAATGTGGAAAGGCAGCCGGAGTAGATGATATTCGACCAGAAATGCTCAAATATGAACGTATAAAAGTCTTATAGTGGCTGCACTGCATAGTTTAGAAGGTCTGAACGGAGGTACGAATTCCAGATGATTGGAGTACATCTCTCATAGTACCCATATATAAAAAGGGAAATAAAACTGAATGGGAGAATTACAGAAGTATTTCTCTACTTAGTGTTTCTGGTAAGATTTATGCAAGTATACTTGAGAAATGGTTTAGAAGGATTGTTGAAGGGAAGCATGGTGATGAACAAGCTGGATTCGGGCCAAATAGAGGCTGTCAGGATCAGATTTTCACTTTATGACAAATATTTGAAACACCATGAGAATATAACAAAGATCTCTATTTAAGTTTTGTAGATCTGGAAAAGGCATATAACAAGGAGCCAATAGAGAAGCTATTCAAAATGCTACTTGTATGGTGTCAATGGGATATTTATATCAAGCAATACTTAGTCTTTATTTGAGTTGAAAGTCAAAGTTAGAATTGAAGGAAGAATACAAGAACAGGAAGATGGTTTAATGTTAAATCTAGTGTCAGACAATTACGTACTTTATCCCCTTTGTTATTATCTATACAGATCACATTATGAAGGGAAAGTAGTGTTAAATCTGATATCAAAATTGGAGATGTTAATTTCAGCTCTTTGCTTTATGCAGATGATGTTATACTTCTAAATAAATCCGCTATAAGTCTGCAAGATTCACTGACTAAATTGAATAACTGTTGTAGTAGATATGGTATGAAGGTCAGCATTAAAAAGACAATGAAAATAGGCAGAAACATTGAAAATATCAACTGCATTGTAAATAGAGAATCTATAGAACAAGTAAAACATTTCAGCTACTTAGGGACGATTTTTAGTGAAGATGGTAAATTAAAACAGAATCAACAAAGCTGGTATGGTAGGAAGTCAACTGAATAAATTCATATGGAATAAGAGAGAAATTAGTCAAAACACTAAATTAGCTGTATACAAGACAGTGTTCAAACCAATTTTAACTTATGGATCTCAGAGCTGGGTTAGAAATAAAACACTTGACCAAAGACTTGAGACCACAGATATGAGATTGCTCAGAAAGATTAGGGGAGTAAGTAGATGACATTAATGGCAATATCTTATTAAAAATTAGGATATTAGGAAAGAACTTGACATCGTTAGCATCCAGAAATGTGTTAGCAGAGGTAATATGAGGTGATATGGTCACTTAAACAGAATGGGAGAGGAAGGATTAGCAAACCAAGTGTTCTCTGCTAGGTTGGCAGGAAAAAGACCCAGAGTAAGACCAAGATATAGGTGGATTGATATGGTGTAAAGTGCCCCAGTACACCCCCCCCCCCTTGAGGGTACATGTCAGTAATTTGATGATGATGATGATGAAGCTTTAAATTATGTTATGTAACCTGCCTTGTATAATTACATCCACCAAAATAAACAATGGCATTCTTAATGAAACAAGGCTTTATTATTTCTCAAGTTATATTTCTATTATTTTTCTTTTTGTTATGTTATACTAAAACATATACAAATCAAACCAACTTTTTAAAAACTGATTATGGCTAAGGCTGCTTGAAAAATAATAAGGATAACGATTTTTGTTTTGTGGATTAGAAAATGAGCAATGAGAACGCAATGTTCAGAAACTTTTAAGGTAGCTATATATATATATATATATATATATATATATATATATATATATATATGTGTGTGTGTGTGTGTGTGTGTGTGTGTTTTGTTTGTTTGTTTCTTATGCAGAAAATTGGGATTCTATTACCATTATTTTTTTTGATGCCAGCACCACACATTTTTCATTACAGACTGCAAAACTTATTAATCAACATTTTCATTGTTATAATACAACAATGCAATATGTGTGCAATTGGTTAAGGAGAAAGATGAACCAGGTGGTGTGTTTTTTGAACAGTTTAAGGGTTACAGTCCTTGCAGTGTGAGGAAGGCTATTCCAAATGAAAGATAGAAGATAGAATGAAAAGCAGATCAGCTGTAGCTTGTTGCAAAATTGAAATTTTCCAGAAGACTAGAAAAGTCATGTTCTGCTTTACTATGTAGGTCCCAGAATAAGCAGTTCCCAAGTGGTCAGTAAAATGCATAAGTCCCCTAATTAATATTCACTTCTTGTCTGTTCATCCATATGCAAGTTCTTGCAGGATTCTGATTAGATGGAAGTTGACTGAAATTTAGTACTTTGAATTTCTTGCAAAAATTTATCGTTTTCTCATAACTTTAAAAATTTATCAATCTAATCTAAAAAATGCATCTCATTTTTGTTTCAATGGACCATTTGTAAAGTAGAAGCTCAAGTCAAGTCAAAAGTCAAGCATGATAAAATAATATATTGCAATAACTCTGTTCTGGACGGATGGAATATAATAAAATTTATGAAGTTGGTTATATTTAAGAAGATGCTTATGACACAATTTTAGTTTTGTGTGGATCATTTTTATTGGTAAAATGATTTAGACTACTATAATTAAGCACTGGAAAAATGAAATGAAATCAATTAATATGATATTCAGAATCTCCATAAAAACTGATCGTTTCAATTTTGGTTTCAATAAGACCTTTGTTGTAGCAAAATAAGAAAACAAAATTATGCCTAGAGTACATAAATTAATCATTTCAATGGCAAAATTAGGCAAAACAAAGTGATGTCTACAATCCATGTGCCAAAAACTGTTCTATGTTTAAATGTTGTAATAATGAATGGTGTTATTACACAAGAATACTATTGCATCTCTATGATTGTTTGTGCATGCTTTCTTTTTCTTTGTGTCAGTTGTCCTTTCAAATGATTTACTGGAGTTTAGCTTCACATTTCATGTTAAATACTATATACTATAGTCACTCCATTCTCCAATTCCCATTATTTGCTATGAAATTTTTTGTATTTATTTAAAACGGATCTTTCATGTATTTCAGCCTTTCTTGTTCCAGTTACCAATTATGTTATCATGATATTTCTATAATCTCTGCTAGCTTAATCTCTCATCTGTTATTTATGTTTCATGTTAACTGCATTCAGGTTATCCAGCAGCTGACTTTTTAGTGTTCACTTTGGTTATCTGATGAAAACAGTAGGAATTATGTTTAATTACATGTTGCTCTAGATAGCATAACACTTGATTATGTTGTATTATAATCCTTTTGGTTTCAGTTACAGCATAAAATTCAATGTCCAATTCCAAACTACTAGACCATCTTTTCAATTAGTATACAGTGGATATCTAGTAAATGAACTGCTGGAAAGTGAGAAATGATACTTGAGAAACTTTTTTACACTCCTTACAGGTGCCATGGGGAAATATGATATTGGTGTATATAGGATGAGGTTTACAAACATATATGTTTTACAGAGAGTGGAACTAGCAGGCCCTTTCAATGGATAAGTAGATACTTTGGAAATATCTGTTAAATATCTACATTATTAGGTCCAATTTTTAATTGCATTATCAAACTGGAAAAAATGTCATATATTTTCATAAAGTTAAAAAAAGAAAAAAAAAAGAAAAAATCTGTTCTGAAATATAAAGTTTTTTTGTTTATTTTGTTCTTAATAAATAAACTGATGTGCCAAGCAATGAAAATCAACCATTACCCAGTTTTCTCTGATATCACAATAAAAAATATAAAAGCTTTTACTGTATCTTGATTCTGAAAGAGCTCAAAGGAACTACGTCCTGAATGACAGAATTTCATATTTTCTCAAAAATATAGTGTGATTGCTATGCAAATAACTCCCCTCAGTTTTTCTTAGGAAATATAGTTTACCTCATATTATAGATAAATTACATTTTTTTATTTATTTAAAACAAAATGATAAATCGATCTCATAAAAATCAAATTCCAAACCTTGAGATGGTATTTGTTATCCTTAACTGTAATGTCACCTGTAACCGTGACCATAGCAACACCTGGTTTCACTTCAACAGGCATCAGTGATGCTGCAAACTAAAAATGTAATGAATAGCACTAGTTTAATATATAAATCAATATGTAGTAATTTAATTATTTTTAGAACTGTTAAAATTAGTTTTTTTTTTAAATTATTTAATATAAAAGCAAGAGAATTTGTATTTAGTGAAGTGCACAGAACATAATACATATTATTGCTTTCATGCCAATTTCCACAAAATTTAAGGTCTTATGAAATCATATTTTCCCCTCTATTTTTGTTGGAGTAAGACTTAACAGCATGTGTTAATTCCAGTTGTGATTAGGATTTTCACTGTGCTTTTTATCTGCTGCTTTACATCAGGTGAATACCATTATCAATATCAATAGCAGTAATATGACAATGAATGATAGCAAATGACAATGACATATTCAATGTTTGCTAAGTGTACAAAATGGAGGTTACTGGGTTTGCACCTGAAAGGGTTTGACATGATACTTTTTTTTGTAATTTCTTTAGGCCAAGATTTCTTTAGGCCAAGATTTTAGACTTTAAAAAAATATTAATAATAATTCATATACTTTTTTTTTCTTTTGAAATTTGGTAGGATCCTAATCTATAATCTAGTATATATAAAAAGTCTTAATAAATGTATAAAATGTAATATGTAAAATGTATAAAAAGAAGAAACAGATCATAGACCTCAGTGAAACTACTTCTGTTCCTTATATTTAGGATAATCAGAAAAGATAGTTAAAGTTTTCTGCACATATAATCTTGCCACTTTCAAACCATACATCCAATTAACACCCTTCATCTGTTCTCCTAAGGTTCAGTTTCATCCTCCTGCACATCTCATCCTGGAGAGTATAAAGTTCCTTATACCTGCAACTTAGCCTACTTTGGACAGAATGGATTTCAAAAACACAAAAATTATGCCCTAATCATTGGTAATGCAAGTCAGAACAGACAGATCATGCTCTGGACTTTTCTTTATATAGTATCAAGCAGAAGAAGGCAAATGTGCCATACAGGGTTTATCAGGATAATCCTGATATAACTTGCCAGCGCTGAAAGACAGCACGTTTATTCCAGAAGAATGGCTCTCATAAGGGAAATAAAACTGAATATGAAAATTATAGAGGAATTTGCATACTAAGTGTTCAAAGTAAGTTTGTACAAGGATGCTTAAGAAGAAGCCAAGAAAAACTGTCAAAAATAAATTTGAAGAAGAACAAACTGAATTCAGGGCAAGTGGAAGTCGTCAGGAGCAGATTTTTTTACTTTAAGACATACAGTTAAGAAATCATGAGAATATAACAAAATCTATATTTGATTATAGAAAATTATGGAGATAACTATCCTGATGAAGTAACAACTTTAAAATACTTAATGTTCCAGCCCTCATATCAAGCTCATCGTCATTGTCAGGGGCGTGCGCACACACACTACAATAAGCCAGCAGTATTTTGGCAAACTATCGATTCTAGCCTGAACTTTGGTGAAGAATAAATATATAAAGAATGCATATATGAAGAATTACATCATTAGCTATTGGCCAGAATTTAATTCCATGGAGTCCTGTTATTTAAAACTGGTCAAATGGTAGCCTTCAGCATTTAACTAGTATTCTTCATGCTGGTTTCTATATGTGATATATGGGCCTGAGATTATAATACCTTGTCCAGGCACTGGAGATGTGAGAAATCTAAGTCCTGTTTTTATAATTAGTTAATCTAGAACTATATTATCCTTTCTCTAGAAACAGAATACAGGTTGCATATGAAAAGTCATTCCTAAACAACTGAAAGTCATTCCTAGCATGCATTCTATCAAACAGTATGAACAAAAATTCAAAGCTTGAGAGATATTAATCCCAGACCAGTCTGGCCCAGGATTAATACAATAGCAAATCCTTCAGTATTACACTATACTGTTGGTACTATATGGTGTCACATGACACTCAACTAGTTTTAAAGAGTCCTCAACCTGCTTACAAGAGGACGATCTGCATATGCACAATATTATGTACAAAATTCATTAACTAGTAGCTGCATAACACAAGAACACCAGCTACCTTTTTTAAAATAATATAGGCAGGGTTCAATAAATACATTCCATTACCCACCTGGCAAAGAGATTTTCTGAGCTGGTGAACAGCAACAGCCCAAACAAATTAAAGTTTTTTATTTAATGAAAAGTAAATTTTCTAAACAATATCTTTAACTTTAAGAAAACAAAGATGAATATGTATAATGTGAAGAGCCAATTCCAGTAACAAAAATCAATGTAACATTATTATTATTATTATTACCTGAGACCTCCAGGAAGTCAAGGACTCATTGAGGGAGGCCATAGATCACCCGAACCAGCTGTCATACCTTCCCGTAAATTCATTCATACTAGATGCACTCATTACAAAGACAAACTATTCCACTATTCAAAGTGAAGAGAAAAACCTAGCTCTTACCCCTTTCTTCACTTGCAAACAAACTTAACTTCCATGGATGCCTCCATATTCTCTCCCCACCTTCCATACAACAAAAAATTTCATCAGATTATAAAACATCCATGGGGACAGATTGTGAGAGATTGCAAAATAATCCAGATACAGCCATATCAAAGCCTTATAAAGAGGCAATATGACTTCCTTATCCTTACATGTCAAAGTTCACTTCAACATCGCAATTATCCTCTGAGTTGCATTTGCAACTTTTGCTCTGTTACCATTGAACTTCAAATTCCTATCCACCGATACAACAAGATCCCCTTGCTTCCTCAGTTTTTTGTAGCATAACCCCACTAATATCATATGCTGCTGGAAATCTCATCACCAAAGTGAATAACTTTACGCTTATTAACATTAAACTGACAGTCATTTTCATTTGCCCAAATTTCCAGTCTATTCAAATCATTTTGTAAGTGCTTGATCACAGTAGCATCCCCAATTGCTCTGCCTATCTTCACATCATTGGCAAACAATTGAATCTTCTGTTAGACCCTTCCTAATGTCATTAATGTATAGACTGAACAATAATGGCCTCCAAGGAGTGAAGTACACCGCTGGTCACCTTAAATCTTGCAAATTCACATGTACCATATACCACTTTTTGATATATGTCTGTCAACCATCCATTGATCCAAGTCAAGAGTTTATATTCCAATTCCATATTCTTCAGTTAATACAAATAGCCTTTCGTGTGGCATCCTATCAAATGCCTTAGCAAAATCTAACATTATCAGAGTGTATCGATTTCTTTGATCCAACTCCGCTGTAACATTGTTATAAAATATGAGCAAATTGCTAAAACATGACCTTCCTTTATTAAACCCATGCTTTTCTCGCAGAGTATAGCTTGTTTGTCTACCCATTTCTTATGTGGGTTCTTAACAACTTCTGTAAAATCTTCACTACCAACACCACAGATACTGATTTTTCCTGAACTCTAACTATTCATCCAATGTGGTAGTAGCCTGTGCACCATGTTATTACATACATATACGTCTGGTTGATATTATTATTACCCCAAGACCTCATGGAGTCAAAGACTCATCTGGGAGGTCCTTTTATCACACACACATCTCATCATACTGAGCCTTAAACACACTCAAACTCCTTGCAGACACCACACTCTCAGGCAAGGCATTCGAATCATTCACAACTCTGCACGAAAAGAACCTCTCTCTCACTACCCTGCTCACACCCTCTTTATAGAGTTTCCAGGGATGACCTCTAGTTCTCCCCTGATCTCCGACTATTCTCTGTAGAACTTCTCCACCATTGATCTTATAACAACCCCTTACCAACTTGTAGGTCTCTATCATATCTCCCCACTTCCTCCTCTCCACCAAACTCTGCAAATTACATCTCAATCTTTCCTCATACTCAACATTCCAGAGGTCAGAAACTACCTTAATCAGTCACCTTTGGACCCTTTCCAACATCTCTTCATCCTTCTGAAAACCCGGTGACCAAATCTGGGCACAATAGTCCATGTGTGGCCAAAGCCTTATACAATGGAACAAGAATCTCTATACTTCTACATGTCAGTGTCCTCCGCATCATTCCCAGAAGCCTTTGTGTTGTCTTCACAATTTTGGCGATGTGTCACCTAAATTTTAGATCCTTATCCACTATCACCCACAGATCTCTTATTTCCTCTACCTCTAACAATATATTCTCACTAAGCCTAAATTCTGCATCCCATCTTTGTTTTCCAAATTTTAAAACCTTACATTTTGCAACATTGAACTCACATCCCCATTTCCGTGCCCAATCACTCAATTTATTCAAGTCTTCTTGCAAGGCCACAACATCTTCACTACTCTTTATGGTTCTTCCCAACTTTGCATCATTTGCAAACAACTGAATATCTCCATCCAAATCTTCGCCAATATCATTAATATACAAGTTAAATAGTAATGGCCCTAAAACAGACCCCCTGAGGCACACCACTAGTGACTTTCCTTTTCGTGGATATCGCACCCCCATACACAACTTGTTGATACCTATCAGATAGCCAGTCTCCAATCCAATGCACTAATCTAATATCCAACCCCATCTGCTCTAGTTTCACTGTCAACTTATCATGAGGTACTCTATCAAAAGCTTTTGCAAAATCCAAGTATATTACTGTGTGTCCTTCTCCTTTGTCCAAGGAAGCAGTCACTTTATTGTAATAAGTAAGTAGATTACTAAAACATGACCTCCCTTTAGAAAATCCATGCTGTCCACCCAACTCTGGATCATAGTTCTCACAAGCTTCTCCAACAACTTAACCACAACACCTGACACACAGATAGGCCTATAGTTTGATGCTTGAGTTCAATCACCTCCTTTATGAAGTGGCACAATCTTGCCCTCCATCCATTTCTTAGGAACTTGACAAAGACTCGTATTAAAAAAATATGTCAGAGGCAGGTGTCAACTCTCTGGCACTTTTATTATTGTTCCGGGCAACTCCAAGGAGTCGACAGACTCATTGAGAGAGGCCCTAACATCATGTCAAGAACAACTATTCGACATTGACACAGTATCTATCATTCCTTGCCTTGAACTCATTCACGGTTGTAGCACCCACAACAGACTCTGGAAGCTTATTCCACTCATTCACCACTCTCCAAGTAAAAAACCTAGCTCTAACACCCTTGTCAACCACGCTCTTGCCCAGCTTCTATGCATGGCCCCTAGTCCTCCCGCCACCAGTCATATTTTCAAAAATATCTTCTGGATCAATCTTATAAAAACCCTTCAGTAATTTGAATGTCTCAATCATATCACACCTCCTTCGCCTATCGTCCAATTTCTGCAGCCCACAAATCCTCAACCTATTCTCATAAGGTTCATTCCACAGTCCTGCTATCATCTTGGTCACTCGTCTCTGGATCCTCTCCACTTCCTCCCCATTACGAAGAAACCCAGGTGCCCATAACTGGGCACAGTAGTCCAGATGGGGTCTTATCAAGGCTCGATACAGAGGAACAACAACTTGTTTGTCTCTGCATGTTAAAGTATTTTTCAGAAGCAAAGTGATTTGATGAGCTGATTTAGTCACTTTTGCAATGTTCCCCCTAAATGTCAATATCCACTGACACTCCCAAATCCCTGGCCTCATCAATCTCCTGGAGTACGGTTCCACCAATGTGATATACTGCTGCTATTCTTTTCACCCCAAAGTGCATAACCTTACACTTTGCCACATTAAATTGACATCCATTTTTCCTAGCCCAGTCCTCCAAACTATCCAAATCATCCTGTAAAATTTTGACATCCTGTGCACTCACAATTGCTCTACCCAACTTTGCATCATCAGCAAACAAGTGAATACTTCCTCTCAAATCCTTTCCTATATCATTGATGAACAAATTGAAAAGCATTGGTCCAAGAACAGAGCCCTGCGGCACACCACTAGTCACAAGCCATCGTTTAGACTCCACTCCTGAATAAACCACTCTCTGGTATCTCTCCTTCAACCACCTTCCTATCCATCTCACCAACCCTATATCTATCCCCATCTGCTCCAGTTTACTGATTAGGGTTCCATGTGGTATCCTGTCAAAGGCCTTGGCAAGGTCCAGTAGTATCACTGTAAACCCATTACCCCTATCCAGTTCAGCCGTCACTCTGTTATAAAACGTGAGCAAGTTACTGAGGCATGATCTACCCTTCACAAAACCATGTTGTCCCCCCATATAATATCCCATTTTCATCTATCCAATCCTGTATTCTTTTCTTGACTAATTTCTCTAAGACCTTGCCAATGATTCCTAATATGCTAATCGGTCGGTAATTTACAACAGCAGTCTTGGAACCACCTATATGCAGAGGAACTATTTTCCCCTCTTTCCACCCCCTCGGGACTAACCTAGACCTGAGACTCAAATTAAACAAAATGGTCAAGGGTACTGACAATTCTTTAGCTGCTTCTCGTACGACACGAGCTGGTATACCATCCAATCCCATGGATGTATTGACATTGAGGTCATGCAATAGACTACTCACCTCTACTTCATTCACCACAATTCCCGTATAATCTACTGGTTTATTCGTTTCTGCAATGTCACCACCTGGTTGATATATACTTGCAAAGTGCTCACTCAGTAACTCAACTATATCAACTGATTCAGTTACCTCCCTACAATCGGCATGTTTTAAAATCATTCTGCATGTACATTTTTCCTTTTACTTGCTACATATCTAAAAAACTGTTTAGGATTCTTTTTAGCCTGCATGGCCAATGTTCTTTCGTAATCCTTTTTTGCTTTTCTTACCACACTCATTACCCTTCTGGCCTGCGCTTTATACCGTTCATGTGCCTGCCGGTCACCTTTCTCCTTAAATTCCCTCCATAGTTGTTTCTTTTTTTGCAGCTCAAGCTTAATGGTGTTATTCATCCATTTAACCCTTACTTGATTTATTATTCGGACTCTAGGTATACAGTCAGCCATTGCTTCATGCAAACACTTCTTAACTGCCTCTCCCATGCACTGCCAACTTCTAGTCCTTGCAGTTGTATATGCCATGGCACTGAACCAATCAAACTCCTAAGTTTGTCATACTTTCCAGCCCGATAATTCCACATGTACCCTGTCTTATTTGAAAATTCCACACCTTTAGCCACCTCCCAAGTTAAGACCCTATGATCACTCTCACCAATCGGTGGCAATGTGGTCATATTTGTTACAGCCAAATCCTCAGATGTAATTACTAGGTCAAGCACTCTCTGACCCCTAGTATTTTCCATTACATGCTGTCGCAGATGGTTATCCCTTAATAACCGCATAAAATCCAATTCCTTTCTCCCGTGTGTCCTCTTCTCACTCCAATCAATGCGACCATAGTTGAAATCTCCCATAATAATTACCCTCCTTCCACTCATTTCTTCTATTTGCTTGTGCATACTGTCACCACCATCTTTTCCATCACCTGGTCTATAGCAGCACCCAATTGTATATTTAGTTCTGCTAGCCACAATCTCACACCAAATGGCCTCAAATGTGCTCTTTTCTCTATCCTGCAATTCAACTTCTATTCTCCTTGGCTGTAGCTCATCAGCTATCGTCAACAATACTCCTCCCCTCATTTTATTCTCCCTGTCATTCCTGAACACACTATATCCATCACATTCAATCCCACTAGCTATATCATCTACGGTCAGCCATGATTCACTAATACCAGTAACCTGTGGTCTGGAAGTGCCAACCATAGCCAAAAATTCTTCCTTCTTGTTCCTAATACTCCTAGCATTAGTGTACATGAATTTAAGACCCCCCCCATTAGCCCCAACCCTACCTTGATGCCTTATATTAACTATCCCACTCTGATTTGTTGTCCTTATTCGCTTGGGCATATTATATTCATTCATACATTCAACTGCCTCCCTAAGGACTGTATATCTACCCCCCCCCTTAATAAATCTAGTTTCCCTGAATTTGCACATCCACTACATTCAGCAACACTTTCTCAAGTCTCCTTACACCATAACCATTCAAATGCAAGCCATCCATCTTATATAGATCCTTTCGCCCATCAAACTCACTCCACACATCCACAAATTCCACACCACTCGTCATACATAACCCATGCATAAAGTCATTCGCAATTATGGCCCTCCTTTTAAACATTTCACTGTCATACCGTGGCAAAAGACTAACTCTCTCACTCTTTTCTTTTGCTACCTCAAACAATTCATTCAGATCTTCTATCATTTCCATTTTATCTCCTTTCAAATCATTCGTACCTGCCACAAAAATCATTTCTTTCACCCTTTCCTTTTGCTCTCTAATAGACTCAGTTACATCCTTTATGGTCGCACCAGGTTGGTACGATTTTGTCAAATCCTCTACTAATACACCTCGTACTAACGAGTCTCCATACAGCACTCTATCCTTCATTTTCTTCATGTTCACACTCATATGCCTATTTTTCCTGTCATACTTTTTATTATTGGCTGGTTCATTCAGTTGACTTTTGCTCATATGCTCTAGCTGCTGTTTTGCCCTTTGTATCGCAACATTCAACAACGCGACCTCACTCATTGCATCTATCTCATCTTTTTTATTCTCTGTAAAACCATTAATACTATCATTCACACTTTCTACATTCACACTCTCACAATTCTCTGGTACAACCTCACCGTTTCTTGTCATATCCCTATTTTCTTCATTCTGAAGTTTGACAAAAATATCACACTCGCGATCCGAAATACACTTCAATTCCTCATTCTCCCTATATTTGCTACACACATTCACTCCTTTATTATCATTTAACCACACTTTGACTGCACTCCGCAAAGTGTACATTTCGCAGATGGTACACTGAATCATCTACTTTACATTACCGTTCTTGAAAGAAGATGGCAAATCATTATTACTGGCCGCCATTTTCCTTCATACTGGAGCCATACTTACTAGTAACATATTTTATCAAATTATAAATTATAAAAACCAAAAACACACAAACAGACGCACTAAGATACGCAAGGCAAACAAAACTACGCAATATTAAAGTAAATTTATCAATGATAACTGAAAATAACGCTTATCTTATCAGGAGCTTTCACAAACACCACACACTACGAATCCCTCTAGCGGCGACTTCCCAACATATATTATGTTATAAAACACTGTATTACACTAACTACACTAATAAAACTACAACAATATGCTAAAATTACACAATTAAATCTAACAAAATATTTAATAAATCAACAAAAATCACAAATCTTTCAGGAGCTATCTGACAGTACGTCTTTTCACCAGCTAGCCTTGACACCTGACCCCTAAATCCTTCAGGATAAGCGGCGATATATTATCAAGTCCCACAGCCTTATTTACATCTAGTTTACTCAACTCCCCAAACACCTCTTGCTCACTTACAGTCAGTCTCTCTCTCTCTCTCTCCTCCCCATCATCATCAACTGCTCTCAATCTCTCCATGAAGTCACATTCACAAGATTGAAAGATCTTTATGAACTGATCATTAAGTATCTCCACCACACATTGTGCAACAGCTGTCTTTATACCATTTTCTCCAATCAATGTCATCCTTCCATAATCATTCTTTCTTTTGCTGGCTACATATCAAAAGAACTCCTTAGGATTCTTTTTGGCTTCATTAGCTGACTGCTGTTCATACCTCTCTTTAGCTACTCTCACCAACCAACTCATCCTCCTTGCCTGGTCTTTGTAGACCTCATGGAATTGGTTATTTCCACTTCTCTTATGCTGCCTCTACAATGCCCTTTTTCTCCGTATTGCATGCTTGATCTCTTTATTCATCCATCTCACACCCCTTATTTAACCTTCTCACCCTTGGAATACATTTAGACATTGCATATGCTAGACAGTTTTTGAAAATCCTCCAAGCTGCATTGATCTCTTTTCCAGCTAACTCCTCATTCCATGCTACACCCGCAAGCTGTCTCCTGAGCTCTTTCATAATCACCCCCCCCCCCTTGTAGTTCCACATATACCCTTTTCTCACAGGGGTCCTCGCACTGCTGGCAACCACCCAGGTAATCACCTCATGGTCACTCTCACCAATTGGTGGATGATTTGACACCTCATTGATAATTACATCCACCGATGAGATGACCAAATCCAAGACCCTTAATCCTCGTGTGCCCTCTGTTACATACGGTCTGAGGTAGTTATCCCTCAAAATCTCAAGAAACTCATTTTCTTTACTTCCAGTTGCAATCTCATCATTCCAGTCTATATTGCCATAATTAAAATCACCCATAATGATCACCCTTTTCTTATTTGCTTGGCTAATTTGACTATACATTTCACTATCACCACCATCCACATTACCTGGTCTATAACAACATCCCACCAAGTATTTGATTCCATTCACCTCTATCTCACACCATACTGCCTCAAAACCACTGGCACTATTTCCGTCTTGCATCTCTACTTTGTATGGACATAACTCTTTCTCTATCATCAATTGCACTTTCTCTATCATCAATATCATTAATATATCTTAGCAAATGTGAGCACTCATTAATTAAACAATCTCATTAGCTTCTGACACTAGAGTACAATTTGCATTCAGTAAAGTTATTCATCCACATTCATTCTTTCTTTTGCATGCAGCATAATGATAAAATTCTTTTGGGTTGTCTTTAGCTTGCATAGCCAATTTCTTCTCATACTCCAATTTAGCTTTCCACACAACACTTGTTACTTTTCTGGTCTGCACTTTATATATTTCATTACTCCTCTCATTCTTATTCTCACAATATTTTTTCCACATCATCATCTTGTGGATCTCTTGCTTAAAGGTTGCACATCCATTTCACTCCCAACCTATTTATTCCTCAGACACTAGGGATACATTTAGATACCAACTCATTTAAGCTTTTTTCAATGATTTCAATCATTTCTGACATTTTCCAATTCAATAACTAATACCTTGGAACCAGAGATAGTATTTTTCTATGATAATCATAATTTCCAGTTTAGTAGTTCAGCATGTAATCTGTTCTAGTAGGAACATCCATATAATTAGATACTTCTCAAGAAAGCACGACATGATCGCTGTCACCAACTGGCAGTAAAAATAGTCATATTCTTAACAGAGACCCCTTCTGACACTATGAACAAATCTAACACTTTTTGACATCGAGCTCCTTCTTTCACATGCTACTTGAGAAAGTTGTCTTGCAACAATTCAATAAATTCCTCTTCATTCTTATCATGAGGTTTTTCTTGTACCCAATCAATGTTTGAATAATTAAAGTCACCCATAACGATCACTTGTTTAGTACCCATAAGGGTAAATTGGAGATGCATTTCTTCATCCTTTGCAACTGAGTTGTCAGGCCTGTAGCAACACCCCACACACATATATTTCATTCTGTTAGCCAACATTTCACACCAGATAGCATCAAACTCGCTGGCTACCGTGTTACATCATTGTTTCTTATGTTTCTACCCTAACTGGACTTAAGTCATCTGATATCATTAGTAGTACTTCCTCCCCCTCCACCTCTCCTATCTCTTCTGTCATTCCTAAAAATAGTGCACCCATTACACTCAATCCCAATTACCATATCTGATTCTGATAGCCAAGTTTCACTAATTCCAACAATCTGGCCTAAGATTGTCAATCCCTTTATTTCTAATGCTCCTGGCATTTATGTGTAGACATAAGCAAGTACTACCTAGCATATTCTTATAATTAGATATGCCATATATTTAGCCTTGTTGTAGAACTTTCTCTTCTCCCTCCCCAGATATATTCAAAAGGTCTGAACCAAAAGCATATATTTCCACCCCTTTGCCAGATGCATAACCATGTCGAAGCCATTCACATCTTTATCATGTTTGCATATCATAGCTTAACTTTCCCACACCGTTTTCCCATTCCTTCCTCGATGTTCTAGTTTTCCTAACTCCCTGCATTAGATCTTATCCCAAAAAGTAATTTTTCCGGGCTCCTGATGCCAAATGAATTCAACTGCAGGTCATTCCTCTTATAAAAGAGGAATGGCTGCATTTGAGTTATTCAATTCTTCAATCTACAATTCTTCTCTTCCATCAAACAAACTCTACACATCTAAAAATTTACAACCATTTCTTCTACACACAATGCCTATGGAATCATTTGCTATCACTGCCCTTTTTCTTAACTTGGTACTGTCATATCAAGTTAGCAAACCTACAATTTTTACTATCTCCCACTTGCTTCTCATTTCTTCCAACAGACCTTTCATATCCTCTCTCATACTATATTTTTTGCTATTTAAATTATTAGCTTCTACAAGAACTACCACCTTTTACTTTTCTTTTCTGTTTTTCAATTACGTTTGTCATATCTTTAATTTTCACCCACAGGAAACTAGAAGTAGTGACTTCCTCAGCAAGTGCAAATTTTATGACTGAAATGCCATACGAAATTTGACCATATCCTCTTCTTGTTCTGATCCTTTTTCTTATCCTACGTTTCATTAAAAGTTTTTCCACTTTTTCTAATTCTCTGGAAAATTTTGTAATAATTTCTTTTTATTGAGATATTTCCAATGTCAGATTGTCCTCAAATATATTATCATCATCACTACAGCAACATTTCTGTTCACCATCACAAAGGTTCTTCTCAGTAGTAACAACTTTAGCTTGTGGTTTAGAAACTGCCCTGTTGTGATGAGTTTTCAATGCCATTCTTAAGAGTAGTAAAAATTAATATTTCTAAAATTATGTTATTAAAGGCTGTAGAACAATATATACACTAAAAAAAACTACAATAATATACTAAAAATACATCAATAAATCAATACAAATCACTGATCTATCAGACTTTTCCTTTTTTTGTCAGATAGCCTTGAACACCTTATATTTTTTTATTGTTCTACATATTTGTATTATTTATTAACTTTCTCCTTGGAACAGTTTTCACACAAAGGAAATTATCTCCACACGATCATATGTGTGCAGATAATTTCTAATGCTCCTGGCATTTGTGTGTAGACATAAGCTAGTACCACCCACCCAGCATATTCTTATAATTAGATATGCCATATATTTAGCCTTGTTGTAGAATTTTCTCTTCTCCCTCCTTAGGCATAACTGTAATTAGTTTACGGAATTAACAACGCATATAAAGTATATTAATTAAAGGTAACTTTAATGAATAACTTCTATATTTCGGCAATGTCACATTGCCATTTTCTGGAACATAAAGATATGGTATGTGCACTCAGGAACTAACACAAAGCAAATGAGGAAAAAAGCAACAAACTAATATTGTTCCTAAAGTCCTAATGGTGCCCTCTTGCGGGCTAATTTGGTAGTCTTGGCAGTTGGGCTGAAGTTCTCATAATGAAAGTCTCCCAAATTTGGGGCAGTTTCATGCACCCAAATTTGTTGAGGTTAGGAACGTTTTTTAGAGCTGCTGAAGATTCTTTGAATAATCTTTCGTATTTAAACTTGCTGCGATGAATTATTTTTGTTTTCTTCCAACGAATTTTATGGTGGGTATCTAAGGCATGGTCTTCCAGCCCAGAGCGGCTGTACTGGTGAAACCGGATGTAGTCTTGGTGTTCTGAAATCCTGATATTTGTTGTTCTGCCTGTTTGGCCAAAGTAGGACAATTTGCAGCTGCAAGGGACCTGGTATACACCAGGTAGGTCTAGGGGAAGTGGTTGATCTTTGGTAGAGCAGATAAGGGATGCCAACTTTTTATATGGTCTGTAACAGGAAGTAAGGTCATATTTTGGGAAACTTTCATTATGAGAACTTCAGCCCAACTGCCAAGACTACCAAATTAGCCCGCAAGAGGGCACCATTAGGACTTTAGGAACAATATTAGTTTCTTGCTTTCTTCCTCATTTACTTTGTGTTAGTTCCTGAGTGCACATACCATATCTTTATGTTCCTGAAGATGGCAATGTGACATTGCCGAAATATAGAAGTTATTCATTAAAGTTACCTTTAATTAATATACTTTATATGCGTTGTTAATTCCGTAAACTAATTACAGTTATGTCTAACCAACGTATAAGTCTTGCTACTAGAATCATGATCATCCACGGAGATGCAATCGCACGAAAGGCCCATCAATACGGCAAATTGAGGTTGAAGATATCGAGGCAAATAAATCATCTGACGTTCCTAAAACAATGCCAGGATAACAAAGTGATCCCTAATTGTGTCAAATTGAAGCACCGTTTTACTTCCGAGAAAGCTCTACGCATTTATAATCGCACTAGCTTAGCCCTGTTAAGAGAACAAATTACCACGACGCGCGTTCTCCTTGCCGATGAAAACAAAACCTTACGGGCGCTAGAGGAAGAGCTTTCGAATACACTCGGCCTTGATCTATGGTCTATACTTCATGACATCTCATGCGCATCAGCAAGAAAGGAATTCGAAAAAATACGTAGTCGGCACGTGAAAAAATACGAAAACCTGACAAAGACTTCTACTTCCATACCTCAGTCACCACTCAACACTGTAGTCAACCTCTCTTCGGCAGTTTTAAAGCCTGAAGCACTCACAGCACTTTCACGTGGTCACAATTTCGCCCTAGCTCCTAAAAGGATACCTGCTGAAGAAATCATGATCCAAATAGAGCGTGGAATTCGCAACCTGCCAAACCATATCGCCAATAATGTAAGACTGGATGTAGTCGGTGTTCTCACTAAAGCCAAACCTCCAAAATCCAACTTATCCAAAAACGAATATACAGCCCTACAAGAATTGGAAAAAAAATAGTAATCACCAAAGCTGATAAGGGAAGCGCCACTGTGGTACTCAATCAAAAAGACTACAAAGGTAAGCTAAATTCTTTAGTACTAGACCGTACTACCTACCTCCCCATTGAATATAATCCGACCAGCTCTCAGATTAGAACTATCCACAGACTCCTTAAGAAAGTCACTTCTTGGCCTGTGGAAGTTACCAACAAACTTAAACCTTATAACTCTAGACCTCCCGATTATATGGACTCCCAAAAATACATAAACAAAATGTGCCATTGCGTCCCATAGTGGATGGCATTGATTCCCCCACATATAAATTAGCCAAACATTTAGCCAAAACGCTCACACACTACACTGGCAACACACCATCACACATAAAAAACTCGGCCCACTTTAAAGCCAGTATAGAAAACCTCACACTCCAACACACTGACATAATGGTCAGTTTTGACGTCTCCTCCCTATTCACTAATGTCCCACTCAAAGAAACCTTTGAGCTCATCCAAGCCAAGTTTCCTCCCGATATCTCAGCCCTATTTCAGTTCACAATGAACTCAGGCTATTTCGTTTGGCAAGGAAAGCTCTACAAACAGATAGAGGGGACAGCCATGGGTTCACCACTTTCCCCACCCTTGGTCAATTTCTTTATGGAGACATTTGAAGAGAAAGCCTTAAACTCTGCCCCACAAAAACCCACTATTTGGCTTCGTTATGTGGATGATGTGTTTGCTATTTGGCCACATGGCTCAGACACACTCCACTCCTTCCTAGCACACTTAAACAACCAACACCCCAGAGTCCAGTTCACCTTAGAAAAAAAGGAAAACAACACCCTCCCCTTCCTAGACACTTTAATCACCCGCCAGCTTGATGGATCTTTGGTTTTCTCTGTTTACAGAAAACCCACCCACACTGGCAGATACATTCACCAGCAATCCCCCCCCCCCTCACAACAATATGGGGTGATAAAAACACTATATAACAGGGCAAAATTAATCTGCTCAGATGACAAGGCCCTGACTATTGAACTAAACCACATCCTCAACACTTTCTTAGCCAATGGCTATAACCCCAAAAAAATCCAAAAAATACTAAAACCTGTAAACCACAACCCCCCCCCCCTCCACAATAAAGATTACACCAAGTCTATCACCATCCCCTACATCCAGGGCACCTCTGAGAAAATAACCAATATCCTCAAAAAATATGACCTTACTTCCTGTTACAGACCATATAAAAAGTTGGCATCCCTTATCTGCTCTACCAAAGATCAACCACTTCCCCTAGACCTACCTGGTGTATACCAGGTCCCTTGCAGCTGCAAATTGTCCTACTTTGGCCAAACAGGCAGAACAACAAATATCAGGATTTCAGAACACCAAGACTACATCCGGTTTCACCAGTACAGCCGCTCTGGGCTGGCAGACCATGCCTTAGATACCCACCATAAAATTCGTTGGAAGAAAACAAAAATAATTCATCACAGCAAGTTTAAATACGAAAGATTATTCAAAGAATCTTCAGCAGCTCTAAAAAACGTTCCTAACCTCAACAAATTTGGGTGCATGAAACTGCCCCAAATTTGGGAGACTTTCATTATGAGAACTTCAGCCCAACTGCCAAGACTACCAAATTAGTCCGCAAGAGGGCACCATTAGGACTTTAGGAACAATATTAGTTTCTTGCTTTCTTCCTCATTTGCTTTGTGTTAGTTCCTGAGTGCACATACCATATCTTTATGTTCCTGAAGATGGCAATGTGACATTGCCGAAATATAGAAGTTATTCATTAAAGTTACCTTTAATTAATATACTTTATATGCGTTGTTAATTCCGTAAACTAATTACAGTTATGTCTAACCAACGTATAAGTCTTGCTACTAGAACCCTCCTTAGACATTTTGACTTATTGGGATATATCATTAAAAAAATAGGATTTCTTGAAAAAATGATTTTTTTTTTTTTCTTTTTTGGCAATGAGTAGTTTGACAAGCAAGCCCTGAATGAGACAAAACATGAGACAAAAGAGAAACCCATTTTTGTTAACGTAATATTCATTCAAAATCACAACAGACATCTCTTGCATTATTACAATCAATTATTACAATAAAACATCCGACACTCAAAATACACTGGTCATTTAATTAAAATAACTGAATCTTCATCTGCTCATCACTCAGAACAATTTAATTACTGTTTCATGACACAAAACTGTATGAATTTAAAATAAATTAACAGGTTTGACTTAAAACATAAATTATATTTAATTATATTTATTTAATCATATCTTTTTTTTAAATATTTTACAAAAATATAGCATATTTTTCTAAAACTAGTTGATCTAACAAAACCAGTATTACTAATCCTAAGAATTCGATACCAATAATAAAATATAAAGTGAAGAATAATATATCATATGAGTATATCATAGTATATCATTTGTGAATGTTGAATAGTTCTTGACAAGATGTTGGGCCTCCCTCAATGAGTCTAAGGACTCCTTGGAGCTGCCTGTAATAATAGTATCATCATCAAATTCCTGACATGTATCCTCAAGAGGTGTACAGGATATTATGATAGTACCACATGAAAAGCTTACATCATTACTAACTTCCTATCCACAATTTTCCTCCAAATCAATCTGTTACATGTCAAGACTCCAAAATTATCAGATCTTATATTTCTTTAAAGTCACTTTTTACTGTATCAATCGGCCTATATCTCGGTCTTCCTAAGGGTTTTTTTCTTGCCAACCTGGCATCTTTCATCTCTCATTCTGTTTAAGTGACCATACCACCAGAGATTAGCTCTGCTAACACATTCCTGGATGCTAACAATGTCAAGTTCTTTCCTATTATCCTTGTTTTTAATACGATATTGCCATTAATGCCATCTCTTCCTCCCCTAATCTTTCTCAGGATTCTTATATCTCTGGTCTCCAGTCTTTGGTCAAGTGTTTCACTTCTAACCTAGCTCTTAAGTTTCATAAGTTAAAACTGGTTTGAACACTGTGTTGTATATAGCTAATTTAGTTTTTTGACTAATTTCTCTCTTATTCCATATAAATTTATTCAGTTGACTTCCTACCATACCAGCTTTGCTGATTCTGTTGTCTATTTTCATATTTAGCTTACCATCTTCACTAAAAATTGTGCCTAAGTAGCTGAAATGTTTTATTTGTTCTATAAATTCTCCATTCACAATGCAGTTGATATTTCAAATACTTCTGCCTATTTTCATTTCTGTAATATATTTGGTACCTTCATACCAAATATATTACAGTTATTTTTAGTCTGGGGTTCTTAAGGGTCAAAGCTGTCTAACTGAGAGAAGACCTCCACATAGCTTTTAAAGGAATGCGGAGAACCGACAAGAGCTCTGACCTAATTTCCAATCCTCACCTTCTCATGGTGCACCCTCTTAGGTATCTACCTGGATACTACACAAACAAGAAAGGGATGGCAATTTGGGATTTAGGCCAACCAAATTGTATTCTTTTAGGCATAAACCATAATATAAAATGATGGTGAAGAATAGTTAATGTTAAAAATGTAAATGTTAAGCATTTAAATAATACTTAAAAAAACATTATAAAATCAAAATATTTACAAGATACAATTTATGACACTTACTTCAGCATCCATATCAATCCTTTCATATCTTCTCCGTATTGGAACCTGTATTATATCTCCACGTTTGAAAGATATAATGGGACACTCCTGCAGAAATAATGTATATCTTTCAGTAGTTACAGCTGATAAGCAAACATTTCATTTTATTATAATAAATTTAGTTTAATCCTTTATCCAAGTGTAAGGAAACAAAGTTTGTGCCTGAAATATCTTCAGGACTGAGGCAACTTGTAGTAAAGATGGACCAAGCTCTCATCACTCCTTGTCTCAGTATTTCCCATAATGCAAAGCACATCTCCTTGCGGACATGTATAATACTATGCATTAAGGGAAGGGCCACTACCCAGACCGGTTTTGACCTTTATTGAATGTTCAAGTACATGTCAAACTCCAAAAACTCAGCGTTGTTCCCCTCAGTAACAGGCTCACCCTGCTACTGATAAGAACTCTCAGAACCGGCTGGCTCTACACCGTGGCAGGCTCACCCCACCACCGAGCAGAGTCATTCATTTGGTCATTTGCTCATATCTCATCCGAGGGGTAACAGCCATGCCTCAGTTAACTTCACAGGCTACAGCATTGCCATTCATTACCCCCCACCCACCCACTCAGAACCTGGGTGACAGCAGCCGAGCCTCAGTTAAAACTTCATGGGCATTGCCATTCATCACCCAAGCTTCCAACTGGTTTCGACCTTTATTGAGGTCTTGTCAGTGGTATCCAGACCCAAAAGTGGTGATACTAAGGCAGAAGCAATGGTTAGACTATAATAAATTTAGTTTAATCCTTTATCCAAGTGTAAGCAAACAAAGTTTGTGCCTGAAGTATCTTCAGGACTGAGGCGACTCATAGTAAAGGTTAACCAAGCTCTCATCACTCCTTGTCTCAGTATCTCCCATAATGCAAAGCACATCTCCTTGTGCTTGTATGACATGTATAATGCTATGCATTAAGGGAAGGGACTCGTTCTCTTCCCTTAATGCATTCGTTCCCCAGACTCGTTTCAACCTTTATTGAGGTCTTGTAAGTGGGAGCCAAACCCAGAAGTGGTGATACTAAGGCTTGAAGATACTTCAGGTGCAAACTTTGTTCATCAGGGATCCGAGTTACATACAAACCTGACTTAAAGACATTCTCAGGAACGTATGTCATTCGTAACACAGGGACTGCCTGTATTTACATATTAACATATAATTATCTACTGTGGCATATGTGTTATTTTGTAGTTAAATACTCCCACAGGTTTCACTATATAAGAAAAAAAAAATTAATGTTTATGCTGAGACCATGATAGTTGGGTGAATTGGATGTGTAAATTTCTTTGCAGGCATAATATGAATGGCCTGGTCACAAGATTAAATTTCAGTAGATCTCTCGCAGTACCCATCTATAGAAAGGTTAATAAAACTGAATGTGAAAATTTTGGAAATTTTAATATTTACATATTAAAAAGTTATCTACTGTGACATACGTGTTATTTTATAGTTATGAACATTTAATGACTGATCTTATATTTCTCACAGCTTTTCAAATGGCATTCTAAATAACTATTGTTCACCTCAACTAATCAAACTACAATCTGTTTGATTCTCTCTCTGTAAGATGTTTGATTCATCTGTAAAATGGGCAATATATGTGCCTTTGTCACATCAGATATTAATGACAGCGACTGGTAAACCACAAATCTCCTATTTATGATGTATGACTCCATATTTTTTTCAACTTTCAAAGGTTGAATTTCTAGACTTTAATCACTCAAACAGTGAAGTCGATTTTCTGAAGACTTTAATGTTGATAATTCAGACTTACTTTCCGTCTCTAACTTCACAGATCTCTTTCACTCCGACTTTATTTACTCTTCTGACTCTAGGTTTACAGTTGCATGTTGTCTCTGTCACATGTACCCATTTCACATATTCCTCCTATCTTGAATTATGGTTTATTGACACAAGTACAACAAAGATCATACTGTGCCATATCAAAGGTTACAGCAGTACACAAGGTATTAATAGTAATAAAGACATAAATTCATAAATATGTTATGCACAAAAAAAAAAAAATTAAAACATTAAGTTAAGCCATGTAGTATCTATATTATTATTATTATTCAGGCCTCCATGGAGTCAAAAGACTCATCGTGGGAGGTCCTTCCTTCTTCTTCATCTTCTTCCTAACATGGAATATAGGCCATGTGGCCTGTTCCGGTCTCATGCCATCTCTTTCTTGGTCTTCCAATTCTTCTTTTTCCACTTATTTTGTATCTGTATAATATTTTTGGTAGTCTGCTGTTGTCCATTCGATTTAAATGTTCTAGCCATTTTTGTTTATACTGTCTTATGTAGTAATTAATTGGTTTGATTTTTAGGGATTGTAAGATTTCTTCATTTGTTTTGTGGTCCCACTTGGTATATCCAGCTGTTTTTCTGAGAAACTTCATTTCTGCTGTTTGAATTCGTTTTTCATCTTTCCTTTTCATGGTCCATGTTTCGCTTCCATATAGTAGAGTTGGTTTTGACAAGACATTATATAGTCTGATTCTAGTGTGTTTTTTGTACCAGGGATGGCTTAAATATACTGTTTATTATGCCATTTACTTTGACAAAGTTTGATATTTTAGTGTCTATGTCTTTTTCTTCTTCGTATGATAGATCACATCCCAAGTATCTGAAAGTGTTTACTTGTTCTAGTATTTTATTATCTATCACTATTTTACTTCTTATTGGGTTTTCTCCTTTGAATGCCATTATTTTTGTTTTTTCTTTGGATATTGTCATATTATATTGCTTTGATATATCATTTAATGATTTTAATGATCTTTGTAAGTCATCTTCTGATGTAGCTAATACTATTTGATCATCTGCAAATAGTAGTGTATCTATCTTCATTTGCGGGGTCATTTGTATACCAAATGGGTTATGCTGTTTCCAGATTGTTAATATTTCATTTATATATATATTGAAAAGCAGAGGTGAGAGGGTACATCCTTGTCGTACTCCTCTTGATATATCTTTCCATTCTGAGGTGTGTTCTAATTTAACTGCTATTTTATTTCCTGTATATATTTCTTGAATAGATTGTAAAAGTTGGTTTGGTATGTTTAAATTGGTTAATATTTTAAACAATTTTTGTCGACTAATTTTGTCAAAAGCTTTTTCATAATCAATAAACGCCACATGTGTTTCTTTTTGAAATTCTCTTCTCTTTTCTATTAATAATTTTAAAGTAAAAATTGGATCTATGCAGGATCGGCCTTTTCGGAAGCCATTTTGTTCTTCTAGTAATTTATTTTCTACAATGCTGCTTAGCTTCTCTTTTAATATTCCTGCATATATTTTATATCCTGTATTCAGCAGGCTAATTCCCCTATAATTATTGCAATTGTCTTTATTTCCTTTTTTATAGATTGGGATGACCAGTGCTTTTTTCCAAGAGTTAGGGGTTTTTCCGAACATCCAAACCATATTAAAAAATTTCAAAAGTCTTTCATTAAATTTTTCACCTGCATTTTTGTAGAGTTCTATATTTATATTGTCTTCTCCTGGCGTTTTCCTATTTTTCATCTTCTTTATTATATTTTTCAGTTCTAACATTGTGATATTTTCTATTAGGTCATTCTTTGTCTTATAAAATTTTAATTCATTGTTCTCATCTGTCCAGAGATTTTGGAAATAGGTCACCCATTTTTCTAAATCTATTGTTTGGATTTTTATCTTTTCTTTTATTTCTTTATTCATGTATTTTATTACTTTATAGGTTTTGGGTTGTGGCTTAAATAATTCCTTTTCTAGTTCTGTTACAAAATTGTTCCATCTTTCTCTATGTTTTTTCCTTACTTCTCGTTTTGCAATTGCACTATTTCTTTTATACTCTATTTCTGCTTCTATTGTTTTGGAATTTAGCCATTTCTGGTAACTGTCCTTTTTGGTTTTTATTATATTTTCTATTTCTTTGTTCCAGTCTCGTAGTCCTCTTTTTCTAATCCATTTGTGCTTTATTCCTAAGGTTTCTGTTGCTGCTTTTGTGAGAATTTGTTTCAAATTTTCCCATTCATCTTCTATGTCCCTTGATTCATTTGTGGTTTCTGTTTTTAAGTTTGTGCATTTTTGATATTGTAGTCTAACTTGAGGATCCTGTAATGAAGAAATTTTGTAGCTTGGCTGGTAAGAATTTTCAATTCTATGTGTTTTTAGCCACTTTGGTTTAAAACGAATTTTTGCTGATACCATATAATGATCAGAGTTTAATTCAAAGCCTCGATATGCTCTTACGTCTAAAATTAACTCCGCTAATTTAAAATTTGTGACAACGTAGTCGATTACTGATTTGTATCCTCTGGCTGACCTAGTATATTTATGTATTTCCTTGTGTTTAAACATTGAATTCATTATTCTCATATTATTATAAATGACAAAATCGCGCAATCTGCGACCATTTTGATTACATGTATCTTCGCCAAATTTATCTATGTTTGCTTTGTATTTTTTGTTTCCTATTCTGGTATTTAAATCACCTGCTAGCAGTAAATAGTCAGTTTTGTTTGTTTTATCTATGGCATTCTGTGATTCTTTATAAAATATATTATGTTAAATTTTATTAAATTTATTAAATAAATATAATATATAAAATATAAAATATAATATATATATATATGTTCTTAGGAAGGACCTCCCATGATGAGTCTTTTGACTCCATGGAGTCAAAAGACTCATCGTGGGAGGTCCTTCCTAAGAACATAAAGTCTGTCAAGACTCATCGAGGGGAGGTTCCCCCTAAGAAACACAAAGTCTATCATACCACTCCCTAAACTCATTGACCGTTCTCGCCCTCACCACTCCATCAGGCAATGCACTCCATGGCTCAACCACCCTCCATGCAAAGAAACCACTCCCCACCCTCCTGCCTACTGCCTCCCCTCATAACTCCCAGGGATGGCCTCTTGTCATCACTCCTTCCTGCTGTTCAACCAAGCGAAAGAACTCCCCCAGTGTCAACCCTGTAACCACCTCTCAACAGTTTAAATGTCTCAATCATATCACCTCTCCTTCTTCTATCCGCCAAACTCTGCAGTCCACATTCCCTCAGCTGATTCTCATAACTATCTTTGTACAGTCCTGAGACCATCTTTGTCATCCGTCTTTGTATCTTTTCCACAGTTAATTTATCCCCTTCAAATCCTGGGGACCAAATCTGAGAACAATAATCCAAGTGTGGTCTAATCAGAGACTTATACAACGGAATGATAACCCTTTTATCTCTGCAGGTCAGTGTCCTTCTCATAATTGCAGCAATCCTCTGTGTTACCTTCACCACCTTTGCAATATGTCCCCTAAATTTCAGGTTTCTATCAATCATCAATCCCAGATGTCTTGTCTCTCCTACTTCCTCCAGTATAACTCCTACCATAGAGTATGCAGCATCCCATCGATGTTTCCCAAACCTCAAGACCTTACATTTTGCTGCATTACACTGACATCCCCATCATTTGCCCATCTATCTAGCTTATTCAAATCCTCTTGCAGGGCTACTACATCTGCACTATTACTAATAATCTTTCCCAGCTTCGCATCATCTGCAAACAACTGAATATCCCCTTGCAATCCACTGGCAATGTCATTGATATAAAGGTTAAACAATATAGGTCCTAGTACTGAGCCCTGTGGGACCCCACTTGTAACCTTCTGTCTCCTTGAAACTGCTCCACCATACACAACTCTCTGATACCTATCAGACAGCCAATCCTGAATCCAGTTGACCAATGTGACATCCAGACCCATGTGTTGCAACTTAAATATCAGCTTATCATGTGGAACCCTGTCAAATGCCTTTGCTAAGTCTAAGAAAATTGCAGTACATGCCTTTCCCTCATCTAATGTTCTTGTAACTTTATTATAAAAGGCTAGCATATTGCTAAAACAAGAGCGGCCTTTCACAAATCCATGTTGACTTTCACAGATAACATTACCCTCATCTGCCCAGTGTTGTATATGGTCCCCCACTACTTTCTCCAAGATCTTAACAACTACTGATGACACACAGACTGGTCTATAATTAGACACTTCCAGTCTGTTACCACCCTTATGCAATGGCACTATCTTACCTTCCTTCCATTCCCTGGGCACCTTTGCCGAAGCCAGACTTTCATTGAAAAGCCAGGTTAAAGGCACTGTCAGTTCCCTAGCACATTCTCTCAAAACTTGTGGTGAAACACCATCCAGTCCAAAAGCTTTATTGACATCCAGAGTTCTCAGTATCTGAAACACACTCTCCTCCTGTACCTCTAAACCTTGAACCTGCCCTATCCCTCTAGCATTAAAACTGACTCCTACAGGATGAAATACTCCAATAAAGTGGTCATTGAACAATTCCACTATGTCCTCTGCATCAGTCACTTTATTCCCAGTTTTAGCCCACAATATCATTTTTCCACAGTCATTTCTCCTCCTACTGGCCACATAGCTAAAAAATTCCCTAGGATTTTCTTTGGATCTTAGGGCCAATCTCCTCTCATATTCCAGTTTCGCTTTCCTTACCACACTAGTCACTCTTCTGGCCTGTGTCATATATTCTTCACACATCCTCTCTTCACCTGTCTCCTTATATCACTTCCATAGCCTCTTTTTTACATGCAATTCCTGTTTAATATTGTTTGTCATCCACTTTACTCCAAATTGTGTCCTCTTGTTCACTCGTGGTATACAATTTACCATTGCTGCTAACAAATATTCTTTCACAATTTCCCACGCACTAACGATATCCCGGCCTTCCAATTCCTCCCTCCATGTAACTTCCCGAAGTTGACGTCTAAGACTATTATAATCACCTGCATTATAATTCCACATAAGTTCCCGTCTCTTTGATACTCCTGCATGTCTATTCATTTTCCAAGTCAAAACCATATGGTCACTCTCTCCAACTGGTGGGAGAGATGTCATCTCAGTTATTATCAACTCTTCTGATGCTATAACCAAATCTAAAACTCTTGAACCTCTTGTTCCCTCTGTTACATGTTGCCTAAGACATTTGTCCCTCAAGAATTCTAGAAATTCCATTCCACTATTGCTACATGCATCTTCCTCTCTCCAATTTATACTACTGTAGTTAAAATCTCCCATAACAATCATTCTTCTTGCACTTGCCAAACTTAGCTGTTTAAACATCTCCTGGTCCCCATCCTCTGTGCTCCTGGGTCTGTAGCAACACCCCACTAAATATCCTATCTTGCCTACCTCTACCTCACACCATATGCTCTCAAAATCATTTGGTCTCACTTCCTTCCAAAGCCTCCACTCTTAGAAGACATAGATCATCACTTATCATAAGCAGTACCCCACCACCACGCTTTCCCCTGCTATCCTGACGAAAAATGCTATACCCAGCGACTTCTATTCCTGTTATTATATCCCCTTCTGTCAACCATGTCTCAGTGATCCCAATAATTTTTGGCCAGGCTGATGCTATCTGTGCCACCAATTCCTCTCCCTTATTCCGGATACTCCTGGCATTAGTATAAAGGACATAAATGCCATTGTTTCTATACCCAGCATTATCCCTTCTAGACTCCACTGGGCTCTGTGTTACCTGACATCGTCTCCCTTCTCCCAAGTATCCATTCCCACAAGAGGTCACCCCTGGTATCATCCTCCCTGTGACACACTGACTCTTTCAGAACAGCAATCTCTCCAGATGCCTACGTCCTTCCTCATTCAAATGTAAATGGTCTCTCGCATACAATTCCTCTCTTTCCTCAACCATGCTCCAAGCATCCACATATACCAGTCCTCTCTTGTCACACATTCTTGCTATTATGCCATTCAATATCACTGCTCTTCTGCTCAGCTCATCATTATCATACCTAGGCAACACATACACTATTTTTCCTCTCTCTGTCTTCTTCCGTACAGTCTCAAGCAAAAACCTCATATCTCTTGCTGCCCGACTTACATTACCACTCAAGTCATTCGTTTCTACCATCACAATCATCTCACCCACCCTTTCACCTCTCTTAATTGCCATAGCCACCCCTTCTATTGTTCCTCCTGGCAAACACTCCTCACGCATCCTATCTTGAACATCATTGAGTCACCATACACCACACCTCTTACCATTCCCTCTCTCCTATTGTTTCCATTCTCTCCTCTTCTTTCATTCCCATAAGTCTCTCTCATTCCCTCTCCTCTACTGCTATTCTCTCTTCTAGCATTCCCATACCTCTCTCTCCTACTGTTTCCATTCTCTCCTCTTCTAGCACTCCCATACATCTCTCTCATTCCCTCTCTCCTACTGTTTCCATTTTCTCCACTTCTAGCACTTCCATATCCTTCTCTCATTCTGTCTCTCCAACTGTTTCCATCCTCTCATCTTCTAGCATTCCCATACCTCTCTCGCATTCCATCTCTCCTACCATTTCCATTTTCTCCTCTTCTAGCACTTCCATATCTCTCTCTCTCATTCCGTCTCTCCTACTGTTTCCATCCTCTCGTCTGCTAGCATTCCCATACCTCTCTCTCATTCCCTCTTTTCTACTGTTTCCATTCTCTCCTCTTCTAGCACTCCCATACCTCTCACTCATACTCCCTAAATTCTTTCTCTGTCCTACTCTGATTCTCCTTGCATTTATCTCTTCCATTCTCCTAATCTTATCTTTCATACTTCTGCTCTCATTCACAAGACATTCCACCTCCTCTTTCAACTCATCTATCTCCCTCTGCAGGTCAGTCACTCTTAATCTAAATTCACTCTCCCAAACAAAACCATCTCCTAAACTTTCACAGTCACTCACACCTTCCACACTATCAACTATTATTTTCTCATTCATATATATCTTTTTTTCATTCCCTCCTATCACACTACTTGTCTTCCTACATTCATTCCCCGTTCCTGGAGCAACAAAGTCGGATATCGATATTTCTAATGCACTTATTTCCTCCAACTGCCTGCATTTTGCGTATATACACTCTCCGCTCTCTATCACAAGCCACATATCTAATTCCCGAGACGCATACATGCCGCAAGTACTGCATGCCACAAAGTCCCTTATGATATTGCTAATAATTGAGTTCTTAAATGGCGGAGGACTTGGCGATACGCCACTTGCGACTGCTGCTGACTCCGTCATCATTCCTTACTGCCGAGTAGAATATGCAACTAGAATTTATAATCAGATATAATTTATTATCTCATAAGGGATGTCATCAGGGCCTACTACATAAAAAGAATAAAATTAATAATAGAATAAAAATTAATTCTTTTTAAAAAGTTAAACACTTCATACAATTTATCTGAGTCTGATGAGATCATCCTGAGTATATCTGGCTAGGCTAAGTAAAAATTTTATTCCTCTCTCTCTCTCTCTCTCATATGACCACTAGCAGTCCACCAGAACATGACAAATTGTGAAATGTGTGTTGCATTTTTCGTGCATAGATAGGTTATCATCCCTCAGTAAATAAGAATGTGTAAAATGACAGTGACCTATGCAGAGCCTAGCAGGTCCAATTTCTTTTCTGATTCGATGTTAACTGCTAGACAGCTATGCTTAATTTCAGGCTTAATCTTGTGCAATTTATTTGCCAGTGCTTACTGCCATGAAGATTGCCAACTAGTAATTACCTTTGAGCTCTGAAGTCTGTACATCAGCCTATCAAATAGTATGGAAAAGGTATGAGGAGATCGAGTAGCAGCATTTGCAATCTCATTTCCTATAGTTCTAATGTCGCTGGAAATTTAGTACAACCAATCATCAAAATTAAGGGTCTTCATTTTGTACAACAGTTGTAAAACCTCACAAAGCACTGGATGTGGAATATACAGGAGATGAGACGACCTGTAAAGAACTCAATGAGTCTGTATAAATTATACACTTTTGATAGTGGTTTCCTTTTTTTGGACAAGCGCAAGCTGAATGGCATGCAACTCTACTGTAAAATTACTACAATCAAGTGGGATCTTGTTAGAAATAGTAATGTCAGGAAACATGGCAGCACAGCCAATGGAGATCTCTGATCTTGAACCATCAGAATAGATGAATCAAGAAATCAAAGTGGTCTTCTCTGTGTGCATTAAACAATTGTAAGTAGACAGATGATGAAGTGCACGCCTGCTATGGAAAAATGCTGTTATGTTTGATGCAGGTAATATTGTTACCATTCATGGAAAAAGCTTGCATAATTTCTTTAACCCACATACCAAAAGGATGTATGGCAGACTGACATGTGATATTGAGTTTCCCAATGCAGGGAAAAGATATCAGTTCACATAGGATGATCTGGGAAAGACTATTTTAGTACATAGTTAAGAGACAACTGTTTCCATCTAAATGACAGAGCCAGTTCATCTGCTCCAATATAAAGACTTTGAGTGGGCAACGAGCAAAAGACACCAGCGGGATGATGGATGAGATCCAACCATCGAAGATTATTCTGCCTTAAAGAACCATACTTGAGACTCATAATCCAGCATTGAATGCCCAAGTGCACAATAAAGAAAGTAATGAAGATCAATCTGCAGCTCCATTCAGGAGAGGACAAGTGTGAAGAAGATACAATGTTGTTTTGCACTTTTCTCTAAGTTGACAAATGTGTGCAAGGAATGTAAATTTTGTTGAATATGAGTCCCAAGAACTTGGCTTCTGTTGCTACTGGAATAATAGCTGTCCCATTCTTAACTCAGGATTTGGATGAAGAGAGTGTTTTTGGCAAAAGTGCACATAGACAACTTTTTTCTGCTGAAAAACCTGGACTCATTACTAACAGCTCATAGAAAGACACAATCAACTGCTTGCTGAAGTCGATTACCTTCATATTATGAGAGTGACAGTAAATTGTGAAGTCATCGACATACAGAGCATTGCCCACAGTGGGAGAAAGCTGTCCATTAATCCAGGCAACTTTGATAGCAAAAAGTGCCTCACACTTGAGGCACTTTTTGGTGTTATGGTCGAAATAGCATATTTCACATACTGACTTAGAAAACTCGGCTAGATAGAGTTATAAGTAAATACAGGAAGGAGTCCTCTGAGTCTTAGGTTATAGAAGTCTTTTAATATGCCCTATCTTGAGGCTGTGTCATGAGCTTTCCTATGACAAAGTACACTGAAACCAGATCTTGTTCTAAGAATGCATCTCTTATACATATTTCCAAATGGACCAAATAGTTCAACATTGAACAATGCCTACAAAGTCCCCCAATGTGCATTGGAGAGAAGACCATTGCTTTTTAAATACCAGAGAAAACTGGAATTGGCCGATTTTTCTATTATCTTACCAAGACAGCTGCTCAGAGCAATAGGTTAATAATTGTTTGCTTGTGTTGGATCATTTCCTGGTTTTCAGATGGCAATGGCAACTGACTCATGCCAAGAATTCAGAAATTCTTCATCTGTAAATATTCTGTTATATATTAAGAGAAGGATATCCATAGAAGATGATGGCAGGTGTTTTATTATCTCATAAGGGATGTCATCAGGGCCTACTGCACTGGGATGAGACTTTTTAAATCTCCTCTCAGTGCAGTAGGATGAGACCACTTTAGTAAATGGTTGATTGTGCGGTTCAAGTTCATTGGTAGGAAAAAAATTATAGTGCTGTTTCTTTGTTACTCTTTCAATATTTTCTCCCAAAGTATCTACACTAGCTTTAGGATAAAGAACATTACTTTCATCATGGTCTAAGGTAGACAAATGGTGTGCATGTTTTCTGTATCTATCCTTTGTTTTCTGAATTTTATCCTCCATACAATTTTTGCACTGTTTGTTTGATTAATAATTGATGATATAAATTAGATCCAACATTCTGACCCTGAGGTCTCATATGATGAGCCTTGGCCTGAGCACATATAAATGCTATTAATTTTTTGGAAATGCAGCTGTTGCTGTCTGCACAATCCAATATGTTACAAGCTTCAGTAATAGGTGTTTAATAGGTATTTTGATGACTACTTCAGCACTAAATTTTGAAAGAGATGGAAAAAAAAGCTTTTCAGTGAGCCTCATCCATTTTACACATAGGCATCTATATAGGAGAACATAGTTCTTGTGAGTGCAAATAGCAAGAAAATGGTCACTTTTGCATATCTTTACTTCAACATCCCATGTGAGCAGTGGAAAAATGACAGGGAAGCAGAATGTAAGGTCTATTAGAGAACATGAGTGAGTAGGCATATGAAAGAAAGTAGAGTCTATTAGTCAAATAGGAGAGATCATTATTGTCGAACATGCATTCAATGATACAACCTCACCCATTTGTGGTGGCATTACCCATCAGGGTTTTGTGCCCATTAAAGTCATCCATAAAAAGTATGAGTTGCAGTAAGGTTATCATGACTGATTTCATTTAATTATGATCCTGTGGTAAATGAATGGAACATACTGTAATAAGAAATCCCATGGATAGGCAAATTGTTACTGCTTCCAGAGCAGTATTAAGCTGCACTTATTGGAAAGGAGTATGACTGGCCACTAGAATTGCGACTCCATCATCTCCAGTTCTATTCTTACAAATAACAGCGAAATTGCTTGCTGAGTTTTTAAAAATGTTTTCTGGAGACAGAAACAGAAGGGCTTGCATGTATGCAGCAGAATCTTGATATCACTGATATTCTGCAAAACTCACAACAGTTCCATGGTGGAAAAAAATTTCCTATTTGATCTTGTAGACTTGTCTGATTTCCAAGAGGTAAGGGCTTACCTTTATCAGGTTTATATTTACTTATCAGCTGATTTTGGGAAGTATGGACAACCAATGTCCATCTCTTTCTCTGGAAAAATATTCATTTAATACACCATCTGATGTGTCAGAATCACCTGGAAAATTTAATTTACTTACAGTGGAAACGAGACCGAAGTATCCATTTTTTTCTGTGGGGGATGTCTGGTGGTTTAAACTTTCAGTGATATCTTTGCCATTATTAGTATTATTATTATTTTACAAGTGGTTCTGATTAAATGGGACCATTTTTGGAATTGTTTCAGGAGGAGTGAGACCATAGGTCATCTGACTGATGCACTCAAAGTAAGCAGTCACAATAATGAAGTCCAAGAATGGTAAAATTATTGGATGATAAGAATAGACAAGCAAGTTTGAGTTGCCATTGATATTTTCTTGACTGCCACCTTCTTACCATCTATATATGTGGTGCTGGTATAGTATGGGGTAGCCCTGGCTACCCCATATTATACCAGCACCACAGCAAGCCTTGAATTCCATCCCTGGATCATTGGGGGCAGGGACTTAGTGTGATACTTGTGCGGAGGTTTCTGTGGTTAAGAAGTTCAATCGAATTATTCCGGTTTTGTGACCATTTTTATTAAAAAAAGACTGTTTTTTAAAACTAAACAAGTACTAAAAAACAAACCTGACAAGTTTTGTTAGTCGTCAGCCTAACATCTTCAGGGGTAAAGAGAACTAACAGTTTAAAGCACAAACTATAAGAAATTACGAAAAAAACAAGTTCATTTGTTGGTATTATGAACATCAAAAAAGCTCATTAAAAACCCAAATAACAGATCTACACAACCATTAGTAAGTGTTAGCTGGAAACAGTGCTATTTGATGTCGCATTCTGTGGTTCACTTTCACTTTGTCCAAGGTCTGAAATGGGTAAATTTTTAATAAACACTGACCAAACTTGATACTTGATTAGTGTGATACTGTTGATTCTAGCAAACAAGCCCATTAGCTGATTTATCTTGGCCAGGCCATTCAAAACTGCCCATCTTGTCAAAACAGAGAACAAAGTAGTGTAAGACTAACAGGATCCACCCTGTCTGGATGTCCACAGGGTTTTAAATTTCAACGTTTTATAAGAGGGTTTTCATGAAAGGCATAGTGGTGGCTACCTTCCTTTTTTGCATCTTGTTCTGTTTTAATCTTTTGTATTTCTTTTTTATCCATCCATTGTTGACCATGCACAGGAGTAGGCTGGATCTTCTCCCTGACAGTTAAAAACAATCAGCTTTCTTAACAGAGCAAGATTTATTATCATCTTCTTTGCTGCCATGTTCAGCACAGGTAGTATCTTCTCATTACTTGCCTTAGTATTCCATAATGCAAAGCACATATCCTTACAGACATGTATAACGGTAATGCATTATACATGTCTGTAAGGAGTAGAATGCCAGGACTACCCCATAGATATCCCTTATCTATACATGAAGATGACATTCCTGGTCAGAACTGGATGACCATCCCTGTGTATCAGAATGATTCTCATACATGTCACCCCATCTTTAAGCTTTGAACATATCTCCTCATCAGGAATATTAAGGAGATCCCATTCTAATATCACTCCTCTACAAGAACTGACTGTTTTATGAGGGTTACAGAGACTGGTATTCTACCCAATGATGTTGCTCTGAGTAGTTTTTCAGAATATTGCTGACTTGATATCATGATGTCTCCACAAGGATATCACCAGAATATAGTTTCTTAACTACATTCTGTTTCTTAACAGTCTTTCTAAACCCTTTTGAATAAAGGGTGATATTTTCCCTATTGGCTTTGCACCTATTTCTTGGATGATGAGAAAAACCTAGTACATTCATACTTGTATCACATGTCTTTTGTTTCTTACTTCTGTTATCGAATGATGTATCTACAGTATCAGTAATGTATTGGAACCTTGTTAAGGCCACCTGAAACAATTGAGGATAAAGTTGTTGGAAGTTTTTCCACCTGGTTATACTATAAATTAAAGATGCCAAGAAATTAGATTCTTGGTTTAGTCGTTTATCCTTTCCACCTGAAGTATTTTCAGGACAGGGCAACTCGTATATACAGAGGCTAATGACTTGCCTTAGTATCCTATAATGCAATGCACATATCCATACAGACATGTATCATGCTAACATGATACATGTCTGTAAAGAAAAGATATCAGGCTACCCCATACTATATGAGCACCATAGCGAGCCTTGAGTCCCATCCCTGGATCATGGGGGTAGGGACTTACTGTGATACTGTTGATCCTAAGCAAGCCCATTAGCTGATTCCGAAACTGCCCATCTTGTCAAAACAGAGACCAAAGTAGTGTAAGACTACCAGGAACCACTGTGCCTGGATGTCCAAGGGTCGCAACTGCACAGCAAACATGGCAGCAGGATGCTGAATCCCAGTGACAGTACTCTTGAAGAGAGTAGGTTAAAAAAAAAAAAAAAAAAAAAAAAAAAAAAAAAAAAAAAAAAAGATTGGAGAAGTAAAGTGAAGAGTATGGAAAGAAAAGCAGAGAAAAAGAGATCGAATTTTATAATAGAATCTTGGTATAGAGATGTATACTGTCAGAGTCAGACATGTTCTAACAATCTCTTCTCTATCAATCAATGACTATCGATCACAACTGCACTGCAGCTAACATCTCAGTGATATAAATTGGTAATAAATTTTTTATAATCATTGACCTGAGGCATTAACTATTCTTAGTACAAAAACATACTAGAATAAGACTATATAATATCCTACCAAAACCAACGAGAAGCAAAACAAGAGTATAAAAAATGAAAGACAAAAAACAAATTCAATCTGCTGAAATGAAATTTTTCAGAAAATCAGCACAATATATCATGTGGGACCACAAAACAATGAAATTTTACATTTAAATTATTACACAGGTGAACATAAAAAAGAAACAGATGAACATTCAACTGAATGGACAATATCAGACTATCAAAATTATTATAAATTTACAAAGAATTGGAAGACCAACAGAGCAATGGCATGAAAGCAAAAGAAGCAAACTTAAAACCATGAGTATAAAAAATCTGACAGGTCTCTACTGCTGTCAGAAGTTGGCCTTTGACAGCACTACTGACTGCATCAAATCCGCCTCCCCCATAGATTTTGGTCTCCTTGTTTTCTTTTCTTCAATCCTAGAATCACACTTGTTTTATTAAGCTTTTCTAGAGCACTGTAAGTTACCACCAATACCACTCACCTCTACTCATACAGTCATGAATGTGGATGACATAAAATTTCTTTCTACTATGTTAATTTTTAATGATTCTGCCACTCATGCAACCTGTTTCTTAATTTTCTCCAGAACTCTCATATTTGTGACTCTGGTCTTTGATTAACTGTTTTAGTTTTTATTTAAAAACCAACTTTCAGATACATAAGTTAAACTGGTTTGAACATTGTATACTGCAGCAGTTTGGTTAGTCTATCTTATTCTATATAAATATATTCAACCGATTCCTCAACCATACTCACTGTGCTTAATATGTTTTAATCCCATATTTAATTCTGTCTTTGCTGAAAACTGTGACTAAATAACTTAAAAATTTTACTTGTTCTACATGTTCTCCAGTGAGAATGCATGCGATGTTTTCCATATGTTTCTGCTTGTTTTTGTAATTTTTTTTCTTTTTATTCTTGATTTTCATACCAAATTTGTTATTCAATTTAGAAAGAATCCAAAAGACTTGTAGTGGCTTTATATAAGAGTCCATCACCGAGATAAAGGGGAGTTAAATATCTCCAAGTTTGATATCAGGTTTAATAGTACTTTGATATTTTAAGGATACCTGTAACATACTTGTTGTGTATACGTGCTTATATTATACAGTAATAGTACTTTTGTTTATAATATGATCCACATAAATGAATAACAGTGGAAACACGAACCTTTGACTTACCGTTAATTTGAATAGCCATCCTAAAACTCATAAATGCTATATATTACTTTCTATAATATCCCATTTATTACTCTGTATAATGTCCTATTTACATCATACAGAAGACTCTCATTATAACAAGAGTCCCCAAGCACAATGCTGTTATAAATGAAATTCACTACAGCAAACTATTTCTGTGATTCTGACTTCTTGAGTCTGTCACAGTGAGAGTGTATGGTATAATGAGCAATATATTAATAATTTTAGTAATTATGCAGATTTGCATTTATGGAGACACGTACCATCAGTGACAAGGTATGATTGTGCTCTTCGGAGTTTTCAGCTGGAAAGAGTAAATCAAGGGATTCTTGTTATATTTATTTTTTAAAGAATTTCAAATTTGCTAATGCCTTTTTATTCCCATATAGGGAGTAGGTGAGGCCAGTTTTAGACCTGTCTAACTTTTGGAGACTGAGTGGGCAGTTCAATCTCCACTTGTACCGAATCAGACAGCTGGCCCAATGACATCACTAATTAAGGGCACGCAATGAAGAGAATGACTCAACAAGTGCCGCCATCTTGTGGTCCCTAACCCTAACAAAATATATTTAATGTCTGCAATAATGTGGTTCTAAGGTCGATTTTCTTCAGTTTCGGGACAAAAAACCCGAGTTTCCGGGAGAAAAAACCCGCTTGCCTGTGCCAGAGATCAACTGACTTGGGAACCGGTCGAAAAAAGGCTTAGAAAAATTCCCTCTAGTTGCTGACTACACTCAAAAAAGCCTTCGTACAGCCAAGTGCTGTGGTGTGCAAACGCCACATCCACTGAGCTACACAGGTTCTTTAAAGAATTACAAAATAGCCAAAAGAGTTATTTGGAAATATCTTCCCGACTTCCAAGTGGGATTCATTTCCACTTCCATTAGTCCTGATAATTGAGAATTCAAAAACAATTCAGAAAATGCACCACAATTCACCTGCTTCTTATGCCAATCACAATGCTTTGGTCTCAAAGAGGATGCATGCCAGAGATATCATCATGTAATAAACTCCATGTTCTGTCGATAATTTCATGTACTTCGAGATGCACAGATTGCCTTAAATATATCAACTTTTTCGCCTGCTTCTAACCTCTTTAGTCTATAACAATGATGTGGTCTCTGATATGATTGGGAGCATGCCAATCATATCATCGTGTAATAAACTCCATGTACTGTTGATAATTCCACAGGCTTCAGGATGCGCTATAGACATGCTGATTGCCCAAGGAATGCATCAACGTTTTTGCCTTCTACCATCCTCATGAGACAGTTGCTGAAGCATCAGCTAAAAATACAGCAGGGGAACTGAATAGCATTTGAATGCCAATTCTCTTGCACATTCATATGTACTATGTAATTATGCAAGAGAACTGTCATTACCTCTGATGAAGTTGTTCAATTTAAGTCTCAGCTCTGGCTGGATTCCAAGAGAATGGAAAGAGGATACGATGGTTCCGTTACATAAAGGTGGCTCCAAGACAGAAGTAGCAAACTACAGAACAATTAATATATCAGGAATAGTTGTTAAAGTATTGGAAAAGTTGGTTAAAGGTAAAAACTAACCTTTTAGTTTTTACCTTTGAATAGAATGGTGGGTCAAAGCTGTATAACTGAGAAGAGACCTCCACATAGCCTTTAAAGGAATGCGGAGAACCGACCAGGGCTTCTGACCTAATGTCCAATCCTCACCTTCTCGGTGCACCCTGTTGGGTATCTACTTTGATACTGAACGAACGAGGATGGACTGGCAATTTGGGATTTAGCCGACCAAATTGTATTCTTATTGGTTAAACCAAAATAAAAAATGATGGTACAACATGACAAAATTTCATGCCGAATGGGGCATCGCCCGGTTAAACAAGGCCCACGTTGTTTTCGCCAGGGAACCAGGGCGAACAGCGAAAAGTCAGCTACTGGAACAAATCTGAAAACAAACCCCCAACTCAACATCACCAGAGTTAAAGATCAGTACTATCAACGTAAGAAGCCTGAATGGCAAAGAAATGGAGCTAGCTGAGGAATTAGATAAGTACCAGATCGACATAACAGGGGTGACTGAAACAAAAAAGACCAAAACTGGTGAGGTCTTTCTGAGCAATAAATACAAAATGTTATATTCAGGCAATGACAATCAAGGAAAAGAAGGAGTAGCCAGAATTCAACACAAAATACGAGGCTAATCTTCTTGAATGGCAGTCAGTCTCAAGTAGAGTAATGTGGGCAAATATGAGAATGGGGAACTGGACAATAAGACTTATTTGTGCCTATGGTCCCACAGAAGGTTCTACTAAGGTAGAAGTGGAGGAATTTTTTGAGGCTTTAGAGAAAGCAACTGACACAATGAAAAAGGAAAAGTTGGTCCTTGTTGGGGATCTAAATAGCAGAGTAGGAAATGATTGTGAGACATACAAAACTATTTTGGGAAAATTTGGAGAAAAGAGCAAAGCTAATAATAATGGCATATTTCTGTTGGATTTCTACTCAGGATATGGACTGGTTATTACTAACACCATGTTCCAACATAAAAATGTGCACAAATTCACATGGAGAGAAGAGGCTAGGAATAACAAAAGTCTCATTGACTATGTTATTGTTGATAGTGATGTTTTCTCCCTGGTGCAGGACACCAGAGTGTACAGAGGATTTGAAATTGGAAGTAATCATCATTTAGTTTAGAGAAGGATAAAATTGAATTTCATATCGAAAAGAATAACATGTAAGAAAGTTTTAAAGCGAATAAAAGTTGAGCAGCTCTCAGATGTGAACTGTAGACTAAAATACAGAAAGATTATTGAAAATAAAATGAAAGAGTTTGAGAACAGGAATCAAACCTTGGAGATTCAGTGGCAAACTCTGAAGAAAACATTGATTGATTCTGCCAGAGAGGCATATGGTGAGGTTGTGTGCAAGGATAAAAAAATCAGAACTCCCTGGTGGACACAGGAAGTTAAAGAGGCAGTGAAGGAAAAGAAGAAAGCATATCAAAAGTTCCTGGCAAATGAGTCAGCTTTTACTCTTACAGAATACAGAGACAAATGTAAGAAAGCTAAACAGTGTGTAAAACTAGCTAAACAAAAGTCATGGGAGGACTTTGGCAAGAATATAGAAAATAAATATCAAGAAGGTGGCAAAATATTCTGGAGGTTGTTGAAGAAGCTTAGGAATGGAGGAAAGAGTGCTGTAAAAGGGAGATGATAAAGGTAACATGAAAACAGAGAAAAAGATATCCTTGAAGTATGGAGTAATTACTTTGAAAAACTGCTAAATGAAACAAGCAGCGATGACAGCACAGTGATAAAAAACACTGACCAGACATGCAGTCAGGAATACATATCCATACTTGAAGAAGAAAAAGCCATCAAAGGCTTGAAATGTGGAAAGGCAGCAGGAGTAGATGATATTCGACCAGAAATGCTAAAGTATGGTGGTATAAAAGTCTTACAGTGGCTGCACTGCATAGTTCAGAAAGCCTGGACTGAGGGACGAATTCCCGATGATTGGAGTAGAGCTCTCACAGTACCTATATATAAAAAGGGAAATAAAACTGCATGTGAGAATTACAGAGGTATTTCCCTACTGAGTGTTCCTGGCAAGATCTATGCAAGTATACTTGAGAAACGGTTGAGAAGAATTGTGGAAGAAAAGCTTGGTGAAGAACAAGCTGGATTCAGGCCAAATAGAGGCTGTCAGGATCAGATCTTCACTTTACGACAAATAGTCGAGAAAGCATGGGAATATAACAAAGATCTGTATTTAAGTTTTGTCGATTTGGAAAAGGCATATGACAAGGTGCCAAGAGAGAAGCTATTCAATACGCTGCAGTTATATGGTGTCAATGGGGCATTATATCAAGCAATACTTAGTCTTTATTTGAATTGTAAGTCAGCAGTTAGAATTGAAGGAAGTACAGGAAGATGGTTTAATGTTAAATCTGGTGTGAGACAAGGATGTACATTATCCCCTCTGTTATTCATTATCTATATGGATCACATTATGAAGGAAAGTGGTATTAAACCTGATATCAAAATTGGAGATGTTAATGTCAGCTCTTTGCTCTATGCAGATGATGTTATACTTCTAAATAAATCCGCTACAAGTCTGCAAGATTCTCTGACTAAATTGAATAGCTGTTGTAATAGATATGGTATGAAGGTCAACAATAAAAAGACAAAGACAATGAAAATAGGCAGAATCATTGAAAATGTCAACTGTGTTGTGAATGGAGAACCTGTGGAACAAGTAAAACATTTCAGTTACTTAGGCACTATTTTTAGTGAAGATGGTAAATTAAATACAGAAATAGACAACAGAATCAGCAAAGCTGGTATGGTGGGAAGTCAATTGAATAAATTCATATGGAATAAGAGAGAAATTAGTCAGAACACTAAATTAGCTGTATACAAGATAGTGTTCAAACCAGTTTTAACTTATGGATCTGAGAGCTGGGTCAGAAGTAAAACACTTGACCAAAGACTAGAGACCGCAGATATGAGAGTCCTGAGAAAGATTAGAGGCGTGAACAGATGGCATCAATGGCAATATCATATTAAAAATGAGGATATTAGGAAAGAACTTGACATTGTCAGCATCCAGGAATGCGTTAGCTGAGTTAATCTCAGGTGGTATGGTCACTTAAATAGAATGGGAGAGGAAAGATTAGCAAAACGAGTGTTCTCTGCCAGGTTGGCCGGAAAATGACCCAGAGGAAGACCAAGATATAGGTGGAGTGATACGGTACAAAGTGCCTTAGATGATAGAAATATAAGATCTGATAATGTTGCAGTCTTGACAAGTAACAGATTGATTTGGAGGAAAATTGTAGATAGGAAGTTAGTAATGATGTAAATTTTTCATGTAGTACTGTCATATCCTGTACACCCCTTGAGGGTACATGGCAGGAATTTGATGATGATGATGGTTTTGTAAAGGATAAGTCCTGTCTTAGTAATTTATTCACATTTTATAATAAAGTGAGAGCAGAATTGGATAAAGGAAATGGTTACACAATGATACTGTTGGACACCGCAAAAGTATTTGACAGAATACATATGGAAAGCTATTACAAAAGCTGGAGCAAATGGAAATGGGTATTAAAGGGTATTGGCAACTCCTATAGGTAAAGATGACCTCTCCATTGCTTCTGCCTTGGTATCTCCACCTCTGGGCCTGGCTCCCACTGACGAGACCTCAATAAAGGTCAAAACCGGTCTAGGTAGTGACCCTTCCCTCAATGCATAACATTATACATATCTGCATGGAGATGTGTTTTGCATTATGGGAGATACTGAGATAGGAGTGATGATAGCTTGGTCCACCTTTACTCCGAGTTGCCTGGTGTTGCACTACCTTTCCTCAGTCCTGAAGATATTGTCAGGTGCAAACTTTGTTTGCTCACACTTGGATAAAGGATTAAACTAAATTTATTATAGTCTAACCAAGTGCAAAATACACTTTCAACATCTTTCTCTAAATCCAGAGTAATTTGATAATAAGGTGGCACACCTTTTGGCAACTCCTATAGGTAAAGATGACCTCTCCATTGCTTCTGCCTTGGTATCTCCACTTCTGGGCCAGGATCCCACTGACAAGACCTCAATAAAGGTTGAAACCGGTCTGGGTAGTGGCTCTTCCCATAATGCATAACATTATACATATCCACAAGGAGATGTGTTTTGCATTATGGGAGATACTGAGATAGGAGTGATAGCTTGGTCCACCTTTGCTCCGAGTTGCCTGGTGTTGTACTACCTTTTCTCAGTCCTGAAGATATTTTCAGGTGCAAACTTTGTTTAAAGGATTAAACTAAATTTATTATGGAATGGGTATTAAGCTAGTAGCATGCATAGATGGTGGCTGACACACACCACAGGGTAGTATATGGTGGAGTGGAATCTAGGAGAATGAGAGTGACTAGTGGAGTACCTTAAGGTACTATACTAGGGCCATTAGTCTTTAATTTGCATATCACTGATATAGGGAAAGATTTAAGGGAGGAATATTCTGTTGTTTGCTGATAATGCAAAACTGGAGAGGGCAATAGTTGATAAAGGTAATGTAGATATCCTGTAGGATGGTTTAAATAAACTGGTTGGGTGGGCAAAGGATACTGATTATCAATTTAATGTTGCAAGTTGAAAAGATACTAAAAGATGATCACATGGACGGTATGGGTTTGCAGAAAATTAATCAGGATAGGGACTTAGGGATAATGATGGACAAGAGGTTGAAGTTCAGAGGGCATATTGCAAAAGTTGGTAAAATAATTCAAAGAATCACTTGAATGTTGAAAACATGCTAACAAGTAAAGAGAGGAAGGTACTGTCCCTCTTTATAAGGCTCAACACATCTTGACAACACATCTTGGTTGTTGCTGTTTTTTTCTTGGCAATTAGGAGATAATTTCTTAGCAATGGTAGAGAGAATTCAAAGACGAGTGTCTAAGCAGGTGATATGTCTGTGGAATGCTCCTTATGAGGCCAGGTAGATGTGTGTTTTCTATCATATCCCCTGTATGCTGCCTATCAACTAAATTTTGGGTTACAAAATTTAGTTGATGGCAGCATACAGGGGATATAATAGAAACTTATAAGATATTGAAAAGGTTTTATAAAATTGATGCAAAGGAAAATTTTCAATATTATAGTAAATTTTTCAATATAGAATATTTTCAATATTTGTCAATATATGACAAATAGAGAACTATGGGTGATCCGTGGAAGTTGTTTAAAAGTATGGTTAGTAAGGGCATGTGTACAAGATTTTTTGCCAAATTTTATTACCTCAAGGCTTCCTATCTGGAACACTCAGTAAGGAAGAGGAAAATTCCTCTAATTCTGAAATTGCTTTTTAATTCATTTTTTATAGATGGATAACTATGAGAGCTATATTTCAATCATCAGTTGATCTTATGTCTAGATTGCTTTCTGAATAATACACTGATATCCAAAAGCTTAGGACGAACACTATTTCTGGAGAATTACAAATGCGAATTCAGATCAATCAGCTTATGGCAATTTGCATAACCGATGATCATGAGTAGAAAGCAGGTATGCATTCAAATTTTCAAATCGCAAGCTAAGGGATAATGTGGTAGCACTCAATAGGATGAAAGGCAAAAGACTGTATTACACGAATTGCATTCAAAGGAAGTTCTTTTCATGAAGGTATAAAGTTGAAAACTTGGATGCCTTGTAATGTCTCAAAGACATCTAGATAATTTCACATGGGGAAGAATTACTGGAAAGCTTGAAGAAGGCTGCAGAATTACTGATATTGCCAGAGAGTTTGGAATCTCACATAGCATTGTATCCACACTCTGGGCACGTTTGAAACCAATGGAATGTGTTCCAGACATTTGCTAAGAGGTGGCTCTCACTCTGCAACAGAACACAAAAACAGATTTTTGGTTGCAACAGCAAAATGTGATTGGCTCCATTCAAGCACAGGTACACAAATATCTCAATAAACTGTGGCAAGACATCTGTGACAAGAAGGTCTATATGCCTGAAGACCTATAGTCTGCTTCCCTTTATCCACAGCTCATCATAAAGCATGTTTTCAGTGGTTGTATCCATAAAAATTGGATAAGACACCAATGGGTTAATGTACTCTTTTCAAATGAGAGTCATTTTAGTCCTTCCTCTGATTTGAGACAACACTTGGTCTGGTGGGAAATTGGTACTGCTTATCATTGCAAGAATGTTGTTGAAAGGGATAGATACAGTAGTGTAGGCATTAAGCTTAATGGATGCTCTGAGCTACAAGTACTGAAAAAAAGAGACTATGACTGGTGAATGATATTGCAATAAAGTTCTCCAACATCGTGTTGGACTATTCCGCTGTGCTGTAGGCAAACAATTCATTTTTATGGATGACAGTGCCACACCACATCATATACAAGCAGTGGAAATACTTCTGGAGACCAATGAAATTAATTGAATCAAGCGGCATGCTTCCTAGAATTCAACCACGATATTGGAATGTGTCTCTAGAGTTTGCTGAATAAAAATGGTGGAGCCGAAATAGATGTGCAGTCTTATTGAGCAAGAGAGTCTTAAGAAGAAAAGATGTGGAAGGAATACCATGTAGACAGTATGATGTCAATTATGAAAATTAAAAGGTGTAGGTCAGAAGAATAACAAGTACTGAACTGGAAGCTAAGTCTGAGTATGAAAAGAAATTAACTCCACAAGATAAAAACAACCCAAAAGAATTCTACTCTTATGTTTCAAGTAAAAGAAAGAATGAATGTGAAAGAATAACTCTCATCAATGTGGATGCTATGCAGAGTGGCAGATGCAAAGAGATTGTTTAACTAATGAGTCCCAATTTTACTAAAAGAATCTGGTATATACAACATAAGAGGACAATGCTACCTATATACTGGAGGAAGAAACTCAGGTGTGCATTTCTGAGGAGGTACTAGAGCTGCTGCATGAACAGAATATGAATTTGGCAATACTTTAGCATGAGTGCTAAAAGAGTGTTCAGCTAAACCAGCTGTATAATTTGAATCTCAGCACAAGGAAGATTCCACAGGAATGGAAAGTAAGATACTCTCACTGCACAAGAGTGGTGCAAAAATTACAAATAGAAAGAAAAAAAAAAATCCTTATCCCACTCATGGTACTACCGTATTATAGGCTTAGAACCCTACTGAGTGGGAATCAGATAAAAAATATCCCAGATATCAGTCCTTAGTCCACTGCTATTTAATCTTTAGTGACAGTGGGAAGGATTTAGCAGCAGCCATTTACTGATGATGTGAGGATAGGCAGGATAATCAGGAATGCAACTTACATGCAGCACTTGATAATGAGTTGAATAAACTGGAATTGTGCACATGTGAAAATTGCTGTCAGTTCAATCTTAGTAAATGTAAAGTTATGCACCTTGGTGTAATGAGATATTCAATGATGTAATTGCATTAGTAGGATAATGATAGAAAAAAATGACTAAACTAGGGATCTTGGAGTTTTAGTAGATAGGAAGTTGAAATTAAGAAGCTATATAGCAAACCTTGTGAATACAACTGAGAGGATAATTGCCAATGGTGAAACGAACAATGACTTGAGAATAAGAAAGTATTGTTCTTTACAAGTCTTATCAAAGCCTCTTTACAAGGCTTTGATAAGACTTGCTTTGATGATGTGTGATCATTTCTTGTAGTATCCAAGATAACATTGGCATTTGGACCCAAGGTGATGTATTAGTCAGACATTGCTACTTCCTAGTGTGTGTGTGTGGGGGGGGGGGGGGGGGGACTGGTGCAAGCTACCATCAATCCTGAAACAAAGGCCACTTCTGACATTGAGCAGATGCTTGTGCATTGAAGATCCACCACAGCAACTCTCCACCTTGCCTGGTGGAGAGTTGCTGTGGTGGATCTTCCAGTACCTCCCCAGGGTCATGCTTATTTAAGTACTTTAAGTACATGCATAGTACTGGTTTCCAGTACTGTGCCATTGGAGCTAAAGTCACCTTGTTATCCTTCATGCAGTTATCATCATGGTTACACCATATATAACTATCTCTGGTACCTTAATGTCTATTCCTCTAGTATGATTGCCTGTGCTTTCCCACATCCCTTCTCTATGCTTCAGAAGAAAAGAATCTAATCATCAAAGAAATAAATAAAATTAGAAATAACATATCTCTCCACCTCTAGATCTCCCAGTATGGCTTGTGGAAATACCAGATAATGGTCTCACCCTGACTGGCAGAGAAAAGTCTGGAATGAACTGCAAACAAGTACCTGATCAGAAAATTTTGTATTTTTGTTTTCTTGTTTATATTCTTGTATTTTCCCCCATACAATAAATAATAATAAGATCTCATCTGGATTCTTGTGCAGATCTTGTCAAAGGATTGTTAAAGATGATATCTCGACAGTGGAATGTAGATCATGAGGAGAGATTGAAATTTTGTAGTCTGCAGGTGATAGCAAACAGGTTAAAGAGGAATATGAAAGAAACTAACAAACTTCTGAAAGGATCATACAGGATACAGTAGATGGAATTCTTCATTTAATGGAGAGAGCATCCATGAAAGCTGAGAATGAATGTCATCAAGAAAGAGGTGAGTGCTAGATTTTTCTCTCATAGGGTGGTGTGTGCCTGGAATAGCTTGCTTTTGGAGGTTGTGAGTGTAGATAGTGTGAATGAATTCAAGAGAGTGAATGACATGGTGCGAGTTATGTGGCCTCCCTTGATGAGGCCCTGACTCCCTGGAGGTCTCTTGTAGTAGTAGTAACAACAGTAACAGTAGTAAGACAGTCTTATGTGGCTCTGTGGAAATGGTGTTTTCTACTGACTTCCGGAAGGTCTCTTGTAGTAGTAGTAATAACAGTAACAGTAGTAAGACAGTCTTATGTGGCTCTGTGGAAAGGGTGTTTGAATCCATAGTGCTAGGATGCCCAAAGAAATACCATTCTAAGTTTGAAACTTGTTATAAACTAAGGACCTTTTCCCAAGCTCTTTTTTTGACCAGTTCTTCCTGAGTTAGTCGATTACTGGAATGGTCAAGTGTTTTTTTTTTCCCTCCCAAAAACCTGAGTTTTTCATCCCATAAATTAAACAAAGTAGACTTAGAGCTCACACTATTTCAAACAGATCTATAGTTAGATTGAAAGACACCAAAATGGTGGCATTTGTCTGCTGTATTCTTCCCCAGGTGCCAATTAAATTCACTGATCATGAGCCAATTATTGATGAGGTCAATAACTTTATCTATTAATTATTATGTCTTACAATATAAGGATCAACAGCAAATGGCTTGAAATGGTTTCAAATCCTTCTATCTTTTCTGCCTGAACTAAAGTTCAAAATTAATGAAAACATATTGTCAACATCAAAACTTGCAATAGCCCACAGTATAATCAGCTTTTTTTGTTCCATTCCCAGAGTTCTGTTGTAATTTCTGTCCATCCCTGTTTTAATTTCTTGGAAATCTGGATGGTTCTATCATTTTAAGTAAGCAAAGTATCTTTGTATCTTTAACGTATATTACACCGAACGTAAAAAAACTTTCTAGATCTATTTCTCAACCAGAAATTTTTATTAAGAAGGTCAAGGATTGACTTTCTTAATAAAAGGTCATTTATTAAGAATGACTTTTTATCTACTTGTATATGAGGTATATATGACTTCTGCATTACTTCAAACTTGGTATCTCCTTCCAGGTCTGGCTCCCACTGAAGAGACCTCAATAAAGGTCAAACTGGTCTGGATACTGGCTCTTCCCATTACACATTGCATTACACATGCCTCAAAGGGAATGTGTGTGCCTTGTATTATGGGATACATACTAAGGCAAGTGATATGAAGTCATTAACCTCTATATACAAGTAGCTTAGACGTGAATATATTTCACATACAAAACTTTGTTTTGCTTACTTGGGAAAAGGATTAAACCGAAGTATATAAAATTTCTTGGTATCTTTAACATATATATATACACACACATGAGGGTGGTCTGAAAAAAAAAAAATAATAAAATAAAATAAAATATATATATATATATATATATATATGAAGGTGGTTGGCCTAATAGTGAAAATATGAATTTATAATTTCAACTTATTTTTATTTTTCAACATAATCTCCCTTAAAATTAATACATTTATTCCAGGGATGCTCCAGCGCCATTATCCCGTCCCTGTAACCGTTCTCAGTAAGATCTCCAAAATACCCCTCTACATCTGCAATCACCTCTTAATTCGAAGAAAAATGCTCACTGAGGAAGAGTTTTAGTTTTGAGAAGAGACAGAAGTCAGAGGGAGCCAAATCTTGGAAGTAGGGTGGATGTTCCAACAATTCATAGTGCATATCCCTTAATTTTCCCATTGCCAAAACACCTTTGTGGGCAAGTGCAATGTCCTGAAGAAAGATGATTTTTTTCTTCTGCAAACCAGCTCTTTTCTCACGAATTTTTTTTATCTAGTCTGGTTAAAAGATCGGAATAATATTCCCGGTTATTGTTTTATCCTTTTCAAGATAATTAATAAACAAAATGCCTTTAGCATCCCAAAACACCGATCCTGCTGATGGAACTGACTTTGTCTTCTTTGGTGATGAACAACCGGCTTCTGTCCACTGTTGTTTGGATTCTGCTCGGTAATGATGAATCCAAGTCTCATCCATAGTTATAAATTGATGCACAAAATCGGTTTTATTCTTGTTAAAATGCTCCAAGCAATGTTCAGAGATTTTCATGCGAGTGCATTTTTGATCTGCTGTGAGCAAGCGGCACCCATCTTGCACAAAGCTTTTTTACTTGCAATTCTTCATGCAAAATATATCCTACACATTCTTTTGAAGTGCCTATAGTATCAGCAATTTCGCGCACTTTGACTCGCTGGTCATCCAATACCATATATTGCCCCTGATCAATGATTTCTGGTGTTGTTACACTTTTTTGGACGTCCTTCATGTGGATCATCTTTAAGGCTGGTACTGCCAGGGTTAAACTCAACAGCCAATGTTCCCTCTAATTTTTTGCTGTGAGTGTGCACAGAAATTTGCATCTGTGCAAAATTTGCCTTCTTTTGAAAAGTATGTGCGCACCCATACGAGTCACCATACTAATCATTTAAGCAAAAAAGTTAAAAGATTTTGGTTCACTCTTTACCTTTATATTCATTACAATCTTTAGGTCTAAACTTAAAATAGAGAATGAGACATTTGTTAACAGTTATATCAGTGCTTTCATCAATGGTTAAGGTGTGGAAATTTGCAGACGCAATTTGCTCAAACATGTCATTTTCAACAATTAAATTGATTGTTTCCAGAAATTCAAACACATAATTTTTGCTTCACCAGCTGTCTGGGAGTTGATCATACTTTTCCATATGTTCATTAATATGTTGAACTGAAAGTAAAGAGTTATTCATCTTAACAACTAATAAGACACTGTCAATAAGAACTTTAATTTGCTCTGGGTTTAATCGTTTTCTCTCTCGGTCATCTGAACTTTCACATAGCATATGCAGTACTCCTGTAGCTGGCAATAAACAAGTTTGTTGCCTAAGTTTGTGTACACCATCCAGATGTATTTTACTTGTCAAATGGCGTTTCAAAAAGTTCAACTTCCAAGTGACATCAAACTTCTTCCCATTAACAAAATCCCCTGCAACCTTTGCATCATGACAATAAATACAAACAACACCAATTGTAGCATCATACATAAATAAATCACGCAGCTGAATGTTTATCAACTCATGAGCTTTTGGCGTAGCAGTTTTCACTATTTCATCCAGCCATTCACTTTTAAAGCAGCTAGCAGTTCGTTTTCGCTTCACACCTTTTGCTTCCTTTGAATTTGACATGGTACATCAGTTTTTTGCAATTTTGTTATCTGAAGAATGTTTTTTATTGTTTTTATAAATTTACAAATGTACATTATTCACTAAATAACTTGGCAAGGCAGAAGCTGAACCAACACTAAACATTGCCGAGGGTAATACAAAAGCTAAAAGATATGCCTAGAGGCTAGATTTAATTAACTTGGTTGTATCTCAATGCGTGTACATGAATGTTATTATTTAGTCTACTATTTTAAAATTCCTTTTAAAAATTAGAGAATTTTGAAATGCTACAATATTTGTAATTGTACTCTAATTTAAGTTTTTAAAAGTATTTAATTATTTTTATTAAAATTAGGAAACCACTGTTTTAATTCGTCATGATCTTGAACTAATTTGATCAGCCAATCATGTTTGGGAATTTTCCATGAGTCAGGCCTGAGATGTAAACAAACCGTGCGGCATTCTATATGCTACTTAAAAATTACACATTTAAGCCACACCCCTTTCACATTGGCATCAAATCGCTAGCCTCAAATAGGGTTACTGTTAATAATTTATAAGTTTTGTGCAACTTCAAGAATGTTATAAAAAATGCGAGGTTACAGGCTTGAGCTTTGCCGAGTTACCGTATTTTTTAAAGAATTTATAGATTAATGTTTAGGTGGAACTTCTTTAATTAATAAATTTTAATTTCATCTTGAAAATCGGTGTGCGCATATTTTTTGCTTCTTTGTGTGCTAGTTGTAAAATGTGTGTGCGCACATGCGCACAGCTTAGACGGAACATTGTTGGCAGCCCATTTCTTAATTGTCGAAAATGAAGGAGAACAGTGTCCATAAACTTTTATGAACTTTGAATGAATTTCTATTGCCAAACCTTCTTTTAGAAAGAATTTTATAACTGCACGATATTCAATTTTATCCATTTCAAGGGATACAGCCAACACTTTTGCTTCTAACAGGTATATAAAACAAACTACTTGATAGAATCCTCCTCCTTGCAATTCACAAAAGTGAATTGCAAGGCGGGGGATTTTTTTAGCAGGAAAAAAAATGTAGTCAAATTTTCACTGATAGGGGGCCACAGCAGTGATGACAGTCAGAATGGCACTGAAAACTTATTTATTCATATACAGGAAATCTGTTACATATCACTACAGTAACTGTTCATTGTGCCTGTTGGCACAAGCAATTATATGCTGCAAGCGGGTGAGAATGCCATTTACAGAAGCGTGGAGCATATCCGGATGGATGCAAGAAACTTTGTGGCGAATGGCATCTTTTAAATCCACTAAGGAAGATGGGCTGCTCAGGTACACTCAGGACTTTAAATAGCCCCTACAACCAAAAATCAACTGATCTGAAGTCCAGGGACTGAAGGGTACCATGCAATGTTGCAATTATGGCTAATGAGTCATTCTTGACCAAATGTGCAGATGAGAAACTTCTTCACAGGAGTGGAATATGATGTGCCCAGTCCTGCATGAATGTGACTGTGTGAAGAACATTTTTCCCCCCCCCACAAGCATTGTACCGCGTTTTCGCGTAACAATTGCAAGTAGCACCGTGCATTTACTGAGCACGTCTTCCAGCCCCTTTTTGCACATGGCTCTTCAAAGAAAAAAGGAACCAACAAGCTGCACCAAACAATGAGTCACGGTGAATGCAATGGATCCTCTGTGTAGATTGTATATTGTCCTGTGCCCAAATTTGACAGTTATGTGTTCTAAACTTCCACGTCCCACTGTACACTGAAGACTACACAACATGTTGGTTCAGATAATGTGGATCTTGCATATAGTACAGTCCTGCCATGGAAATCCATGTTGTGAGCCTTAGTTCTGAATGTTTTTGTGAAGATTTGTGTTCCAGTCGATGCCCAGAACTCTGCATTCAATGTGTCAGCCAACGAATGGCGGTTTTTTACATGTTATCCTTCATAACACCTTATGGTCACATTTGTGATTGTCCACTTCGGGTAGCACTTCCATCTCACTATGGTATCACTGACTGTTGACTTGGAATGGTTTGCTGAACAGATAGGCCTACAGCATGGCATCCTATTACAACACCTCTTTCATACCCTGCCAGTTTGCTTTTTGCAGTCATTTTACCAGGACACAGCTGCATTGATATGGGAGTATCATGTTCCTCAAATTTATACTGGCTACAAACAGTTGACTCATTACATGGCACAATGCACCTTGCCCATGAGGATGTCCACTGACTTTTTTTCAAGCAGTATATATATACAGTACTGTACTGTATCTTTAATTATAAATTGCTTAAATAGAAGTCAATCGACACGTTTTATTATCCTTAAATGTTTGTTGTATATTTATACATAAAAATAAGCCATTAAATTTATTTGAAAAATAACTAAATAATTTTTAAATAATTTCTATGCAAATGTTAGTCTAAATTTATGTGATTTTCATTTGCAGGCCATCAGTTTTCTAAAATTCTAATATGGACAATCTGCACACATAACATATATTATTATTCTCTCTTTCTTGCTGCCATCTCTTTGAGAATGAAGAAAGATAAGTAAAGATAGTCTATTATGAATACTGTTGATTTTCAGTGCACATGATAAGATATTCCATAAGCTAGCAAAGATGTAGAATTAAGACATCAAATGAAACTATTCTCAATGAACTTAACTTTTTTCTTTCTTAGGAAAATATCACAACAAACGTCTTCAATATAAGGAAAGATAATTACAAGTGTGCAATATAGTGCAAAAATAATAATGAACAAAAAACAAACACTGCTTACAGGATCAATAACAAGATCAGTTCTGTGGCAACTCAAAGAAGGTGGAATCGTGTACTGCTCTGGAAGAAGTAGATGCAGCGGTTTAAGATCACGGATAAGTTTGTTAGCTTGATTGAAACTGAGACTGGTGTCAATGGGGTAATAGGCAGCCTATATGGAATCAAAATTAAGGTTCAAGAGTTTTTACTATTTAAAATGTAAACAGAAAAACTAATTACAGTAAAATTCCTTGTCATATTAATTAATATATATTAATTCACATCAACAGCTTTGCATGAATGTAAAAAATATATGTAAAGGAATCTATATACTTTCTTGAGATAAACATATTAAAAAAGTTAAAAGCATATTATTACTACTACAATTATTATTATTATTATTATTATTATTAAGAGAGACCTCCAGGGAGTCAGAGACTTATCGAGGGAGGACACATACTACACACACCAGCTATCATACTTATTCTTGAATTCATTCACACTGCTTGCACTCACAACATCCAAAGGCAATCCATTCCAATCACCCACCACCTTCTGAGAGAAAAATCTAGCCTTCACACCCTTCTTAGCAGCCTTCATTCTCAGCTTCCAAGGATGCCGTCTCGTCCTTTCCCCAACCTCCATAAATCAAAAAATTCCACCAACTGAAATCCTGTATGACTCTTTCAGAAGTTAGTGTCTCAATCGTATCACCCCCCCTCTCTCCTGTTTGCTGCAGTCCACAAATTCTCAATGTATCTTCATAATCAGTTTACACAATCCTGATATCATTTCCAACACTCTCCTTTGTACTGTCTCCAATATATCAGAATTACAATGGAAACCAGGAGACCAGACCTGTGCACAATAGTCCAAGTGGGGTCTTATCAAGGCCTTATAAAGAGGCAAAATAACATCCTTATCTTTAAATGTGAATGTTCGTTTCAGCATTGCAATTATCTTTTGAGTTGTATTTGCAATCTTTGATACATGGTCCCTGAACTTCAACTTCCTATCTATTAACACTCCAAGATCTCTAGCATCATCAATTTCTTCTAGCCTAATCGCACCAATATATTATGACATTGGATATCTAATCATGTCGAAGTGAATGACTTTACATTTACTCACATTGAACTGACACCCATTTTCCCATGCCCATAATTCCAGCCTATTTAAATCATTCTGCAAACTGCATATCAGCAGCATTCCTGATTACCCTACCTATCTTTGAGCCATCAGCAAATAGCCATATGTCGCTTGTCAAATCCTTCCCAATATCATTAAGGTACATATTGAATAACAGTGGACCAAGCACTGATCCTTTTGGTACACCACTTGTTACCTTAAACCTTGCAGACTCAGATTTCCTGTATACCACTTTTTGATATCTGTCAATCAGCCTATCTCTCATCCACGCTAATATTGTATAACCCAAACCCCTTTTCTCCAATTTATGCAACAGTCTACCACGCTGTATTCTGTCAAAAGCCTTAGCAAAATCCAAAAGTATCATAGTGTATCCATTCCCCCTTATCTAATTCAATGGTAACATTGTTATAGAATGTGAGCAAATTGCTAAAACATGACCTTCCCTTAGTAAGCCCATGTGGTTCATTGCAAAGTAGAGATTCACTGTCAACCCATTTCTGAATGCGAACCCTAATCAATATTTCCAAAACCTTCACCACCACTCCTGAGATACTAATTGGTTGATAGTTGGTCAAAGGAATGGCCAGTTCAGCCCAGCCTGAACACTCTTTTAGCACACGTGCTGATATTCTATCTGTCCCTATTGCTGACTTCTTATTCAATTTGTGCAACAGCTCTAAAACCTCGGCCTCACACACCTGCATTTCTTCATCTAGTGAAGAGGTAACAGTGAACTCAATGTTGTGTTCACCAGGTTGATAGCTTTTAACAAAATGGGCACTCATTAACAGAACAACCTCTTCTGCATTGGTAACCCTCATGCCATCTGGATTTATAAGAGTTATTCTTTCATATTCATTCTTTCTTTTACTTGCAGCATATCGATAGAATTCTTGTGGATTGTCTTTAGCATGCAGAGCCAGTTTCTTTTCATACTCAGACTTTGCTTTACGTACAACAGTTGTGACTATTCTAGCCTGCTGCTTATAACATTCATAACGTATGTCATCCTTATGCAAACGGTATTCCTTCCACATTGTCCCTTTTCTTACGGATTTCTAGCTTAATAAGATTATACATCCATTTGATGCCTACTATATTTATTCTTCGAATGCTCGGGACACATTCTGATATCGCATCATTTAAGTATTGGTACTGCTTCCCATGCACTGTCAATATTCTTTCCATCCAGTAACCGATCCCTTGCCATTAAACGCAGTATACTCTCAGTTGTTAATGAATTTAGTTTAATCCTTTATCCCAGTGAGAGCAAACAAAGTTTGTGCCTGAAAATATCTTCAGGACTGAATATAGTGTTGTACTAACTTACCAGGGTAAATAGTGCAACACCAAGGCAACTCGTAGCAAAGGTGGTGCAAGCTACCAACTTACCTGTTGTGCTAACTTACCAGGGTAAGTAGTGCAACACCAAGGCAACTCGTAGCAAAGGTGGTGCAAGCTACCAACACTCCTATCCCTATAGGAGTGTTGGTAGCTTGCACCACCTTTGCTACACTCCTATAGGAGTGTTGGTAGCTTGCACCACCTTTGCTACGAGTTGCCTTGGTGTTGCACTACTTACCCTGGTAAGTTAGTACACTATATTCAGTCCTGAAGATATTTTCAGGCGCAAACTTTGTTTGCTCTCACTGGGATAAAGGATTAAACTAAATTCATTATAGTCTAACCTAGTGATAAATAAACTTTCAACATACTCTCAGTTGGTCATAATTTCCTGCTTTGTAGTTCAGCATGTAACCTTTTCTGAATGGAACATTCATAAACTTAGTCACTTCCCAAGTGAGTACTGCATGATCACTGTCACCAACCGGAGGCAGAACAGTTATTACGTTTTTACCTGAAATGATCTCTGACACTATTATCAAATCTAACACTCTTTGACCTCAAGTTGCTTCTGTCACATGCTGCTTGAGGAAGTTGTCCCGCAACAGCTCAATAAATGCATTTTAATTCTTTTCGTGAGATTCTACTACTACCCAATGAATATTTCACTAATCAAAGTCTCTCCTTATGATTACTCTTTTTGTGCTCATTTTTTCAATTTGGTAATGCATTTCTTCATCACTAGCAACCGATCAACCAGGTCTGTAACTACACACTCACTATGTAATTAGTCTTGTTAGATTCTACCTCACACCAGATGGCTTCAAACTCAGTGCCACATGAAATATTGTTAGTAGTAGTACTATAGTCATAGGTTTCAGCTCTAACTGGATTCAAGTCATCCAATATCATTAGCAGCACACACCCTGCCTCCTCTCCTATCCTTCCTAAAAATACTGTACCCTTGGCACTTACCAGTTAGTATGTCTGATTTTGATAGCCATGTCTCACTAATACCTTCAATCCGAGGTTGTAACATACATACTAAGGCAAGAAACTCTATCCCTTTGTTTCTGATACTCCTAGCATTCATGTACATATGTAATAATCTACCTGCCTGTTCTTTTGTATTCTCTTGTCTGCAGTCTGCCTGACACAGTTGGACAATTTGCAGATCTCTATTTTCTAATGGCTTACACATGTAGATATCTTTACACACATTTCATGGGTAGAAATCAGACGAACACAAACCTGAAATCATTCTCTCCTCGTAAACATTTCCATGACAAAGCCCATTCACGACATTAACACAGTTATATAACATTGTTGCACTTACACTCACATTCACACCATTCCTCTCTTTATAATTTAGTTTCCCTGACTCTCTGTGTTAAGTCTCATATCACTTATTAGTTTTTCCGAGACTCCTGATACCAAATATATTCAGGCGTAGGCCGTCCCTCTTATACAAATCAAGTCTTCCCTCAAACTCACTCCACACGTCCAAAAACTCGTATCCATTCTTTCTACACAACCTACGCATGGAATCGTTTGCTATCATAGCCCTTCTTAATTCATTTTTATCATAGCGAGGTAAAATACTAACGATTTTCACTTTCTCACTCTTCACTCTTGCTTCTTCCAACAACCCTTTCATGTCCTCTCTCATACTGAACTTATCGCCAGTTAAATCGCTCATACCTACCACAACTATGATTTCATTTACTTTTCATTTCTGTTTTTGATTTGCTTGCATTATATTTGAGTTAACTTGAGTTATCTCAAGAAAGCATCCAAATGTTTGAAAAATTTTAAACTTTATTTTCATTATTACGGAAACAGAAGCCTTATTATGACTTTTGAAGGATTATTACAACATAATTATCAATATTTCACTTTCAGGAATCCTTCAGGTTAGAACAATTGCAATAGGATAACAATTTCCACAATGAACAAATGATTAAAAGGGCAAAATAAT